>NC_140579.1:722187690-722535040 GCF_964204655.1 Triturus cristatus
AACACTCTTGCAGTGTAGGAATTAGGCAAACTATAGATGTGTTTTCTACAAGCATATTGTACATTAACTCTGCTGCTGTCTTTCAGATGTAAACAAGTTCCTCATTAGCCGACTTTCTAAAGCTTGCTTACTGTGCTTTGTCAACATACCAATTCTTATATCTTTAAGAATATTTCCATAATCTTCATCACCCGCTTGTCACACATTCTTAACAAGTTCTTTATATTCAAAGTTTAACCAAATATTTACATTCCCAATACTTCCCGAAGATTTCTTTCTGTCATCATGGAGAAGTGTTTTTAAAACAGGTTTTCCTTTAACAGGAGTAAGTTGAAGTAGGTCTCCAAATACAATTACACGTTTTCCTCTAAACAGCACATCGCAATCTGTTTTTAAAATCTGTTGCATTCTCAAGTGTACAAAGGCAAGCATTAAGTTTGAGAGCATGCTCTCCTCATCAATGATTACAAATTTTCATTTCGAAATGTTTCTTCGGATAGAAGTGTATCCATAAAAGCACAGGTCACATTACAGCAAAAAATACACAAGTCTGTTAATCATAATAGCAATGGAATAAAATCATAAATAAACAAGCAGCATATTATGAACAGATAAAAACAGTTTTCCATAAAAACCCTCTTAACCCCTTGTGTGCCCATGACGAGCTGGACTCGTCATGGGCCGCGGTTGCGCTGTGCCCATGACGAGTCCAGCTCGTCATGAACCCCGCCCGCTAATGTAACGGCCGGCACAGGGCGGGGAAAGGGCGTGGCACACAAGGGGTTAATATAAATCATTTAAGGTAATTGCGGGCAGGTTAAGAACTAATCTACAGACAGTATCCATTTGATGACAATGTATAAAGATTAGTTCAATAAAACAACCTTCATGGAGTGCACATTGTGTTGCGGGCGCGTACTGCAACTTTTAAAAAGGTGCCTACATGAAATGTTAATTTGTCATTTTCCAATTTAAGAATTTCCATGTAGGCTACATTTAAATGAATAGGCAAGATTTATTTTAAAAATTGTATCAAAAACTGTTTTGCGTATTCTATATAAAAATTACAAAAAAAGTGAAGTATTTTTTGCCCCCCCCGACCATCACATTGGTAATTGATCTAGATTAACATTATACCCCAAAGGGAAACAAAGTAAAAATGTTACTGTGCCAGCCCTTAAATGAAAGAGGAGTCCTCTCTCCCAGCAAACTATTGATTTTAAAAGATAGCTAGAAAGCGTGTTTGAGACATCCTCGATTGACATGTAGGTTGCACAGTCATTTTCTGGGCCTCCCTTTCATGTCTTACTGTGCTATAATGTGCATATAGGGCCCTGGAAGGACTTTTTTGTTCATACTATCTATTTCGGTAGGATTTGAGAAGACCTGTGCATGATTAATACAACTCAAACTCTCCCTCAATGCGGCAAGCCACAGTATTTCCCTTCCCTTCTCACACTTGAGGCAGTCTCTTATTATCTCTCTAGTGAGGGACACTGCTGGGTTTTTCCAAATAGCTAGCCAAAATAGGACAGGGCGGGTCTTTATATTCTTCAATATAATGCAATTTTAATTCGCTGTGGCAAACATATTGTGATGTGGAGATCGGTGCTCTCAAGAGTATTCAGCAAAATCTATTTTCTTCACGCTGGGTGATGTTACTCTTTGTGAAGCCCCAGACCTCCACACCATATGCTTCTGATAGAATACACTGCGTTTTATAGATTTTCATAATTGCTAAAATGAATCCTGTCCTTTTAGGCTGCAGGAGGCCAAGAATTGAATGAATAGCTTTAGAGAACTTATTCCTGCTATATCCCACATGGTCAACCCAAGAACCATTGGCAGCGCAGACCTGCCCCACTTAGGGATAAGTGCAAGTGCGTTGTAAATTTTGGATTGTCCACAGTGATGGAATTGAAAAGATACTTTTTCGGCCCACAAGACATGATAAACTATTTTTTTAAATTAGTGCAAAGGGGCAGATTCACAGAACTAATCTTAGACAAAATCTTAAACTTACCACTTTTGGTATTCACAGAATGCACTTACTACTTTTGTAATTCACAGAATGCACTTACTACTTTTAGTTAAATGTACTACTTTTGGTTAAACTTACTACTTTTGGTATTCACAGAGGGCATTTAGTGGTAGTAAAGTTCAGGGTCCTAACTTTACTACTACTAAATGCATTCTGTGAATACCAAAAGTAGTAAGTTTAACCAAAAGTAGTAAGTTTAACCAAAAGTAGTAAATTTAACTAAAAGTAGTAAGTGCCTTCTGTGAATACAAATGTAGTAAGTTTAGGATTTTGTCTCAGATTAGTTCTGTGAATCGGGCCCATAGTTTATAGTAGAGGCACTACCCCTACCTCTGAATGTTGGTTCAGGGGGTCAATATAATTAGTTATAGCAGTAATTTCCATCACATTGAATAAATTATGATTAAGTAGATGGTCCCGTAATTCATTGCCCCTAATACATGAATGCATTTTGGTACTGGGTCCTATGATTGAGGTAATTTCCCTAGGGATCTTGGCGTTAAAGTCACCCCCCAAACAGATACCAAATGTATTGCCAAATCTGTTACGATGTTGTAGGGTCGTAATAAAATAAAACAAGTTAATACAATTTGCATTAGGTACAGAATGAAAATCATTATTATAAAAATTAAACATATGGATACACCCCTTCTATATATTAACGCTTGAAATCTATTATTGTTTGTATCTAAAACCTTGACAGTACCTCCCGCAGCAATGCTGACCCAAATTGGGAGACCACCAGATGGACGATCAAAGTGGGTATTGGGGCAACAGTATTAAAACATTCAAACCCTTTGATGTATAAATCTTGCGCGGCCCAAGTCTCCTGAAACATAAGAATGTCCTGCTCTTGTACTATATCTAGCCAAGCTGGTAGGGATATTTTTGACTTCTAAACCAGCGACATTCCAATTTGATACATTTTAAATTCAAATCATTAGTTGCTTTATTTAACGTGTCATGTTCAGCTGGCTCTGAGGGATACAAATGAGCATTCGAATAAAGATGATATCATTAGTTACCAGTGATGGCGTCAGTCGATCCTGGATATCCAAATCAGACAGTGCTAAAAACCTACTATGCTTGATTGGGTGGGAGACGTCTTTTATCAAGGGGCCAGGGATCGGTTTGGAAAAACAGCCCAACATCAATGGGTAAATGTGCTTGGAGTTAGTAGTAGAGTCCTTCTGTTCCTTCAATAGTGATCTGACCGTCGACGGCCTGTGAAAATTGATCACTATGCAGTCCCCCTCTATATACTTTGGTGACACGCACACCCACCCTACTCTTCTAACCATGATGATGTTATTCATATCTGACACCTTAAACCTCCTGTGTTTGGATAGCCAGTCCACACATTTATTACGCAATTGATCCCAAGTTTCCCCCTGTTCTTTCTTGAGGGTTGGTACCCCAGCCAACGCCAAAACATAAGGGCATGCTGCTGGCGGCAACCTCTAAAACCTTCATGTTGGGCTCAGAAGGTCGCTTTCTCTGGGAATCAGGTGCGTACTTATTACTCAAATTGCCTAGCCTTGGGTTCATGCCGGTAGGCTGATCACTGGTTCGGACTGACAGGTGGAAGGCACATTTTGGGTAGTCCTGAATGTGTTTCGTACACTATTAAAAATGAGAGGATTTTCTGGCACAACATTAGGCTTTGGTAAGAAACACTCCTTAACTTTACTACATGTTATGCATGAACTTTCAGTTAGAGGACCATTAGACAAATTTGAAATTGGGATCAGTAAATCAGAACTAGGCCCAGCATCAATTAGCGAAGTCGAACCCCCCCGTGATAGCAACAGTCTGATTAGTCTCTTGTTGTTGACTCATTTTGTTCATCAGAGTGTCCGGATGATTTAAATGTTCCCAGAGGGAGGTAAAATTCTTGTCTACCAGATCTTTTATTCGTGCAAAGACAGAATCAACAACAGTGTCAATAAACATATCACCGGAAACACTATGTTCTGGTGTGATGGGGACTGTATCCAAGAGCTCAAAACAGTACGTGATGAACTAGAATGAATAGGTTGTTTCCTTTTAGAGCTGGTGGGCTTCCCAGGGTTCCTTTTACACTTAGCCACTTGGGACTGCAACTGGCGCTGTTATGTCTGTATTTAACTGCGGCTCGGTTGTATCAACTCCCTTGGGACTCCCACTGGGAAGAGCTATATTGTTAGAACTAGATCCCGAAAGCATCGGAGTGCGAGGTGCAATTATGGGCATGTAGCTGACTGCGGATCGAGAAACAGAATCAGCTGGGGCCCCTCCTACTATTGAACCGTTTCAATAGTGCCTCACTTCCCAGGGACAAACATCGCTCAGTTAGTTTGAATTCACTAGAGATAATACTAACGGCCCTTTCTAACATTCTATCAATACTAGTGGTAGCAGGCTGCCGAGGCAGTGTCCTTGTGTGTTTCACCATGATTGATACTTAATGTCCGTTCTATTGGTTTGTGATGCTATGAAAGGGCACTCACCTCAAGTCACCTCAGTTACTTACTCGCTTAGTTGTTGGTAGATGAAAGATGGGGGGCAGGACTGCCTCTTTCTGGCAATGACGGGCTCAGACGGGCTTGCCCTTGGCCTGGGGCTTGCCTCCTGGCGCAAA
Organism: Triturus cristatus; assembly: GCF_964204655.1. Classification (NCBI taxonomy): domain Eukaryota; kingdom Metazoa; phylum Chordata; class Amphibia; order Caudata; family Salamandridae; genus Triturus; species Triturus cristatus. Next base: position 722,192,352 of record NC_140579.1, read on the forward strand.
AGATTATGGGCGATTTATCCCCTGGCTCCCCTCGTGCCTTAAAGTGCCTGGTGCTGGTTTGCTGGTTTGAAACGGGCTCCATTTTAGTTTAAGCTTCTCCTGATAGCTTTAGATATTTCAATTTATTATCATGTTTGACAGGTAGCATAAGTAATCGTTGTAAAGTAATACCTTTAATGTTGTGAGCTGCTAATCCAGTTGGACCTGTTACGACACAAGATACATGTGATTCTGCAGTCCTGTGTAGATAACTTGTCAGAACTTTAATTAAGAAACTTTTTTCCTGTTGCAGCTTGACCACTAATGTACAATAGAATATGTTGAAATGATGAACACTGGCTTTCTTTTTTTTCGTGGAGGAAACCATGTTCTACTTGTTGTTTCACTTGTAGATATATTTATTTTTGTTCAATATTCAGGTTGTTCCTCTAACTTTTCAAACTGAATAATATCTTATGTGCATGTTGCATTGCAGTTTCTAATTCATTCATGGCTATTGCTGCTTCATTTTCAATAATTGGTAGTCCAAGTGGCTCTTCAGTGATTGAACCAGAACTTTGACTGCTTTGTGAACTTTCTCTAGCTATTTAGGCTGCAATAGTTCCTTCTTGTTCAATCTCATAATTCATTATTTTTAAGTAAGTTGGAAAATCGTACACTGAATATTATCTTTAGTTGCATTAAAAGAATCTTCAAAGCAGTCAAAATCTCCAAGTAATTCTGTTTCACTAAGCCAGGGCTTGAACAGTTGCAAAAGTGCTAAATAGAAAACTTCTTTATTATCTGGAGTTTCACAGCTGAGTTTTCTGTGATTAATAAGATTCCCTTTGACATGTTTCACTAAACATCCATCACATCCAATTACTGCATATTTTTCTTCTTTTATTTTTTCTATAACATTCTTTTTAAACCTCTATTGTTAAAGTATGTTATACAGAGATAGGTTTTCAAGATGCGGACTTCTTTGGGATAGTATGTATCCAACATATTAGTTTTGACAATATGAGTGCTTTCTGGCTTATACTGTGCTAAATATTGGATTTCTTGAAAAGATTTCAATATCTATTTCGTGTGGAAGCTAGGCCTAGGCTTATCCAAATGATTCCTCTTGCCTTTGAATGTAAACTGGCTGAGCTCAAGTGATCAAAATATTTATAAGATCCTATCTCTCTATTGCAAAGCATCTTCAAGCTAAAGCTGTACAATTTCTTACTGAGAATATTTTCTGCGGAACTTTTTTCCCACATTTCTTTCATCTCTGACTTTTCAGATTTTGTAATATATGATGTGACATAACGAGCAACCGCAATTGAATTGTCTGCAACAAACTGAATATCCATGTTTGCATTCCACATTTTTAAAATGACTGGATTATAGTCATTAATATACTTTGAATGTATTCTTGGGGGATTTCTGACTTATTGTATGTCTTACTGCTGAGAAAAAACTATTTACCCTTCCTTTAGAAAGTATAGGTCGTGGGAATCCAAAAGGACATTTTGTATAAAATGTTCCTTTACTTTTTTATTTCTGTCTGCAGTATTTTCCACATCTATAACTTTGAAAACCGTAAAGCTTCTCAACTGTCTCAAGCTCTTTTCTCCTCCTTCTCTTGGAATGGCATATGTAACATACTATTCAATGAAAAACAAAACAGCTTCATCACTATCTGTTCCAAATTTTGGTGCATTCTTTATCCATAATAGCATGTGTACAGGAGAAGCACATCTGGCTTGGTACTCTTTTCACCGAAAGAAATCAGTTTCTTCTCCAAGAGGTGGAATACTTTTATTGCAGATAAATTACATCATAGCTTGAAACCTATGGTTAAAATACCTGAAGACATTTACAGGATACAAAGAACAGAGTTCACCAGCTGTTTTCAGTTCAATGTTTTTTACATTTGAAATGTGCTTCTCATAGGAATTCAAGTAAATCATCTCACGCATATTCAGCACAACTAAGGTGCCGATTCCGATCCTGTAAAACCCGAGTTCGAATGGTCGTACAGAGCGTATTCTCCGTCCGACTCGTACCCGGAAAAACCACCTTACAAACCTGCAAGTACGATTCGTACAGAAATACCATTTCCGTACGAGTCGTACAAAACACCGACCGGCAAAAAAATACCCACAATTCCGATCCGGAACATCGCGTACGTGACGTCCGGACGGAGTCAGGCAGCGTTTTACGGACCAGAAAGTACGATCCGTGCCCACGTCACTCCGCACCGCTCATTTTTTACGGCAGCCAAAAACTCCCGGGAAATTGAGGACGACGCGAAGAAGGAGCACCGGTACGGGACGGACAGCCATGGACCCCATCCTACGTGTCATCCCGGCCCTCCTAGCCTATGACCTGGTGCACAGAAACCGCCGCAGATGCCGCAGAAGGTCAGAACAACACCCAGGGGCAAAGGGGGGGGGGCAGGGGCAGCAAACATAACCCCCACCCAAGTAAAAATGTTAATATGTCCTGTACATACATGACCTCCAGGGTCTGGTCACTTCGGGGGGGCGTGTCCACCAACCCCTACGTACCGTCACAACAGAAGTGGACGCGCACCCGTCACCACGACAATGGTGGTACGGACCGTACCCACGCCCCCAGAGCTCGGGTACGGCCCGTACCGCCATTGGAGTGGTGATGTAGGGGTACGCACCGTACCCACGCCCTCAGAGCGTGGGTACGGGCCGTACCACCATTGGAGTGTTGATGTAGGGGTACACGCCGTACCCACGCCCTCAGAGCGTGGGTGCGGCCCGTACCACCATTGGAGTGGGGATGTAGGGGTACGCGCCATACCCACGCCCCCAGAGTGTGGGTACAGCCCGTACCACCATTGGAGTGTTGATGTAGGGGTACGCGTCGTATCCACGCCCCCAGAGTGTGGGTACGGCCCGTACCACCATTGGAGTGGTGACGTAGGGGTACGCGCAACGGAAGTGGACGTGGACGCGTACCCGTCACCACGATAATGTTGGTACGGGCCGTACCCATACTCTGGGGGCGTGGTTACGGCACGTACCCCTACATCAACACTCCAATGGTGGTACGGGCCGTACCCACGCTCTGGGAGCGTGGGTACGGTTCGTACCACCATTGGAGTGGCGATGTAGGGGTACGCGCCGTACCCACGCCCTCAGAGCGTGGGTACGGCCCGTACCACCATTGGAGTGGGGATGTAGGGGTACACGTGGTACGGACCGTACACACGCCCCCAGAGCGTGGGTACGGCTTGTACACCCCATGAATGTGGGGGTACGGTCCGTCCCACCCGTACCCCTACAGCACTAGTACAGAATGGATACAAGGCGTACACACGTCACAAATGTTGGCTTAGGGCCTGGTGCAGCATATAAGCAGTATATTGGTGTGTGTGTGTATGCACAGGACAGCAGTGTACTGCACCAAGGGGGCGGGTGGGTGGGTGGGTGGCTGCAGAGGACTCCCAGCAGTGGACAGAGACATGTGAGGGGTGGGTGCCTATCACTCCCAGCAGTGGACAGAGACATGGGGGTGGGTGCACAGGACTCCCAGCAGTGGACAGAGACATGTGAGGGGTGGGTGCCAATCACTCCCAGCAGTGGACAGAGACATGGGGGTGGGTGCCCAGGACTCCCAGTAGTGGACAGAGACATGTGAGGGGTGGGTGCCTATCACTCCCAGCAGTGCCCAGACATAAGAGGGGTGGGTGCAGAGGAACACCCTGTTGTGGACAGAGACATGGGGGTGGGTGCAGAGGATTCCCAGCATAGTCCTGACATATGAGTGGTGGGTGCATCATCCTCAGATGACCACACCTCCATGGGTTCATGAACGCATCCCCAATGTGTGAAAATGTTGAGAGTGCCATATCAACACATCACTGACAGCAGTGTCCCACTCCCATGAGGATGGACGTCTTTCCCCCACGGCATGACACACCACATGTGGGTGTGAGGACAAATGACACATGCATACCCACCCCTGGCGGATGCAGCACAATACACACACTGAGAACATGTCACAAGACTGCATAGTTATGTGAAAGCCTACTAAACTAAGAGAGCCAAAGGGAATACACACTGTCACGCACATTCCAGGACTGATAGGAATGTACAGGTGCTGGCACAGCCACCAAGTAGTTGTCTCCCATGGAAGGAATAGGGTGGACTTCCCACAGATACAATGACCACAATTGTCAGTCAGGTGACCAAATACCCTGCAGAACAAGTACCAATTGTGTGCTAGGCTGGGAGTACACACATGCATAGTGCGGAAAAGTGACAATTTCCACATGGAGGCATGGCAACATACTCTATACACAAGTACAGTGACTACCAAGGATGGCACAGACGTTGCAGCCGGAGACATTGCTGAGCAGGCATGGGCCTAGTTGAAGTGATCCGTCAGCCACCAAGGAAATGTAGACACAGGTCAGCACAACAATTGTGCAACTCCCTGCAGGGAAGATGTCAGGTGCCACAGAGGAAGGAACACTCCTTGGGACAATGTCTCCAATCACAAAGAGCATACACGAGCAAAGAATCTTGTGATGGCACGCAGATACCAGGGTCCACCCCATGAGCACCATACTACAACATTTCCCAGACACCTAACACATGATCACCACCTCAACTCATGGAACATCAGCACCGACATCAATACCTGAAAAGCAATCGTGTTCAAAGGGAAAACAAAATGCTTTATTCAGCAGTAAAATAAAATGTATGAAAGGACACTATGTACAAAGACCATAGGCCAGTCTAGATGCGATGTCCTGGGGGGGGACACATGTCCATGTATCTCCCCTAGCTTGCCTGCACATTCGAAACCTCTGGTTCATCGACTGGGGTGGGGGCATCATGTGGGGAAGGACCTGGCACCGCAGGGACAGGAGGGGGAAGGGTAGGTGTTGTGGGTGCAGGGACGGACGACTCCATCACAGGGGGTGGGGCAGCGGTAAAGGTGGAGGTTAGTATGGCGCTGCACACGTCCGCAAGCTCTGCCAGTGTCTCCCCTGCACCCGAATGAACCACAGGCCCCAAGGAGGGGGGGGGGCGGAGGGATGGGTTGCTGCGCTACTGCGGGAGGTGGTGGACAGGGGGGACTCAACTCCCCTACCCATGGAGTGCCTTGCCCGTTTGCGCGATGGTGAAGCTGTGGGGCTGAGGCCCAGCACAGCCAAGTAGGCCTCCTTCTCAGACTGTGGGGCAGGGGAGCCGAGGGGAGTGACAATGGAGGGACTGGGGAATGAGGCATGCGGACTCCGACTGTGGCTGCGTGTCTGCCTGTGTGCCCTAGACCCAGTGGGTGTGCCTTCTACCCCCTGAGTGTGCGTGACTGGAGATGTGCGCTTGCCCTTCCCTGTTGGTGTGCTGGCTGTGATGCCTGCCTGGGAATGTGTGTGTGTGCTTGGGACAGGCATGGGAGGGGGAAGTGTGGATGGTGCAGGGGTAGGTTGGGGGACCAAGCGCTGCAGGAGACCCACTGCTGCGGTCAGTGACAAGTCCATGGACCTCAGCAACATCCGTTGGTCAGACATCGCTGATGACATGCCCTCCATGTACGACACCATCTGTGTCAGCAGTGTGGTGTGGCCTTCGAGGACAGTCAGGATCGATGTCTGCCCAACCTGCAACTGCCACTGAATGTCCACAGACTCGGCAGTGAGGGCAGCAGGGGAGACAGGGGCCAGGGGTGCGGTGCCTGGCACGAAGGAGACACGTTGTTGCCCTACACGGACAGAGGGGACCGGAGCAACTGGGAGGGCGGTGATGGGAATGGAGGGGGCGGTGACAGTTGTAGTGCTGCTGCCAGCTGTTGGAGCAGCCTCTGCCCCCTCAGGGAGTTCAGCCTCGGACTCGTCAGCATCGTAGTCTGTGTTGGTACTACCCAGGTCATCCGTCGCACTCCCCTCGCCCTCCGTGCCACTTGATGCTTCCGACTCGGCAGGAGTGGTGGCACTGGTGCTGGATCCCTCCTGTACGTCCGTGCAGGTGTTTCCCTCGATGTCCCCCGATGATGCTGTGGGCAAGGTGAAGAGACAGGAAATAATCAGTCATCTGTGTACATCTGACACATGAGTCCAAACAAAATAGGTCACAGTGCATATCATCAAATGCATCATGAGTAACATCTAGATTACTCCGCACATATGTAAGCCCTGCACTCCCCAGTTGGTTCACCCACCATGCCACCTTAAATAATGAAAATCAGGACACAACAGCAAATAACAGGATATCCAATTATACTGAGAAGCTAGTGTCTGTGAACAGTGGAGCACAGCCAGACTATGAAGGCATGCCACCCCTTGCTCACTGTGAACAAAACAGTATTGGTGCACCCAATGCCAAATAACAGACGCCAATGCTGAAGGTGTCCCCACACTCATAGACCTGTGAGTACTTTAGAAAATCCAAATAAATACTTTCTGATCCATTGGGAATCACAAAACTTTACACAATTGACAAGTTAGGAATGTGTGAATGTTCCACTTGTGGAACAGAACACACATGTGCATGAATATCAGAAGTCACACAAGGAGGTGCACACAAAACTACATTTACACAGTCATAGTATGAGCTGCCAGCAAAATGCCAAGAAGCCATTGTTAAGAAGAAATGTGGTATCAGGAAGTACATATACATGGCACCACTGTGGTCCAGATGACTGGACACCGGTAAGTTGGCATCAGCAACAACCAAGGACTAACCCAAATGCAAACACACTGTGGGAACATGGATATGTATAATTCCAGAACACATTTTGGACAGAACTGTGCCTTTGTTTGGAATGTGCCAGCGGGTTCCCCCAAAGTGTAAAGGTGGATTCTTGTGCACTTCCTTGAGAGACATCTGTCAAGCAGGCACATTATTGCCCTTCACAATAATCAAAGTGAAGCATCGAAACTATTGGGACATGTTGACAAGTGTAGTGAGTGCCAAGGTACAAGACTACTTGATTGACAACTTAAAACATGCCACCTGTCACATGGCCATCTGTACCATGATGACACAGTTGGCTACACATCTGACACACCACCTGTCATGTGGATTGGCACACATGTCCAGACACTGGACAATGCATTAGCTAATGACCCTGAAATAGTGTTGGAATAAGGAGCACCTGCACTGAGGAGACACCCTGATAGGAACGAAGAATGTCGACACAGATGTCAGAACACACAGACCAAACCACATAGCATGGGGAGCACACACCAGTGCCAATAATGGATGAGCTGGAAACCTGTATTGTAACTATTGACACATGCTGCAAAGCACAAACATGACACCCTAAACAACATGTCTGGGTCACTGCACGTTGAGTGTCAGTCCAGACAATTAGCACACACAGGTCATACTTGGCAAGGAGACATAAGTTTGTGACATGTATGCCTTTCCTGCACAAACCCCCATACAGGAGACAATGTGATTGAGACAGAGCAAGTCGTTACACCTCTCAATCTGTGTTTACTAAAATGTGCATCAAGAACTCCTAAATGTACTCAACATCACCTCGTGAGGCTGACCAGACATGTATCTGTGACAAACAACCATCAACTGATAGTTGTACATAGACACACAGGCACTGCCCAGTGTGAGTATGCACAAGCCTAATGGGGTCACCCTGTACAGTGGACACATGTAGCACACTTTACGTTAATAGAAATTAGGGCAGGGAACAATGCCACAGAGGCCAAACTATGCTGAACACACAGAGACTGCCCACAGTGTGTGATGCCACACATGATTCCTAGGATAAGGTGTCTCATGGGACAGTATTGGGCACACTGCTCCATGGTCCTGGAATCATCTGACTGTAACTGGAGCAACCGTCCCGGCCCTAGGCATATCTCCCACTCATGCACATCATGTCTGAGGCCACTACATTGGTCATGCATGCTGCAAGGGTGTGTATTCAAAACCTCACACTCCTATGTGGAGCCTCAGGACAGTGCCAACAATTATGGACCCCCAAATGAGTGGACAGGACAGGGCACAGGCAAGGTACCAACACATGTCACAGACCACCCCCACACATGATGCAGAAAGCATTGTGCACCGTGATGAACTTGCAGCCTAGATGACCATGTGCAATAGTGATTACACACAGACCAGGGAACATATGTCAAGGAGGGGAAGGGAGGAAGAACAGCAGCGGTTGACTAGGGGCAACAGGATATGCACTGCACATATAAACCCTGACAGTGTATCCATGCGACTGAGCACTTCCAAAAGCTTGTGACACACAACAGACACACATGTACCTACCCCCTTGCTGCTGCTGCTTCTCCTGTAACCGCCTATCCATGTCAGGGAAGACCACCGCCAGGACACTCTTCATTTGGTGGGTCAGCCGCCGGCGCCCGCCGTGTTTTCGTGCTGGTGAGTCCCCCAGCAGGACCCGGGAGATCCTCCTGGTCCAGCACCGGATGTCCTGCCAGCGTTTCCTCACCTGGGCCAGGCGCCGACTGCGACCCTCCACAGAGATCACGGCCCTGATGGCCCGCTTCCATATCTTCCCCTTCTCGTAGGCGGTTACCTGTGAGGATGTCAAAGTGAGAATAGATCACTACACCTGCTCCATGTCACAGAGACACATTAGAACATCTTTGATTTGTTGAACAGGGCATAGCATGCTGCAAACTAATAGCACCTTCGTCATAGGGAAGTTCGCCTCTGTGTAAGCCCCAATGCACTTCATGCCATTGAAAGTACACAGGTGGCATGAGGGGTGCAACACACTCCCTGATCATGGCACACACTGTACATCACAAGCAACACAAGGCTGATGGGCAGCACCTCCAAGCAGTCACATGCCCCAGGCCACTGACCCAACCTCAGCAGAGTACACAGACACACACAGGCACAGATAAATCACATGCCAGTGGCAACAGCGGATACAAACATCACTCTGCACATGTGCCACTTGCCTGGGGGTGTCACAGGCGTGGGGCTATCCCAGCTAGTCAGACACACAGCACGGCTTACTTCTTACATCAGATGGGTTGAGCAGTTTCCTCCTCCATGCAGCTGTGGTGCAACACTCCACATAGACACTCACCCATATGACAAGGAACATTCACACACATCAATGTCCAGGGAGCGTACACATCATTTGGTCACTCTCACCACAGCTCCACTAAACTCACACACATCTGTGGGTACTGTCACCTGTCACACCGGGGGGAACACTGAATCACCTCCGGACTATAGAACAAGAATGGCCAAGAGTATTAACCATGCTGAATGTGCCATGCACCATGCAGTGAATGTCACAGTAAGCACAATGCAAGTGAGGAGTGCACACATGAACCACATCATGCTCTGCATGACAGACCTAAGCCATTCCTTCCCCCCGGGACCCACTCTAAACAACATTACATGTCTGTCACACCTGGACACAATGCCAGAAGTGCCAGTCACAAAAAGAAGGGGCACAGTCAAAAGTAGCGGAGTCAGCACTCACCTGCTCCCCTCGTCTACCATACAGGCTGGTGAACTGTGGGAGGATGACGTCCAGCAACACCTCATTCTACTCCTGGGTGAAAGGCTGGGCCCTCTCCACAGTCCTTGACATGGTGCCAGAGGAAGCCAAACAGCAGCAGTGGTGTCGATGAAAGGTCGTGCAGGCAAGTGGCCTCTCATGGGTTCTGGCTGACTTATATCTGCCTTGCTGGGCTATTTCCTGTACAGGAGTACCGAGTGATTGGTCAGACTCATTTGCATCCTATGTTTCCTCCAATCCCTTTGAACATACACCAGTGACAGCATTAGCATTTTTTCAAATGTGCAGCATCATGTCAAGTCAACAACCACTTTGCAACAATGTATCAGCTGCCCAACTGCTTTTTCCAGGCCACATGATGGAAAAATTTGATCTTGAAACTGGGTATCCATGACAACCAGCATGCATTTAGGCCCTAATACTTGTCCCTTATGTGTCCCCATTGTAATTTTCAAATACCCACACCGGTATGGTGCGTTTCACACGTACCCCTAGGGCACCACTACTCTAGTGATACGGCCCGTACACGCGTGTGTAGGGGTCGTATCCCTATGATAGTGTTGCCGTAGGCGTACGCCATAGTGATACGGCCCGTACACGTGTGTGTAGGGGTCCTATCCCTATGGGAGTGTTGCCGTAGGCGTACGCCATAGTGATACGGCCCGCACACGCGTGTGTAGGGGTCCTATCCCTATGGGAGTGTTGTCGTAGGCGTACGCCATAGTGATATGTGTTCATAGTGTTCATGGCAAAATTTGAGGAAGAACACATAATATCAAAAGCCCCATGGAACATACACAATAAAATGTTCATGCGTTACATTGACAACATTTTTATCCTTTGGAAGGGACCCAAAAATATGCTGATACAAGCCTTAAATGATCTAAATACCATCAATGAAAGAATACAATTTTCCTACGAAATACAAGAAAAAAGTATCTCTTACCTTGACGTGACCATCACCAACATTGACAACACACTACATACAGACTTGCATCGGAAACCAACTGACCTCAACAATATTTTACACTACAGCAGCTTCCACCAGGAACATCTCAAAAATCATTTACCATACTCACAAATACTCAGGGTCAAACGCATCGTCTCACAACCACAACTAGCAAATGAAAGGATACAAGAAATGTCTACTCGCTTTAAACAAAGAGGATATCCCAACAAAATCATACAACAAGCCATCACTCGCTCTCAACAAAAGACACGCAACCAATTGCTATTAAAGTCTACTCCAAACATCAACAAACTGAATGTTCTAATATCCAAATACTCTACGGTCAGCAACAACTTCAAAAAAATAATTAAACGACATTGGCCAATTTTAAAACAGGAACAAGACTTCAACAATCTATTCCATGAACTTCCAATCTTTGCATTTACAAGAAACAAAAACCTGGGGGAACTCCTAAAAGCTAAAGATGAAAGAACAAGCAAAATATATAAAGGTACCCAACCATGCCATAACTGCAACAATTGCAACAGCACCATTCAAGGATCCTTCACTACACACCCACGGAAAGGACAGACAATTAAACTACAAGTCACAGCCACCTGTGATACAACGAATGTGATATATCTATTGAAATGCCCGTGTGGTTTAGTCTACATAGGAAAGACCGAACGAAAAATCAAAACAAGATTGAATGAACACAAATCCAACATCCGCACACACAACATTAAGTCTAGCATTGCGGTACACTTTTCAGAAAATCACCATAACATCAGCCATTTGAAATTTCAAATTTTGGAAACCATTACAAGAAAGGAAGACAGAGACAATAACAAACACCTACTACAACGTGAAAACTTCTGGATTAAGAAAATGGACTCTCTTAAACCTCATGGTCTTAATGACCGCATGGAATACCAATGTTACCTATAGAGACAAAGTAAGCACCTGGATATTGAACTAAGCATGACCCTTCATTTCCCAACAGTGGAAGTCCAAACTATTCATTATATTCATGGCATTCACGAAGACAAAATATATGTTTATATGTTGTTCATCTATATAAAGACATAGAAAGCACTTGAATATTGAACTGAACATGGCGCCTTATCTCCCAACAGTGGAAGTCCAAACCATTCAGCGTTGTCATGATATTCAAGAAGACTAATTATGTGTTCATATGTTGTCCATTCAGTGTTTTTTATTTTGTATTTCTCACATGTGGAAATTTTCATCCCTATTGTTTACATGTTCATCCACCACACTGCTACATTATCCATAGACCCAATTAACAAATTACACCAAGCTAATCGCCACTACATACAATGCTTACATCGACGTCTAACAATAACAACGGTATTCACGGCACGAACAGTATTAGACACACGATTTTCACAACTCTTCCTTTTATACTAATTCAACATGGCCGCTAACATATTTCATCTTCCCAAGTGTGGCCGCTAAGATCCTTCTTTTGTTTTGTTTTGACACACGCAGTAACAAACTAGTCCGTCATTTATGACTAGTCTTAAATACACGCTATTCAACCACATAGCCGTAAGAAGAGAGAAACATCTACGCTCCACGAACTCGCTGTAAGTAACTCTTACGCATTTTTTCAAACATTCTTCGATATTCTAGAAGCTTTCATGCAACACTGATATAGACCCCACATATCGTGTTACAACACCATGTTTATTAGCTTTTCGGTTACCCGAACAAACACGCTAACAAACAGCAGATATCCCAAGAAGTCTCCATGCAATTTTAGAACACTGTGTATTCGTCTTACCATTACCCAAACAAACATGTGAATAGTCTTTCCAATATCCTAGAAGTTGTCACGTAACTCGATATAGATTGCGCATACAAATTCCAAACTCGCCATTATCGTTAAAACTAATATATATGGCAAACCATGTTTGTTTCCGCCATACGTAATGATCACAATACCTGACACACCGAGTAGGTCCAATTCCTCCCCCACACAGAACAAAGAGAAAAGCGTTTTCCTCATAACGATAAAATGACAGCCAGTATTTTGATAACCACCCAGTAGATTTACTAGCCTCCTCACTATGATTGCTTTCCCAGGTTTGTCCCTGATGAAGGGTTCAAGGGAACCCGAAATGCATTGGACCACAAGCAAACATCTGAGTTACAAGATGTCCTATATGTTTTGAAGAAAACAATGAATTAAAAGCATCAATGAATATATATATATTGAGAAATGCAATGAATAAAATTGCTAAAAACATGAACAACTGAACCCATTTTTTTCAAATTAAGTCTCCAACAGGAGATCTACAAGTGTGCCCAGGGGGACACACTCAAGTTTGATTGTGCTACCACTTTCTCTGTGTGTAGATGGCCATGGCACACAATGATGCACACTAGGCCACATGTGGAATCACACGTAACGTGTGTCTGTATGCATCGAACAGGGACTTGCGAGCTGAGGACATATCTGCGTAGTCTCAATGTCTGTGTGATAAGTTTTGACATGTACCCCTTCATGGCAAGGTGTGTGGTCTGTCCTTTTTCAATGACATGTGACCTGTGCATCTGGCTTGCCGCCAGCTGTCTGTATGAGATAACATCCTTCAAATGCACATATGTGGATGTATGTCACTCCTGTAATGTCACTCACACTGGCCCACAGCTACTTTCATGGCATGTAATGTAGACCTTAACAATCCACGTTTGTAGCTGGCTCTTGGTAGGAGTATCACCTGGCTGGCATACGTGTCCAGGATGTATTGCACAGAACAGACTCTGTATGTAGCATATGTGTATTAGCTGTTGAACATGTGCTCAGTTCATTGACATTGGTGTAGTAATGTACTCAATCTTTGTTATTCCTTCCAAATTTCTGCAGGGCACCGCCTCTCCCCCGACCAATGCCAGACTTGGGTGCCATGAGGGAACGTGACTGCATACGCCGTTACAGATTCCCCCAACAGTTAATTGAGGACCTGACAAACAGGCTGGCACCACACCTCCAACCGCGATACAGTTATCCGACTGCGCTGACCCCCAAGATGAAGGTGATGTCAGCCCTACATTTCTTTGCCACCGGTACGTTTCAATTCACCATAGCTGATGTGGGTGGCATGTCCCAGACCATGTTCAGGCGTGTCCTACATGATGTGTTAGAAGCAATGTTGGAGCACCTGGATGAATTCATCCATTTTCCAACTCGTGAGCAGTTGACAGGTATCAAGGGTGAGTTCTATGCCCTGGGAGGGATGCCCCATGTAATTGGGTCCATTGATGGGACACATGTGGCTTTGGTACCACCACAGGCACAGGAGGTAGCCTATCGCAACCGTAAACATTATCACTCAATTAATGCCCTTGTGGTGTGTCTTGCTAACATGCTGATTTCCCATGTCTGTGCACGTTTTCCAGGGTCAGCACATGATGCCTACATCATGAGGCATAGCAGGGTGCCAGAAATGATGCTGCGGCTGCACAACGAACGAGCATGTCTTGTTGGTGGGTAGACTCTGTTTGTCCAGTATTTAGCGGTATCTTTGTATGTTACCGCATCTCCTGACCCACTTCTTTACATAATGTTTCCATGTAGGGGACTCTGGCTATCCCAACATGCCATGGCTGGTGACGCCTCTCCGCAACCCCAGAACAGCTGCAAATCACCGTTACAACAACGCCCATGGGCAGACCAGGCGAGTGATTGAGAGGACCTTTGGCCTCCTGAAGAGCCGATTCTGTTGCCTCCACAAGACAGACGGGTCCCTCCCATATGCACCGGTGAAGGTCTGCAAAATCTTCCTCGTGTGCTGCATGCTGCACAACATGGCAGTGGAGAAAGCTGTGCCACTCATCCTGGATCTCGATGAGCAGGAACATCCACCCGTGGAGTATGACGGCCTTGGTCACGAGGCAAGTGAGGAGGAGGAGGAGGAGGAGGACATCCGGAGTCAGCTCATACGCAACTTCTTCTCATAATGGTGAGTCCCTGGGTCTGAGTGTGCACGCTTGGAGCCTTGTGTGGCATGTGTTGCAATGTGTGTGTCCAGCTGACTGTATGCTAAGTGACTTAGAGTTGTGTTCTGATGTGTCACTCGAGTGCTGATGTCATTCCACACATTGTAGCTGACACACTCAATTGACAACTAGCATGGTGTCAACCTTAGTCATGTGGAGTACATGACCATGCATGCGTATGACTGTCATTTTCCTGACTTCTTGTGTGTCTGTCATCCCCAGGTAGTTGCGCATGCTGTCTGCTCGTGGCATCGTTGTACTCCTGCTATTCCTCATGAGTATTGCAACGTGTGCTGAATCAGCGTTACATGCACGGACATGGTGAAAAGTCTCCTTTGGGTAAGGATTGCAGCAAGGCATTTTGGGTGTGGTAGTTGTTTGGAATGTGTGGGCACTGCTCCTGTGCAGGTTTTGTTACTATGCATACATGTCGATTCACCATGGGGCACATGACATGTAACATGACTCACATGAATTGATAGTCACACTCCGTGACAGTCATCTGTTATGGGATTGTGGATTGTGATGAAGGCATCAATGTGTACAACTTCCCTCGGAAACATACGGGAGGCTACGGGTGGACATAGTGTGGGACTTCCCCATAAGAGGCTCAATGGGGAATTGCAGCCTCTCCTTGTGCAGCAGGGGATGTTTGGCTCACCCCCTTCACTTGTGTGCCAGTCCAATGGAATTACAGCATCTGTGGTGCGAAGGGGGTGTCCAGTGTAGGTCCCACATGTTCATCCAAAAGACCTGTGAGTCTGTTCATATTGATGCATTTCCATGGGTGTGAGCCTGAGTAATAAAGGTGTTCCTCACCCTCCAAGGTGCCTAATCTCTGTCAATGCAGGTCTCTTGCCACTGTGCATGCGGCATCTCTGGCATGGTTGTCAAGGATTGTGCATATGACTCTATGTGTAGATTAGCAACCTGCATGCTGTTCTTCATGTAGTTGATTCTCTATTGTGCATGAAGTCCATGGCTGTATATGTGTTTTGGCATGTTGGTCCCCACAAAGGGCCGTCAACACCTTCTGGGGTGTGTTTCCTGTGCGCAGCTCGGCCTTCAGTTTCATGATCCGGTGTCAGTCATCTTTGGTGATTGTGCATCCTTTGTTTCTGGGTGTGCCATTGAAAACCGGTCACTCCTTCCTTTACATACACCTGTTGCAGTAGTCCTTTCTGACAACCTAGTCTTTGTGTGGAAATTGTGGCATAGTTCCCAGGACATGCCGCCTGCTGTTGCAGTCACTGCAGCATGGGCACACGAAGTTTCCTGATTTGGCAACACACACACATCAAAGATGCTCCTCCCTTACTCCCTCAACCCATTCATTTGGCTGTCATCAGCTTGTCTGTGCCACAGCTGCGGCCACGCGGTTCCAAAGGCTGGACCGTCTGCACATGCAACGTGCACATTGCACGACCCTCAGGTCCTTGCATGACCCACATCACACTACAGTCTGATGTTGCAGACACCCTCCAAGCAATGTCCATCCACACATCTCCCGCCTGCTCTCAGGCCTACACTAAGCGCACACACAACACCTTTGCATGATGAGTGTGCAACTCCGACTGCCTACACAGCGCTGCCACTCCTTCCAGGCCCTGTCACACCCACCAGGTCATGTCCCTCCTACTCCCCACCGGCTCTGTACCCCGCCAAGGCCATGGGAGTGGGACTCAAGGCTTCTGCATGTAGTATGGTGTCGTTGTCAGGCACATGGCACAGGTATCATCTCTCAGCGTGTCAATCTACAGTGTGTCCAGGACCCCCCTCTCCGCCATCACATGCGCACACAACCTCATCATCAACTCGTATGCCATTGACAGCCAGGTGCTCCTCACCCTCACCAAGGATGCAGACATTGCCAGTTCCAATATTCAAGATTGCATGAGATCCATTGATGAATAGCAGAACAGCAGCCACCTGAGGCTGGACTTGTACAGGACTGAGGTCAACATCTGAGGATTGTCCCCTTACAGCTGGGTCAACTGCTTGTGTCCCACCCACAAGAGCCCTGCACAAGCACCCAGGGTCCACGCACACAAGATGGTGTGCATCATGGATTGCTTGCTCACATTTGCCATGCTAATCATCAGCATCTGTGCCTCAGACTGCAACACCCTCTGAATTATGCACATGATCCCCAGATAGATCCACTCCTAGGAAAGACGGACCATCCCCCAGGTCCACGACAACATCCGTGTCAAATACTGCCCTGCCCTCTACGGAGCAGCCACATCCAAACTCCCGGGAAACTTGTCCACATCCAGGCTGCATCTGCACACCTCAGCTGCAACATCCCGCACCCCAGTCACATCACCGTCCAGCAGAGATAGCTGCAATGGATCACTGTGTGCTGCAGGATGACCTTCAGACTCCCCACCCACACTCAGGAGGCAGGCCACAACCCCGACCCAAAACCAACCTTGTACCACTGTCATTCGAGACCCCGTAGTGCCATCTCCGTGCATCCAACCTTGACCTGGCCACTATTCTCCAGATCCATCGTACTCCAGCATGCAGGACATAGTTCTCCCACCTGGCAACACATACCTGGGACTCCCTCCCCGGGAACCTCCGAATGAGGCATGACCTCTACGCCTTAATGATACTCTTCCAAATAGGTCTGTCGGCACAGTATTGCAGGCACCCCCTCAGCAGCTTGAGGCCATCACAGGTGAGTATTGTGCTCCATGTCTGCATTGAATGATACATTGTGACCCATGTGTGTCCTGTACCAGACTCAGATCCCAGGGTATGGATGGGTGGAGTTAGTTCAACACTCAGGCATAGTTTGACATTTACACACACATATGTTGTGGAATAATGCCAAATGACAGCAACATCTCATGACAAAATAAAGTTTTTATTTTTGGTGGGGTAAGTCTTTTGGTAGATGAACTAAGGTGCTCTACAGGGTGCATAGAATCCAAAGTTTACAGGGGGAGATGACATCCTTGTCAGTTGGAGTCATCAGAGTCCAGACCACAGTGTTGATGCTTCTGCTCAATTGGTGTTCCCGGCCTCTCTGAAGGTCATGTATAATAATAAAATGGTAAACATTAGGTCAATCGAAGCTGCCGATGAATTCCTTTTGGATATAGGCAATAAGTCATCCGGTAATAGCACTTAACTCGCTTTTTTCTTTTGGAGTTTAGGTCCTTTACTGCCTTATGGTCGCTCACAGGGATTGAAGCATATTTAGAAAAAAAAAAAAAAGAATGAGAAGGAAAGAGGAAGAGAGAAAAAAAGAAAAAAAAATCTATTTCTCTTCTTTTATTTCAGGGAAGGAAAGGAGTAGGAGAAAGGGGAGGAAGGGAAAAGAAAGGGGAAAAGAAGATGAAGAAAAGAGAAAATAAATAAATAAATAAATAAATTAAAAAAAAAAAAAAGAGAGTACACTGTCATAAGTGGGATCACTTCTTTTTTTTTTTCTCTTTACCTTTTAGCTGTGAGTTCGGGGGGGGGGGTGTAACGGGAGCCTGAGGTAGGGGTGCCATCTACTGGACTTGATCCGGTTAGATACACCACGGGTTCTCCATGGGGAGGGTGAAGGGCGGGTGGGGGGGGTTCACGGGCAAAATTTAAAAATTCCTCATCAGCCATCTTTTCTATTTTCTGTAGGTTTTTTAAAGTTTCTCATGTTGTACTGTGAGTTTTCTTGTGGAGGTGGGTCAGTATATATCTGGTCGCATTATAAAGGCAAGACTGGTTGTGCTCTGGTTCAGTGGAGATGGCTAGTTTAAAGATTATGTCTTGGAATGTCAATGGGCTCCGTACTAATCCTAGGGCTAGAATATTGATGCAGTATCTCCGGGACTCTGATGCCCAGGTCATCATCCTTCAAGAGACACATTTGATCCAGTCTGAAATTGACACCTTGGTTAAAAAGAATAAATGGATTGATTTTATGATATCAACCTCACAATCTATGACTTCCCGAGGTGTGTCACTGATTTTCAGAAAGCAGCTTAGGGCCAGGGTATTAGAGTTTAAAGTTGACCCTGCGGGAAGGTGGGTTATTGCTTCTGTGGTAATTATGGGTGCCTGTTTTACTATTGTTGGATACTATGGTCCCAATCTTGATGACCCTACATCTTTGGAAGTGATTTTTTCTCACCTTTTGTCCTTCCCGGAACCAGTTATATTAGCTGGCGACTTCAATATTGTTTTAGATCCAGTCCTGGATAAATCTCATAACAGTAGATCCCGTGTCCCTTCAAAATCAAGATCTTTCTTGTTGAATGAGATGAAACAATACGGTTATATCGATATTTGGAGGTTAAGAGCCGGGCAGCAGCAGGGTGTCTCTTTTAGAAACTATAAATATAATCACCAGTCCAGGATAGATTTTATATTAATTAACCATAGTTTATACGACGCAGTTAGGGACATTTGTTATTTCCCGTCACATTTATCTGACCATTCTGCAGTTTTCCTGGAACTTATGGTACCTACCTCTGACGTAGTAAGGACTTGGTCTTTTGACCGTTCTCTACTTTCTCACCCTGAAGATGTCACTTTTTTAAAGTCTGAAGTGAGGTCTTTCTTAGAGATGAATGTGGGTTCTGCTGGACCTGGTGTGGTCTGGGACTCATTTAAAGCCTCTTTGAGGGGTCTTATTACAAGTAAGATGTCATATAGAAGGAGGGAATATAGAGAGGCTATTGCCTCAGTTGAGGCGGACCTGACTAGTGCACAGGCCGACATTGATGCCAACTTGGCTTCCACAGAAGCTGTTTTAGCACCTTTGCGGGTTAAACTATTGACCCTAAGAGGCCAACTGACCTCGATCCTTAACCGGCGGCTTCAGGAAAGATGGGAGGCCAGTAAAATCGCACATTTTCAGTATGGGGAGTGTGCTGGTAAATTATTGGCATGGAAAGTAAAAACTGATCAGGTTCGTAACAACATCAACCAGATCTATGTCAATAATGTCCCTCTTTCTTCTGATGCAGATATTAGAGCAGCATTTAAAGATTACTATCAAGATATTTATCATGAAGATAAGAAATTGGATACTGATATGATTAATGAATGGCTTGGGAAAATAGATATACCAAAATTCTCTGTTGATCAGTCAGCAATGCTAGATAGTAAAATCTCGGAAGAGGAGGTAAGGGAAGCCATTCGGGATGCAAGGAAAGGCAAGGCCTCTGGGCCTGATGGGCTGCCTGCTGAAATATATAAATCTTTGGAGCAGGAACTTGTTCCTTTCCTGGTTACATTGTTCAATCAGATACTGCTAGATGGAGTACGACCACCTGTGTCATGGGATAACGCATCCATAACTGTTATTTTGAAACCAGGGAAGTCTCCAACCGCCTGTGGCTCCTATAGGCCAATCTCTGTTTTGAATGGAGACTATAAGATCTTTGCCTCCATTCTTGCAAATAGATTGGCCTTGGTCGCTCCTTCCATTTTACATGTCGATCAGAAGGGATTTATTAAGGGGCGACAGCTTTTTGAATTAACTTTTGATTTGATTGGGTCAATAGATATGGCATGTTTGAAGTCTTTGCCCTTGGCGGTTCTCACGCTGGACGCCACCAAGGACTTCGACAGAGTTAATTGGTTGTATCTGTCGGAGGCCTTGGCAAAGTTTGGCGTGGGGGGTAGATTTCGTCAGGCGATTAGTCTTCTTTATAGTAACCCTAGTGCCCGTATCTTGGTTAATGGTATACTCTCTGACTCATTTGACATCTCGAGGGGTACTAGGCAGGGATGTCCTCTCTCCCCACTCCTGTTCGATTTATATGCTGAACCTTTTGCCCAGATTCTGAGGGATAGTGTTAACATCAAGGCATTTTCGTACAGGGGTTGGGAGAGAAAGGTGGCACTTTACGCCGACGATATTCTCATTTTCACCTCTACCCGCACGAGGCCCTCCCAGTAATATTCAGGCTGGCATCGGAGTTTGGGATGGTCTCTGGATATGAGATTAATGCTCTAAAGACTGAGATGATGACCTGGAACATCGATCAAAGTACCTTCGATTCTGAAATCCGGCCGGCGAGTCGGATGAGATACTTAGGTTTGGATATTGTATCTGACCTCGATCAGATTACTATTATTAATTTTTTTTAAATTGAAAGGATTGTCGTAGGTTGCTCCAGTCCTGGGCCCATCTTCCACTCTCCCTACTGGGCAGGGCCAACCTTGTCAAAATGTCCATCCTGCCTAAGGTTTCTTTTTTGTTTAATGCGATACCTTTATGTTTTGATCCCGCCTCTATCAGGAAATTACAGTCGGATATTAGCACCTTTATTTGGAATAAACATCTGCCAAGAATCTCCTGGAAAAAAATTAGGAGACGTAGGGAAAAAGGAGGACTTGCTGCTCCTGACCTCCAGGCCTATGCCTGGGCTTTCCAGCTTTCACATGCTAGGATTCTATTAAAAAGACCAGTAGGGGTTGGAGTGGGTTCCCTCTATTCAATATTATTGGATGTAGAAGGTGTAAGTCAGTCAGGGTTTCTTTTTAAATTTGGAAACCCCAAGTTTTTCAAAAAAATTAAATTGAAAATTTTAAGGGGTATGGCAAGAATGTGGGCCCAGGTGTCTAAAGCAATTAAAGTTGGCTACTATGGAAGTAGGACACCTTTGTGGGGCCTTCCTGATGGTCCAGCATGGTTAAGGGATGCACTAGCTACACCTATGAGAGAGGCGGGGCTGGAGGAGTGGGGTAACCTATTTGTGGACGGGGACTTGTTACCCTGGGATTATCTTTGTACAAAAATTGGTCCACACTTCTCCAGGCTTAAATATCTTCAGATGTTGAGCTGGTCTCGTGCATACTCTGCTCAACCTCCACACGGTGTTAAATATTCCTTGGGCGCATATAGCTATCTTATCACGCTTTTGGCAGATAAGCCACCTGCCAAAAAGGAAATTTCACTGTGGTATAATTTAATTTTGGAGGAAATGGACGGAACTTTTTCATTGCCGGAGGATCTTTGGTCTCAACACGTCATCAATTCCGATTTACAACATCTTTGGAATTCGTCTTGTAAGATGTTGTGGGATATTGTCAAGCCTGCATGGTTACGCAGGAACCATCTTTTCACCATTCATCGAGCATACTACTCACCCCTTCGTCTTTCTAAATTCTCTGAGGGGAGTAGTGTGGCCTGTGCGAGGTGTGGTTTGGTGGCTGCTTCTGACGTTCATATGTTCTTTGATTGCCCACATTTGTCCTCATTTTGGGATGCCATTAGTAAGACTCTTTCACTTTCTGTTGGAGTTAACATTACCCTAGATTTAACATCAGTAATCTTTGGTTGCTACCAAAGGGTCCCCTCCTCGGCAAAAAAGCTTATTTTTTATGCTATCCTGCTAGCCAGGAGGGAGATATGCAGAAAATCGAAGGATTCTTCACCTCCTTCCATTAATGACTGGTATGCTTCTACTTTGCTGGTCTCTAAGCTAGACCTGGCTAGATCTGGTAATCCAGATACAAGATCTTTCTGGTACCTCCTGAATTGGGTTCATTGAACATCTGGGTTTTTTTTTTTTTTTTTTTTTCCCAGGTCCAATGATTATGCCATCAACCCCATTCCGGGGGTTACTTGTTTCATGGTGCTAAGTTTAGTACCTTGCTGAGGGGTGAGCTTTCCGTTCTATTACTGCCCCAACCAGTCTTGGCTACTGAGGCAGCACAATTTGTGTAAACCTACAAGATTGCATATTGAAACTTGCTTGGCGGATGAGGACAATAAAAAAAAAAAAAAAAAAAAAAACCCTACACTACCAAAACACCACTGCACTACCCTCAACCCTAAAACACGACACCCTACACTACCCAAACACGACTGCGCTACCCTAAACCCTAAAACACTACCCCCAGCACGACCCCATACACTACCCAAACACCACTGCGCTACCCTAAACCTTAAAACACAACTCCCAGCACAACCCCCTACACTACACAAACACCATTGCGCTACCCTAAACCCTAAAACACTACCCCCAGCACAACCCCATACACTACCCAGACACCACTGCACTACCCTAACCCCTAAAACACGACCCCCTACACTACACAAACACCACTGCACTACCCTAAAACACTACCCCAGCACTACTCCCTACGCTACACAAACACCACTGCACTACCCTAAACCCTAAAACACTCCCCCAGCACGACCCTCTACACAACAAAAAACACCCCTGCGCTACCCTAAACCCTAAAACACTACCCCAGCACGACCCCCTACACTACCCATTCACCACTGCGCAACCCTAAACCCTAAATCTACCCCAGCACGATCCCCTACACTACACAAACACCACTGCGCTACCCTAAACCCTACCCCCAGCACGACCCCATACACTACCCAAACACCAATGCACTACTCTAATCCCTAAAATACGACCCCCTACACTTCCCAAACACCACTGCGCTACCCTAAAACCCTAAAACACTACCCCCAGCACGACCCCCTACGCTACCCAAACACCACTGCGCTACCCTAAACCCTCAAACATTACCCCAGCATGACCCCTACGCTACCCAAACACCACGGCACTACCCTAAACCCTCAAACACTAGCCCCAGCACGTTCCGCTAAACTACCCAAACACCACTGCGCTACCCTAAACTTTAAAACACTACCCCAGCACGACCCCCTACACTTAAC
This sequence comes from Triturus cristatus, assembly GCF_964204655.1. Taxonomy (NCBI): domain Eukaryota; kingdom Metazoa; phylum Chordata; class Amphibia; order Caudata; family Salamandridae; genus Triturus; species Triturus cristatus. Next base: position 722,215,463 of record NC_140579.1, read on the forward strand.
AAACACCATTGCGCTACCCTAAACCCTAAAACACTATACCCAGCTTGACCCCCTACACTACCCAAACACCTCTGCACTACCCTACACTCTAAAACACGACCCCCTACACTACACAAACACCACTGCACTACCCTAAACCCTAAAACACTACCCCAGCACTAACCCCTACACTACACAAACACCACTGCACTACCCTAAACCCGAAATCTACCCTCAGCACGACCCCGTACACTACCAAAACACCACTGCACCACCCTAAACCCTAAATCTACCCCAGCATGACCCCCTACACTACCACAACACCACTGCACTACCCTCAACCCTAAAACACGACACCCTACACTACCCAAACACGACTGCACTACCCTAAACCCTAAAACACTACCCCCAGCACGACCCCATACACTACCCAAACACAACTGCGCTACCCTAAACCTTAAAACACAACTCCCAGCACAACCCCCTACACTACACAAACACCATTACGCTACCCTAAACCCTAAAACACTACCCCCAGCACAACCCCATACACTACCCAAACACCACTGCACTACCCTAACCCCTAAAACACGACCCTCTACACTACACAAACACCACTGCACTACCCTAAAACACTACCCCCAGCACTAACCCTACACTACACTAACACCACTACACAACCCTAAACCCTAAATCTACCCCAGCACAACCCCCTACACTACCAAACACCACGCACTACCAAACACTCTAAAACACGACCCCTACACTACACAAACACCACTGCACTACCCTAAACCTTAAAACACTAACCCCAGGACTAACCCCTACACTACACAAACACCACTGCACTACCCTAAACCCGAAATCTACCCCCAGCACGACCTCGTACACTACCAAAACACCACTGCACTACCATAAACCCTAAAACACTACCCCCTACACTACAAAAACACCACTGCACTACCCTAAAATCTAAAACTTTACTCCCAGCATGACCCTCTACACTACACAAACACCACTGCACTACCCTACACTCTAAAACACAACCCCGTACACTACACAAACACCACTGCACTACCCTAAACCATAAAACACTACCCCAGCACTACTCCCTACGCTACACAAACACCACTGCACTACCCTAAACCCTAAAACACTCCCCCCAGCACGACCCTCTACACAACAAAAAACACCCCTGCGCTACCCTAAACCCTAAAACACTACCCCAGCACGACCCCCTACACTACCCATTCACCACTGCGCAACCCTAAACCCTAAATCTACCCCAGCATGATCCCCTACACTACACAAACACCACTGCTCTACCCTAAACCCTACCCCCAGCACGACCCCCTACACTACCCAAACACCAATGCACTACTCTAATCCTTAAAATACGACCCCCTACACTTCCCAAACACCACTGCGCTACCCTAAAACCCTAAAACACTACCCCCAGCACGACCCCCTACGCTACCCAAACACCACTGCGCTACCCTAAACCCTCAAACATTACCCCAGCATGACCCCCTACGCTACCCAAACACCACGGCACTACCCTAAACCCTCAAACACTAGCCCCAGCACGTTCCGCTAAACTACCCAAACACCACTGCGCTACCCTAAACTTTAAAACACTACCCCAGCACGACCCCCTACACTACACAAACACCATTGCGCTACCCTAAACCCTAAAACACTATACCCAGCTTGACCCCCTACACTACCCAAACACCACTGCACTACCCTAAACCCTAAAACAAGACCCCCTACACTACACAAACACCACTGCACTACCCTAAAACACTACCCCCAGCACTACCGCCTACACTACACTAACACCACTGCACTACCCTAAACCCTAAATCTACCCCCAGCACAACCCCCTACACTATCAAACACCACCGCACTACCCTAAACTCTAAAATACGACCCCCTACACTACACAAACACCACTACACTACCCTAAACCCTAAAGCACTATCCCCAGCAGGACCCCTACACTACCCAAACACCACTGCGCTACCCTAAAACACTACCCCAGCACGACCCCTTACGCTACCCAAACACCACTGCGCTACCCTAAACCCTAAATGTACCCCCACACAACCCCCTATGCTACCAAACACCACTGCGATACCCTAAATCCTAAAACACAACCCCCAGCATGACCGTTCCCGAACACCACTGTGCTACCATAAACCCTAAAACACTCTCCCCAGCACGATCTCCTACACTTCCCAAACACCACTGTGCAACCCTAAACCCTAAAACACTACCCCAGCATGCCCCCCTACAGTACCCGAACACCACTGCACTACCCTAAACTCACCCCGATAACGACCCCCTACACTACCCAAACACTACTGCGCTACCCCAAACCCTAAAACATTACCCCCAGCACGACCCCCTACACTACACAAACACCATTGCGCTACCCTAAACCCTAAAACCCTACCCCCAGCACGACCCCATACACTACACAAACACCAGTGCACTACCCTAAACCCTAAAACACGACCCCCTACACAACACAAACATCACTCCACTACCCTAAACCCTAAATCTTTCCCAGCACAACCCCCTACACTACCAAACGCCACTGCACTACCCTACACTCTAAAACACGACCCCCTACACTACACAAACACCACTGCACTACCCTAAACCCTAAAACACTACCCCAGCACTAACCCCTACACTACACAAACACCACTGCACTACCCTAAACCCGAAATCTACCCTCAGCACGACCCCGTACACTACCAAAACACCACTGCACTACCCTAAACCCTAAAACACTACCCCCTACACTACCCAAACATCACTGCACTACCCTAAACCCTAAAACACTACCCCCAGCACGAACCCCTACACTACACAAATACCACTGTGCTACCCTAAACCCTAAAACACTACCCCCTACACTACAAAAACACCACTGCACTACCCTAAAATCTAAAAAATTACCCCCAGCATGACCCCCTACACTACACAAACACCACTGCACTACCCTAAACTCTAAAACACAACCCCCTACACTACACAAACACCACTGCACTACCCTAAACACTAAATTACTACCCCCAGCACTACTCCCTACGCTACACAAACACCACTGCACTACCCTAAACCCTATAACACTCCCCCAGCACGACCCTCCGCACAACAAAAAACACCACTGCGCTACCCTAAACCTTAAAACACTACACCCAGCTTGACCCCCTACACTACCCAAACACCACTGCACTACCCTAAACCCTAAAACATGACCCCCTACACTACACAAACACCACTGCACTACCCTAAAACACTACCCCAGCACTACTCCTTACGCTACACAAACACCACTGCACTACCCTAAACCCTATAACACTCCCCCAGCACGACCCTCCACACAACAAAAAACACCACTGTGCTACCCTAAACCCTAAAACACTACCCCAGCACGACCCCCTACAATACCCATACACCACTGCGCAACCCTAAACCCTAAATCTACCCCCAGCATGATCCCCTACACTACACAAACACCACTGTGCTACCCTAAACCCTACCCCCAGCACGACCCCCTACACTACCCAAACACCACTGCACTACCCTAATCCCTAAAACACGACCCCCTACACTACCCAAACACCACTGCGCTACCCTAAAACCCTAAAACACTACCCCCAGCACGACCCCCTACGCTACCCAAACACCACTGCGCTACCCTAAACCTTAACACACTACCCCCAGCACGACCCCCTACACTACACAAACACCATTGCGCTACCCTAAACCCTAATACACTCCCCCCAGCACGACCCTCTACACAACAAAAAACACCACTGCGCTACCCTAAACCCTAAAACACTACCCCAGCACGACCCCTACACTACCCATACACCACTGTGCAACCCTAAACACTAAAATACTACACCCAGCGCGACCGCCTACACTACCCAAACACGATTGCGCTACCCTAAACCCTAAAACACTACCCCCAGCATGACCCTTTACAGTACCCAGATACCACTGCACTACCCTAAACCCTAAATCTACCCCAGCATGACCCCCTAAACTACCACAACACCACTGCACTACCCTCAACCCTAAAACACGACACCCTACACTACCCAAACACGACTGCGCTACCCTAAACCCTAAAACACTACCCCCAGCACGACCCCATACACTACCCAAACACCACTGCACTACCCTAAACCTTAAAACTCAACTCCCAGCACAACCCCCTACACTACACGAACACCATTACGCTACCCTAAACCCTAAAACACTACCCCCAGCACAACCCCATACACTACCCAAACACCACTGCACTACCCTAACCCCTAAAACACGACCCTCTACACTACACAAACACCACTGCACTACCCTAAAACACTACCCCCAGCACTAACCCTACACTACACTAACACCACTACACAACCCTAAACCCTAAATCTACCCCAGCACAACCCCCTACACTACCAAACACCACGCACTACAAAACACTCTAAAACACGACCCCTACACTACACAAACACCACTGCACTACCCTAAACCTTAAAACACTAACCCCAGAACTAACCCCTACACTACACAAACACCACTGCACTACCCTAAACCCGAAATCTACCCCCAGCACGACCTCGTACACTACCAAAACACCACTGCACTACCATAAACCCTAAAACACTACCCCCTACACTACAAAAACACCACTGCACTACCCTAAAATCTAAAACTTTACCCCCAGCATGAGCCTCTACACTACACAAACACCACTGCACTACCCTCAACCCTAAAACACGACACCCTACACTACCCAAACACGACTGCGCTACCCTAAACCCTACCCCCAGCACGACCCCCTACACTACCCAAACACCACTGCACTACGCTAATCCCTAAAACACGACCCCCTACACTACCCAAACACCACTGCGCTACCCTAAAACCCTAAAATACTACCCCCAGCACGACCGCCTACGCTACCCAAACACCACTGCGCTACCCTAAACCTTAAAACACTACCCCAGCACGACCCCCTACAATACCCATACACCACTGCGCAACCCTAAACCCTAAATCTACCCCCAGCATGATCCCCTACACTACACAAACACCACTGTGCTACCCTAAACCCTACCCCCAGCACGACCCCCTACACTACCCAAACACCACTGCACTACCCTAATCCCTAAAACACGACCCCCTACACTACCCAAACACCACTGCGCTACCCTAAAACCCTAAAACACTACCCCCAGCACGACCCCCTACGCTACCCAAACACCACTGCGCTACCCTAAACCTTAACACACTACCCCCAGCACGACCCCCTACACTACACAAACACCATTGCGCTACCCTAAACCCTAATACACTCCCCCCAGCACGACCCTCTACACAACAAAAAACACCACTGCGCTACCCTAAACCCTAAAACACTACCCCAGCACGACCCCTACACTACCCATACACCACTGTGCAACCCTAAACACTAAAATACTACACCCAGCGCGACCGCCTACACTACCCAAACACGATTGCGCTACCCTAAACCCTAAAACACTACCCCCAGCATGACCCTTTACAGTACCCAGATACCACTGCACTACCCTAAACCCTAAATCTACCCCAGCATGACCCCCTACACTACCACAACACCACTGCACTACCCTCAACCCTAAAACACGACACCCTACACTACCCAAACACGACTGCGCTACCCTAAACCCTAAAACACTACCCCCAGCACGACCCCATACACTACCCAAACACCACTGCACTACCCTAAACCTTAAAACACAACTCCCAGCACAACCCCCTACACTACACGAACACCATTACGCTACCCTAAACCCTAAAACACTACCCCCAGCACAACCCCATACACTACCCAAACACCACTGCACTACCCTAACCCCTAAAACACGACCCTCTACACTACACAAACACCACTGCACTACCCTAAAACACTACCCCCAGCACTAACCCTACACTACACTAACACCACTACACAACCCAAAACCCTAAATCTACCCCAGCACAACCCCCTACACTACCAAACACCACGCACTACAAAACACTCTAAAACACGACCCCTACACTACACAAACACCACTGCACTACCCTAAACCTTAAAACACTAACCCCAGAACTAACCCCTACACTACACAAACACCACTGCACTACCCTAAACCCGAAATCTACCCCCAGCACGACCTCGTACACTACCAAAACACCACTGCACTACCATAAAATCTAAAACTTTACCCCCAGCATGAGCCTCTACACTACACAAACACCACTGCACTACCCTCAACCCTAAAACACGACACCCTACACTACCCAAACACGACTGCGCTACCCTAAACCCTACCCCCAGCACGACCCCCTACACTACCCAAACACCACTGCACTATGCTAATCCCTAAAACACGACCCCCTACACTACCCAAACACCACTGCGCTACCCTAAAACCCTAAAATACTACCCCCAGCACGACCGCCTACGCTACCCAAACACCACTGCGCTACCCTAAACCTTAACACACTACCCCCAGCACGACCCCCTACACTACACAAACACCATTGCGCTACCCTAAACCCTAATACACTCCCCCCAGCACGACCCTCTACACAACAAAAAACACCACTGCGCTACCCTAAACCCTAAAACACTCCCCCAGCACGACCCCTACACTACCCATACACCACTGTGCAACCCTAAACACTAAAATACTACACCCAGCGCGACCGCCTACACTACCCAAACACGATTGCGCTACCCTAAACCCTAAAACACTACCCCCAGCATGACCCTTTACAGTACCCAGATACCACTGCACTACCCTAAACCCTAAATCTACCCCAGCATGACCCCCTACACTACCACAACACCACTGCACTACCCTCAACCCTAAAACACGACACCCTACACTACCCAAACACGACTGCGCTACCCTAAACCCTAAAACACTACCCCCAGCACGACCCCATACACTACCCAAACACCACTGCGCTACCCTAAACCTTAAAACACAACTCCCAGCACAACCCCCTACACTACACAAACACCATTACGCTACCCTAAACCCTAAAACACTACCCCCAGCACAACCCCATACACTACCCAAACACCACTGCACTACCCTAACCCCTAAATCACGACCCCCTACACTACACAAACACCACTGCACTACCCTAAAACAATACCCCCAGCACTACTCCCTACGCTACACAAACACCACTGCACTACCCTAAACCCTATAACACTCCCCCAGCACGACCCTCCACACAACAAAAAACACCACTGTGCTACCCTAAACCCTAAAACACTACCCCAGCACGACCCCCTACAATACCCATACACCACTGCGCAACCCTAAACCCTAAATCTACCCCCAGCATGATCCCCTACACTACACAAACACCACTGTGCTACCCTAAACCCTACCCCCAGCACGACCCCCTACACTACCCAAACACCACTGCACTACCCTAATCCCTAAAACACGACCCCCTACACTACCCAAACACCACTGCGCTACCCTAAAACCCTAAAACAATACCCCCAGCACGACCCCCTACGCTACCCAAACACCACTGCGCTACCCTAAACCTTAACACACTACCCCCAGCACGACCCCCTACACTATACAAACACCATTGCGCTACCCTAAACCCCAATACACTCCCCCCAGCACGACCCTCTACACAACAAAAAACACCACTGCGCTACCCTAAACCCTAAAACACTACCCCAGCACGACCCCTACACTACCCATACACCACTGTGCAACCCTAAACACTAAAATACTACACCCAGCGCGACTGCCTACACTACCCAAACACGATTGCGCTACCCTAAACCCTAAAACACTACCCCCAGCATGACCCTTTACAGTACCCAGATACCACTGCACTACCCTAAACCCTAAATCTACCCCAGCATGACCCCCTACACTACCACAACACCACTGCACTACCCTCAACCCTAAAACACGACACCCTACACTACCCAAACACAACTGCGCTACCCTAAACCCTAAAACACTACCCCCAGCACGACCCCATACACTACCCAAACACCACTGCGCTACCCTAAACCTTAAAACACAACTCCCAGCACAACCCCCTACACTACACAAACACCATTACGCTACCCTAAACCCTAAAACACTACCCCCAGCACAACCCCATACACTACCCAAACACCACTGCACTACCCTAACCCCTAAAACACGACCCTCTACACTACACAAACACCACTGCACTACCCTAAACACTACCCCCAGCACTAAACCTACACTACACCAACACCACTACACAACCCTAAACCCTAAATCTACCCCAGCACAACCCCCTACACTACCAAACACCACGCACTACCAAACACTCTAAAACACAACCCCTACACTACACAAACACCACTGCACTACCCTAAACCTTAAATCACTAACCCCAGAACTAACCCCTACACTACACAAACACCACTGCACTACCCTTAACCCGAAATCTACCCCCAGCACGACCTCGTACACTACCAAAACACCACTGCACTACCATAAACCCTAAAACACTACCCCCTACACTACAAAAACACCACTGCACTACCCTAAAATCTAAAACTTTACCCCCAGCATGACCCTCTACACTACATAAACACCACTGCACTACCCTCAACCCTAAAACATGACACCCTACACTACCCAAACACGACTGCGCTACCCTAAACCCTACCCCCAGCACGACCCCCTACACTACCCAAACACCACTGCACTACCCTAATCCCTAAAACACGACCCCCTACACTACCCAAACACCACTGCGCTACCCTAAAACCCTAAAACACTACCCCCAGCACGACCCCCTACGCTACCCAAACACCACTGCGCTACCCTAAACCTTAACACACTAACCCCAGCACGACCCCCTACACTACACAAACACCATTGCGCTACCCTAAACCCTAATACACTCCCCCCAGCACGACCCTCTACACAACAAAAAACACCACTGCGCTACCCTAAACCCTAAAACACTACCCCAGCACGACCCCTACACTACCCATACACCACTGTGCAACCCTAAACACTAAAATACTACACCCAGCGCGACCGCCTACACTACCCAAACACGATTGCGCTACCCTAAACCCCAAAACACTACCCCCAGCATGACCCTTTCCAGTACCCAGATACCACTGCACGACCCCCTACGCTACCCAAACACCACTGCGCTACCCTAAACCTTAACACACTACCCCCAGCACGACCCCCTACACTACACAAACACCATTGCGCTACCCTAAACCCTAATACACTCCCCCCAGCACGACCCTCTACACAACAAAAAACACCACTGCGCTACCCTAAACCCTAAAACACTACCCCAGCACGACCCCTACACTACCCATACACCACTGTGCAACCCTAAACACCAAAATACTACACCCAGCGCGACCGCCTACACTACCCAAACACGATTGCGCTACCCTAAACCCTAAAACACTACCCCCAGCATGACCCTTTACAGTACCCAGATACCACTGCACTACCCTAAACCCTAAATCTACCCCAGCATGACCCCCTACACTACCACAACACCACTGCACTACCCTCAACCCTAAAACACGACACCCTACACTACCCAAACACGATTGCGCTACCCTAAACCCTAAAACACTACCCCCAGCATGACCCTTTACAGTACCCAGATACCACTGCGCTACCCTAAACCCTAAAACACTACCCCCAGCACGACCCCATACACTACCCAAACACCACTGCGCTACCCTAAACCTTAAAACACAACTCCCAGCACAACCCCCTACACTACACAAACACCATTACGCTGACTGCTGATGGCGGAAATTAATTCACCGTTTTGAATTTCTTACCGGTGTATTGTGCTGTGTCTGTCCTCCCGGTTTTGGCAGTTTCTCGGAGCCTGGCTTCCCTCTGTTTCCCTCTGTGTGTGGTGGCCGCGGTCTGTTTGCCTGCCTGCCTGCCGCCTGATTCCGCTGATTTCCGCTGGGTCCTAAATTCCTCCCTTTGGTGCTGATCTGTCTTCTCTCTATGCCTTGCTGCTCTTGTAACAAGATACCGGCTGGTGACACCTTTGATACTTTTGATACTTTTGGAGGTGCTGCTGGTGCTCCTGGTTGCTGCGGATCTTCCTCTTACATCAGCTGTTCACTGGTCCGGTGGTCGTGGTCCTTAGCCGCCCTGGAGCTGCGGCGCGGCAGGAGAGCGCGCAGTTTGGTGCGTTCTGTGTGTGTTGGAGACAGCCTTGAAGACTCTTCTCAGGTGACAGCTGAGAGTATTGAAGCGGTTACGACGGCAGCAGACGGTTACAGCAATACAAGCGCACAGGAATCAGCCTCAGTCTTACCTCAGTGTGGGCTATCAAAAGATTCTGAAGGTTTGCACCAACACTATCAAACGTCCAGAGGTAAGGGGAGAGGTAGGAAATCTGGCCGAGGACGAGGTAAGGAGCAGGCTAGGGTGCCTACGAGGGGGGTTGTTTCCGGCTCTAATTTGCCTGGTGCCGTATTTTCACCCCAACTTGGTAAGAGAACCTCCTCCTATCTATCCAAGGAGGTAAAATCAAAGGGCACCAGAGGGAAAGTAACACATAATCCTGTTGCTGGAGTCGAGGCTACATCTAAAATTACACCATCTCTTCGGTCATACTTCAAAGTTGTTCCACAGATCTTGCACCTTGTGGAATCCAAGACAATGACCTCACTAAATGATTCAGCTCAAATGGTTTCCCCTACTTTACCTCTATCATCTTTCTCAACTCCTGCCCCTTCAGTTGTTGTGCCAACCCTTTCGGTTCCTGGTGGCTCCGTGATGACTGTGACGGAGGTAGCGCCAGCTGTCCCAGTTGCTCCTATAGTTTCCGTACCTCCCCCACCTATTAGTATATCTAAAAGTGGAGTTTTGTCTTGTGAAATGGTGGGAGGCCAGGCAACACCTATCAGTTCTAACAGGAGGGGCGACGTTGCAGCCGTTAGTGAGGGTGGTCTTACCCACTCCGATTCCGGGGGGGGTATTGTATTGGAGCCATCTCTCGAGCTATCTTTGGCAACATCTGTCCCTGTCTCTCCTCCTTCAATTCCACCTTGTCAAGAAGCAACACCGGAAAACGTCTCGGCAGCTACATTATTTGTGATGCTCACTACCTTGTCCCAGGACATAAAAAAAAGGGTTTGAGCAATCCTCAGTTATGCAGAAGGAGATTCGCGATTACTGTCAATCATTGGATAATAAGATCGATGGGCTGTCAACTAGGACAGAAGTCTTGGAGGAAAAACTAGCTGTAATGTCGGCACATCTAGTTAAGACAGAAGAGGACATTACTAAGCTTAAAAGAGATGATCAGGCCTTGCTGGACAGGATGGAGGTCTTAGAAAATAACGCAAGAAGATGTAATATTCGTATTCTTAATGTTCCGGAGGGGTCTGAGGGGGCAGATATTAAGCAGTTTATTGTTTGCCTTTTGAAGGAAGGTTTATGTTTGGGTCAATCCCTGGAGCAGCTAGCAACCGACATTCAGAGGGTCCATCGGGAACCATTCAAACAGAACCCACAAAGGCAAAAGCCGCGTAAAATCCTTGTTAACTTCCTTACATATACTCTCAAAGAGCAGATACTGAATGCAGCTCTTAAACAGAAGTCTCTACTCGGTAAGGGGTTTACTTTTCTCATCAGATCTGATCTTTCTAGGGTCACACTTGAGAAGCAATGGGAGTTTGGAAGGCGGCTGGAGTCCTTTAGGAAGTTGGGTGCCTCTGCTCAATTGGTGTTCCCGGCCTCTCTGAAGGTCATGTATAATAATAAAATGGTAAACATCAGGTCAATCGAAGCTGCCGATGAATTCCTTGTGGATATAGGCAATAAGTCATCCGGTAATAACACCTAACTCGTTTTGTTTTTTTTTGAGTTTAGGTTTAGGTCCTTTTACTACCTTATGGTCGTTCATAGGGATTGAAGCATTTAAAAAAAAAAAAAGGGGGAAAAAAAGAATGATGGGGGAAAGATGATGAAGAGGGAAGAGAGAGAGAGAAAAAAAAAAATATATATATATGTAGGAAGGTGGATATCTGACTATGGTTACCCCCAAATTTTTGCCTAGTGTCTAGCTGGTTTTTCGACTTAGTTGGCCTGAGATCCTGCCATTCAGGCTCTCAGGCTATCTGCTCTCTCTGTAAAATGGACTCCATGTACCCTAGGTACATACCCAATTGGTTGGATCACCCTGTCAGCCCCTGTACCAGTGTACACTAGGTACCCAGGGCATTGGTGTATCCAAGGCCTGCCAGGGGCTGAAGCATGTATTATGCCACCCCAGGCTTGGCCTAACAATCTGACACAACTGGCTGATCACTCAGCTGGGGTAAGTTGGTGTAATCACCTCTTACTTAGGTGTAGTATACCTATACCTAAACTTAAATGGGACACCTGGTAACCTATAAGTCACTCCTATGGCAGGCCTTAACAATCCTGAAGGCAGAGTGCTTGGTTCCATGTGAGATGGTGCTCTGGCATGAGCTGAGCCTGTCTGCAGTGGTCGGAACAACTTCCTTCTACTGTTTCCAGATATCGTCATACCATATACTCTTAAGTGCATTATGAACCTCGCGGTTAAATGCTATCTTTGGTTTGGCTTTATCAAAACATGTCGAGTAAGGTGTCATACGAATTGGAATACTAACCCCTCGCCAATTCTGGCGACGGGGTTAGCATTCCACCCTTCTAGAGGGACACGACATGTACAGTGCCTGAAACCCGGGTAAAATCAGACATAGCCTCAGCTCCACAAAATGGATGCTGCCACCACAGACACAAGTCTGCCCTCCTGCTGCTGGGAGTCCTTCCAGCTTGGGAGGTGTGGACAAAGGGTTTCCTGCCAGGGGAGGTGCATGCACCACCCCAGACAGGATTTTGTGTATTGGTCAGGTAGGGCTTGAAAGAAACCAGACATGCCTGTGGCTCACAAGGAGCCTCGGGGCATATGCCAGTTCAAACCGGTCCTGGGGCACACCAGTCCCGGGCCTGGGGCGAGCTGGACAAAGGATTGGGGGTGTAACCACCCCCCTTCCTGGTCCCACCCATAGGGAGGGACCTAGCAGGTAGTCCGGCCCCTAGAATCCGAATAAAGGTAGGAGCTGTGTCCTAAGACTTCAGACATCCTGGAATCAACTTGAAACTAAGAAGAAGACGGGAACTTCGACATTCTGCTGCACAGAAGACTGAAGGAAATCTCCCCTGTGGTCAGGGAGTGACCACCTTGCTAACGCAAGCACCATCCAGCGAATCAACGTCTGCTTTGCCGCCGCCTCCCGCCGGAGCCCGAGCCCAGAGACTGACAAGACCTGGACCTCCAGACCTCTCACCGCCCGATCCACAGTCCCTGCAAAGAGGAGACCCGTGGAGGCACCGAGACACGTGGAGCCAGCCATCTTGAAACGACTACGACAAGCTGACCAGTGCAACAACCGAGGCTCCCTCCAAGTTGTGCTTTGGGTCCTGAGAAGCCCAACCCTCGAGCAGCATCTGCACCAAAGGTGAGCCCTCCAGCATCTCCACGATCTGCGTGGGGCCCTTCTGCATTTTGCCACTCGACGCGCCTAACCGGTTGCTGGCCCGCTGGCTAGTGGCCATCTTGGCGACGAAATCTACGACAAACACCGCTGGTCTGGTTGCTCCAGACTGGCCCTTGCTCCCCTCCAAAGGAGCAATCCCTCTGACCTTGCTGGTCAGAACCAACAGCTGATTTCCGAATCCTCCCGCAATTGCTTTTGCCAAGGCTTGTTTGCTTCGATCAAGTCGCCGACACCGCCGACAGCGAGAGCCTGCGTGGGACAGCTCGTGAGCCGACTCCTGGACGTCGTCGACCTTCAGGGACCACGTGGCTGCGGAGACAAGCTACCCCTCATCACCTGTTTGCACCCGACATCGCCTGGTACCCACCTGGTGCCACGCTGGTCACTGGCTAGTGACTGTGAACACTGTCCCCTCTGCTTACAGGTCTTCAACATCTCCGATCCACTCTTGGATCCACTGCATCTCTTCCCGACCGACCGCCTGCAGCATCTTTGTCCCAGGCTCAACGGAACAGATAGAAGAAACCCGACGCACTTTGAGGCCTATGCACCCGCTTCCTGTGGGTGAGGTAAAGCTGGCACTCCGGTGCCCATGTGTAGTAATACATCTCTAGTGCCTGTGTTCCAAATCTTAAGTTCCTAGGTCATCCGGAAGATTCCTTTTGCAGTAACTTTGTACTTTTTACGCACCCATTGAAACCTATGGGAGCCCGCGTGTGACTATTTGCTCTGCACACGCCACCCGTGGACCTCCTGGTCACTAACTGACGTTAGCTCCTTGTAGGCCCAGCGATTCTAGAGGCCCTAGGCCTTTTCCCTTTTCTGTTCGTGGTACTTATACCACTATTTTAGTATATGGTTCGAGTGGCCACCAGGGCCTATCCATGTAAAGTGCAACTTCTGTGTATTCTGTGATAATCTTGTTTGACGATTTGTGCTCCTGTGCTCATAAAGAGACTAGGGGTTACTTTGAGAAATAAATACATATATATTTTGAATATATATCTGTGTGGTGTCCTTTCATTGGTATAAAAGGGGGTTACTATTGGTAAAACAGCTTGCTTAACACGCTTCACGAGTTTAGCCTCAAAGACTGCTTAGCCTACGCTACCACTAGGGCAGCTAGTCCGAAAAGGTTGACTTACAACCACACCATAAGGGTTGCTTGGCATGGTACAAGGTGGTCACTAGAACTAGTGAACAGCATATACCAGGCCAACTTCTCACATTGGTGAGCAGCGGTTGGATTTGAGCTTGCTGTGTTTTACCATTGTAATCTCTTGGTTACCAATTGAAAGATCACATAGGTACCTGTAGGTACATATAAAACAAGATTAGATATACTTAAGTTCTACTGAACTTAGTTGTTGTAGAGCAAAGGGAGTAGCACACCCTGACTACAACTACTAGATAGGTTTAGTAGGTAAACCCAAGTGTAGGTAGATTGCAACACATCCACCCACACTTAAGAGCAATGGCCGGGGCAGAGGGGTCCACTGTACCCATCTCTGTCGAGAGTGACCCCCAGAGGGCACCAACCAGCTTTGCTACCCTTAATCAGAATGAGCTCAGGCATTTGGCAACTCTTAGAGGCCTTAAACAGCCCAAGAACCCAAACTCTGCTGAGCTCAGAGAGCTCTTACAGAATGATGAGAATCAGAGAGCACTCAAGAAAGCTTCCCGGTTAGCCCCCTTAGGGACAGGAACAGGAGGCCCCCCTTCTGAAGATGCCACTGAAGTACCCCTTCCCAATAGTCACCCCTTAGATGGGATGCCTACCACAGAGGAAGAAAGTGATGGGGATACAGATGTGAGTGGGGATGAAGGGAGAACTAGCCCAGTGCCAAGTGTTATACTTGGCCCAGCTAAACTAAGGCTATTGGGGACTGACAGTGGGTTCACCCCATTGGATCTCCCCAGTGGACTTAACACAGGGCTTGGAAGGCAAAGGAATCGCTCAGGTGACTCCAATGCTTCCCATGGCTCTAGAGGCTCTCAAGGTCACTCCAGAAGGAGACTGACCACCCCTCAGAGGAGGGAACATGAGGCCAGAATGCAGGAAGCCCAGCTGAGGATCAGGAAGCAGGAGCTAGAAGTAGCCCTGATGGAAGAAAAACTGAGCAAGGCTAGGCAGCATAGAGAGAGTGGGTCTATACCCACTGGTGGCAGCAATGTCCCTAGGGACAAAGATAGGGTCTTTGACAATAGGAACCTGTCCAAGATTGTGCCCCCCTACAAAAGTGGGGATGACATCCACAAATGGATGACTGCTCTTGAGAGAGCCTGCAAAGTGCAGCAGGTTCCTGAAGACCAGTGGGCAGCAATCTTATGGCTCTCCTTTGAGGGGAGAGGCAGAGATAGACTCCTCACTGTTAGAGAAGAGGATGTCAGAAATTACAGAGTCCTGAAGAGTGTCCTAGTTGATGGGTTAGGCTTAACCACTGAACAGTACAGGTTAATGTTCAGAGACACCCAGAAGACACAGACTCAGGACTGGTCTGAATATGTGGAATGTGCCACTAAGGCTTTGGAGGGTTGGTTGCTGGGAAGTAAGGTGTCTGATTATACAGGATTGTACAATTTGATGATGAGAGAGCAGATTTTAAGTAATTGTCAAAACCAGCTTCTCCATCAACACCTGGTAGACTCAGATTTGACCTCTCCCCAAGAATTGGGAAAGAGGGCAGATAAATGGGTCAGGACCAGGATCAGGCCTAAAAACCAGGGTGGTGACCAAAAGAAAGATACCACCAAGCCTCAAGAGAAGGGTGGGGATAAAGAAAAAGAGAAACCTTCCTCAGGGCCCCAAAACTCCACACAGGGTGGTGGGTCCCAAGCTCCCTCCTCTACCACAGCTAAAAAGCCCTACTGCCATGAGTGTAAAACTCCTGGGCATTGGAAAACTGACAGCGGTTGCCCAAGGGCTAAAAACAAAACTGTTCCTCCAATTACTCCTGTCACACCACCTATTACTGTCAGCAGTAATCCCCCAGGTGGTGGGAGTGCCCCCAGAAATCTGGGTGGGTTTACTTGGGGAACACAGGGGGACCCTGGCTTAGCCAATTCCCCTACAGCAACCACTCTTGTCTGTGATGGTGGCATGGGGTTTGCCAACTTCACTGCCTGTCCCAACACTTTGGGTAGGTACAGACAGGAGCCCTACATCAATGGTACAAAAGCTGAGGCCTACAGAGACACTGGGGCTAGCATCACAATGGTGGCCCATTGGCTAGTTCCCTCTGAGCAGCTTTTGCCCGGTTTCTCCTACCAGGTGACTAACATTGATGGCAAACAGAACAGTCATCCCATGGCAGAGGTATGTCTCAGCTGGGGAGGGGTCACTGGCCCTAAAAGGGTAGCAGTGTCCCCAACCTTGCCTGTAGACTGCTTACTGGGGAATGACTTAGAACTCTCAGCTTGGGCTGGAGTTGAACAAGACACCCATTCTAAAATGGTAGGCCTTTCACAAAAGGGTAGGGGGGTTGTGCCATTCACAACCCCTGTCCAAATAGATTTCCTCCCTGAAAAGGTTGGAAGGGCAGTGGTAGCCACAGCCCAGGCACAGACAGACTTCCCTGTAGGGACTGGCAGAGCTGTGACAGTCACAGCTCAAACACAAACTGAGTGCCCCCCTGAAAAGGTTGGCAAGGCTGTAATGGTCTCAGCCTATACTCAGACTGACATAGGTGTAGTGAAGCCTGAAACAATGGATCACTCCACACAAACTGAGAGTAGTGGGGAGGAAGAAAAGTCTCCCTCTCCCCAGACATTAGGAAAAGGTCAGCCTCCTCAGGGATCTGACCTCACCCCTTGTGAAGGAACTGCCCCAGAGGTAGCCAGGCCTGGCCTGGCAGAGCCTCTGATGTCAGTGGCCCCTTCCAAGGTGGGATCCAGTCTGGTGCAGGTAGCCTGCCTCTCTCTACCCTGCCTCAGTCAGCCCAGGGCTGCAGAGGTCAGGGAGGCCAGTGGACCCCCAGAGGGCCCCTGTCCACAAGAACCCCCCCATCAAAAGAATGAGGATTGCCTGGCTAGTAGCCCTAGTCAGGTGATGGGTAAAAACATTCCTGAGGGATCTCCTTTACAGGTAGTTAGGGACCTCCCCCAGGGGGATTCTGTTGGGCACAGGCAAACATGGGACCTTAGGGCCCCAAACCTGACCTGTCCCTCCAGTAAGCCCACAAAAGGGACCCAGCCTCCAGCTTTAGGTAGCCAGAGGCTGACCCTGAGAGCACAGTGCAACTCAGTTAAAGAAAGAAAGGCATCCATGGTGGAGGATGATTGGAGGAAGCTGAGGCCTCACTTTGAGGACACTCACTTCAGTACTCCATCTCAACACCAGCCTTTTACTTTGCCAAGACACACCACAGGTAGAGATTCCCTATGGTGGAGACCCTCTGATACCCTTAGGGTGAGGGATTGCTTAGTGGACCATGAGACAGGGGGTAACCATGCCAGTGCTGGTTCCTCCTTATATGGCCACTTGGGCAATATAGGCTTACCTGGTCAAGGTCAGCCTTATCTCCCTTCGTTTGGGGGGGGGTTGTGTAGGAAGGTGGATATCTGACTATGGTTACCCCCAAATTTTTGCCTAGTGTCTAGCTGGTTTTTCGACTTAGTTGGCCTGAGATCCTGCCATTCAGGCTCTCAGGCTATCTGCTCTCTCTGTAAAATGGACTCCATGTACCCTAGGTACATACCCAATTGGTTGGATCACCCTGTCAGCCCCTGTACCAGTGTACACTAGGTACCCAGGGCATTGGTGTATCCAAGGCCTGCCAGGGGCTGAAGCATGTATTATGCCACCCCAGGCTTGGCCTAACAATCTGACACAACTGGCTGATCACTCAGCTGGGGTAAGTTGGTGTAATCACCTCTTACTTAGGTGTAGTATACCTATACCTAAACTTAAATGGGACACCTGGTAACCTATAAGTCACTCCTATGGCAGGCCTTAACAATCCTGAAGGCAGAGTGCTTGGTTCCATGTGAGATGGTGCTCTGGCATGAGCTGAGCCTGTCTGCAGTGGTCGGAACAACTTCCTTCTACTGTTTCCAGATATCGTCATACCATATACTCTTAAGTGCATTATGAACCTCGCGGTTAAATGCTATCTTTGGTTTGGCTTTATCAAAACATGTCGAGTAAGGTGTCATACGAATTGGAATACTAACCCCTCGCCAATTCTGGCGACGGGGTTAGCATTCCACCCTTCTAGAGGGACACGACATGTACAGTGCCTGAAACCCGGGTAAAATCAGACATAGCCTCAGCTCCACAAAATGGATGCTGCCACCACAGACACAAGTCTGCCCTCCTGCTGCTGGGAGTCCTTCCAGCTTGGGAGGTGTGGACAAAGGGTTTCCTGCCAGGGGAGGTGCATGCACCACCCCAGACAGGATTTTGTGTATTGGTCAGGTAGGGCTTGAAAGAAACCAGACATGCCTGTGGCTCACAAGGAGCCTCGGGGCATATGCCAGTTCAAACCGGTCCTGGGGCACACCAGTCCCGGGCCTGGGGCGAGCTGGACAAAGGATTGGGGGTGTAACCACCCCCCTTCCTGGTCCCACCCATAGGGAGGGACCTAGCAGGTAGTCCGGCCCCTAGAATCCGAATAAAGGTAGGAGCTGTGTCCTAAGACTTCAGACATCCTGGAATCAACTTGAAACTAAGAAGAAGACGGGAACTTCGACATTCTGCTGCACAGAAGACTGAAGGAAATCTCCCCTGTGGTCAGGGAGTGACCACCTTGCTAACGCAAGCACCATCCAGCGAATCAACGTCTGCTTTGCCGCCGCCTCCCGCCGGAGCCCGAGCCCAGAGACTGACAAGACCTGGACCTCCAGACCTCTCACCGCCCGATCCACAGTCCCTGCAAAGAGGAGACCCGTGGAGGCACCGAGACACGTGGAGCCAGCCATCTTGAAACGACTACGACAAGCTGACCAGTGCAACAACCGAGGCTCCCTCCAAGTTGTGCTTTGGGTCCTGAGAAGCCCAACCCTCGAGCAGCATCTGCACCAAAGGTGAGCCCTCCAGCATCTCCACGATCTGCGTGGGGCCCTTCTGCATTTTGCCACTTGACGCGCCTAACCGGTTGCTGGCCCGCTGGCTAGTGGCCATCTTGGCGACGAAATCTACGACAAACACCGCTGGTCTGGTTGCTCCAGACTGGCCCTTGCTCCCCTCCAAAGGAGCAATCCCTCTGACCTTGCTGGTCAGAACCAACAGCTGATTTCCGAATCCTCCCGCAATTGCTTTTGCCAAGGCTTGTTTGCTTCGATCAAGTCGCCGACACCGCCGACAGCGAGAGCCTGCGTGGGACAGCTCGTGAGCCGACTCCTGGACGTCGTCGACCTTCAGGGACCACGTGGCTGCGGAGACAAGCTACCCCTCATCACCTGTTTGCACCCGACATCGCCTGGTACCCACCTGGTGCCACGCTGGTCACTGGCTAGTGACTGTGAACACTGTCCCCTCTGCTTACAGGTCTTCAACATCTCCGATCCACTCTTGGATCCACTGCATCTCTTCCCGACCGACCGCCTGCAGCATCTTTGTCCCAGGCTCAACGGAACAGATAGAAGAAACCCGACGCACTTTGAGGCCTATGCACCCGCTTCCTGTGGGTGAGGTAAAGCTGGCACTCCGGTGCCCATGTGTAGTAATACATCTCTAGTGCCTGTGTTCCAAATCTTAAGTTCCTAGGTCATCCGGAAGATTCCTTTTGCAGTAACTTTGTACTTTTTACGCACCCATTGAAACCTATGGGAGCCCGCGTGTGACTATTTGCTCTGCACACGCCACCCGTGGACCTCCTGGTCACTAACTGACGTTAGCTCCTTGTAGGCCCAGCGATTCTAGAGGCCCTAGGCCTTTTCCCTTTTCTGTTCGTGGTACTTATACCACTATTTTAGTATATGGTTCGAGTGGCCACCAGGGCCTATCCATGTAAAGTGCAACTTCTGTGTATTCTGTGATAATCTTGTTTGACGATTTGTGCTCCTGTGCTCATAAAGAGACTAGGGGTTACTTTGAGAAATAAATACATATATATTTTGAATATATATCTGTGTGGTGTCCTTTCATTGGTATAAAAGGGGGTTACTATTGGTAAAACAGCTTGCTTAACACGCTTCACGAGTTTAGCCTCAAAGACTGCTTAGCCTACGCTACCACTAGGGCAGCTAGTCCGAAAAGGTTGACTTACAACCACACCATAAGGGTTGCTTGGCATGGTACAAGGTGGTCACTAGAACTAGTGAACAGCATATACCAGGCCAACTTCTCACAATATATATATAATATTATTAAAAAAAAAAAAAGTACACTATCTTAAGTGGGATCACCTCTTTTTCTTTACCTTTTAGCTGTGAGTTTGGGGGGGTGTAACGGGAGCCTGAGGTAGGGGTGCCATCTACTGGACTTGATCCGGTTAGATACACCACGGGTTCTCCATGGGGTGGGTGAAGGGTGGGTGGGGGGGGTTCACGGGCAAAATTTAAAAATTCCTCATCAGCCATCTTTTCTATTTTCTGTAGGTTTTTCAAAGTTTCTCATGTTGTCCTGCGGGTTTTTTTTTTTTTTTGGAGGTGGGTCGGTATATTTCTGGTATATATCTGGTCGCATTATAAAGGCAAGACTGGTTGTGCTCTGGTTCAGTAGGGATGTCTAGTTTAAAGATTATGTCTTGGAATGTCAATGGGCTCCGTACTAATCCTAGGGCTAGAAGATTGATGCAGTATCTCCGGGACTCTGATGCCCAGGTCATCATCCTTCAAGAGACACATTTGATCCAGTCTGAAATTGATACCTTGGCTAAAAAGAATAAATGGATTGATTTTATGATATCAACTTCACAATCTATGACTTCCCGAGGAGTGTCATTGATTTTCAGAAAACAGCTTAGGGCCAGGGTACTAGAGTTTAAAGTCGACCCGGCGGGAAGATGGGTTATTGCTTCTGTGGTAATTATGGGTGCCTGTTTTACTATTGTTGGATACTATGGTCCCAATCTTGATGACCCTACATCTTTGGAAGTGATTTTTTCTCACCTTTTGTCCTTCCCGGAACCAGTTATATTAGCCGGCGACTTCAATATTGTTTTAGATCCAGTCTTGGATAAATCTCATAACAGTAGATCCCGTGTCCCTTCAAAATCAAGATCTTTCTTGTTGAATGAGATGAAACAATACGGATATATCGATATTTGGAGGTTAAGAGCCGGGCAGCAGCAGGGTGTCTCTTTCAGAAATTATAAATATAATCACCAGTCCAGGATAGATTTTATTTTAATTAACCATAGTTTATCCGACGCAGTTAGGGACATTTGTTATTTCCCGTCACATTTATCTGACCACTCTGCAGTTTTCCTGGAACTTATGGTACCTACCTCTGACGTAGTGAGGACTTGGTCTTTTGACCGTTCTCTACTTTCTCACCCTGAAGATGTCTCTTTTTTAAAATCTGAAGTGAGGTCTTTCTTAGAGATCAATGTGGGTTCTGCTGGACCTGGTGTGGTCTGGGACTCACTTAAAGCCTCTTTGAGGGGTCTTATTACAAGTAAGATGTCATATAGAAGGAGGGAATATAGAGAGGCTATTGCCTCAGTTGAGGCGGACCTGACTAGTCTACAGGCCAACATTGATGCCAACTTAGCTTCCAAAGAAGCTGTTTTGGCACCTTTGCGGGTTAAACTATTGACCCTAAGAGGCCAACTGACCTCGATCCTTAACCGGCGGCTTCAGGAAAGATGGGAGGCCAGCAAAATCGCACATTTTCAGTATGGGGAGTGTGCTGGTAAATTATTGGCATGGAAAGTAAAAACTGATCAGGTTCGTAACAACATCAACCAGATCTATGTCAATAATGTCCCTCTTTCTTCGGATGCAGATATCAGAGCAGCATTTAAAGATTTCTATCAAGATATTTATCATGAAGACAAGATATTGGATACTGATATGATTAATGAATGGCTTGGGAAAATAGATCTACCAAAACTCTCTGTTGATCAGTCAGCAATGCTAGATAGTAAAATCTCGGAAGAGGAGGTAAGAGAAGCCATTCGGGATGCCAGGAAAGGCAAGGCCTCTGGGCCTGACGGGCTGCCTGCTGAAATATATAAATCTTTGGAGCAGGAACTTGTTCCTTTCCTAGTTATATTGTTCAATCAGATACTGCTAGATGGAGTACGACCACCTGTGTCATGGGATAACGCATCCATAACTGTTATTTTGAAACCAGGGAAGTCTCCAACCGCCTGTGGCTCCTACAGGCCGATCTCTGTTTTGAATGGTGACTATAAGATCTTTGCCTCCATTCTTGCAAATAGATTGGCCTTGGTTGCTCCTTCCATTTTACATGTCGATCAAAAGGGATTTATTAAGGGGCGACAGCTTTTTGAACTAACTTTTGATTTGATTGGTTCAATAGATATGGCATGTTTGAAGTCTTTGCCCTTGGCGGTTCTCACGCTGGACGCCACCAAGGCATTCGACAGAGTTAATTGGTTGTATCTGTCGGAGGCCTTGGCAAAGTTTGGCGTGGGGGGTAGATTTCGTCAGGCGATTAGTCTTCTTTATAGTAACCCTAGTGCCCGTATCTTGGTTAATGGTATACTCTCTGACTCATTTGACATCTCGAGGGGTACTAGGCAGGGATGTCCTCTCTCCCCACTCCTGTTCGATTTATATGCTGAACCTTTTGCCCAGATTCTGAGGGATAGTGTTAACATCAAGGCATTTTCGTACAGGGGTTGGGAGAGAAAGGTGGCACTTTACGCCGACGATATTCTCATTTTCACCTCTGACCCGCACGAGGCCCTCCCAGTAATATTCAGGCTGGCATCGGAGTTTGGGATGGTCTCTGGATATGAGATTAATGCTCTAAAGACTGAGATGATGACCTGGAACATCGATCAAAGTACCTTCGATTCTGAAATCCGGCCGGCGAGTCGGATGAGATACTTAGGTTTGGATATTGTATCTGACCTCGATCAGATTACTATTATTAATTTTTTAAAAATTGCAAAGGATTGTCGTAGGTTGCTCCAGTCCTGGGCCCATCTTCCACTCTCCCTACTGGGCAGGGCCAACCTTGTCAAAATGTCCATCCTGCCTAAGGTTTCTTTTTTGTTTAATGCGATACCTTTATGTTTTGATCCCGCCTCTATCAGGAAATTACAGTCGGATATTAGCACCTTTATTTGGAATAAACATCTGCCAAGAATCTCCTGGAAAAAAATTAGGAGACGTAGGGAAAAAGGAGGGCTTGCTGCTCCTGACCTCCAGGCCTATGCCTGGGCTTTCCAGCTTTCACATGCTAGGATTCTATTAAAAAGACCAGTAGGGGTTGGAGTGGGTTCCCTCTATTCAATATTATTGGATGTAGAAGGTGTAAGTCAGTCAGGGTTTCTTTTTAAATTTGGAAACCCCAAGTTTTTCAAAAAAATTAAATTGAAAATTTTAAGGGGTATGGCAAGAATGTGGGCCCAGGTGTCTAAAGCAATTAACGTTGGCTACTATGGAAGTAGGACACCTTTGTGGGGCCTTCCTGATGGTCCAGCATGGTTAAGGGATGCACTAGCTACACCTATGAGAGAGGCGGGGCTGGAGGAGTGGGGTAACCTATTTGTGGACGGGGACTTGTTACCCTGGGATTATCTTTGTACAAAAATTGGTCCACACTTCTCCAGGTTTAAATATCTTCAGATGTTGAGCTGGTCTCGTGCATACTCTGCTCAACCTCCACACGGTGTTAAATATTCCTTGGGCGCATATAGCTATCTTATCACGCTTTTGGCAGATAAGCCACCTGCCAAAAAGGAAATTTCACTGTGGTATAATTTAATTTTGGAGGAAATGGACGGAACTTTTTCATTGCCGGAGGATCTTTGGTCTCAACACGTCATCAATTCCGATTTACAACATCTTTGGAATTCGTCTTGTAAGATGTTGTGGGATATTGTCAAGCCTGCATGGTTACGCAGGAACCATCTTTTCACCATTCATCGAGCATACTACTCACCCCTTCGTCTTTCTAAATTCTCTGAGGGGAGTAGTGTGGCCTGTGCGAGGTGTGGTTTGGTGGCTGCTTCTGACATTCATATGTTCTTTGATTGCCCACATTTGTCCTCATTTTGGGATGCCATTAGTAAGACTCTTTCACTTTCTGTTGGAGTTAACATTACCCTAGATTTAACATCAGTAATCTTTGGTTGCTACCAAAGGGTCCCCTCCTCGGCAAAAAAGCTTATTTTTTATGCTATCCTGCTAGCCAGGAGGGAGATATGCAGAAAATCGAAGGATTCTTCACCTCCTTCCATTAATGACTGGTATGCTTCTACTTTGCTGGTCTCTAAGCTAGACCTGGCTAGATCTGGTAATCCAGATACAAGATCTTTCTGGTACCTCCTGAATTGGGTTCATTGAACATCTGGGTTTTTTTTTTTTTTTTCCCCAGGTGCAATGATTATGCCATCAACCCCATTCCGGGGGTTACTTGTTTCATGGTGCTAAGTTTAGTACCTTGGCTGGACTTTAGCAATTGCCTGTCTGGTAGCAAATCAGTGATCATTGTAGGTTGAAACATGTTGCTGAGGGGTGAGCTTTCCGTTCTATTACTGCCCCAACCAGTCTTGGCTACTGAGGCAGCACAATGTGTGTAAACCTACAAGATTGCATATTGAAACTTGCTTGGCGGATGAGGACAATAAAAAAAAAAAAGAAAAAAAAAAACCCTACACTACCAAAACACCACTGCACTACCCTCAACCCTAAAACACGACACCCTACACTACCCAAACACGACTGCGCTACCCTAAACCCTAAAACACTACCCCCAGCACGACCCCATACACTACCCAAACACCACTGCGCTACCCTAAACCTTAAAACACAACTCCCAGCACAACCCCCTACACTACACAAACACCATTGCGCTACCCTAAACCCTAAAACACTACCCCCAGCACAACCCCATACACTACCCAGACACCACTGCACTACCCTAACCCCTAAAACACGACCCCCTACACTACACAAACACCACTGCACTACCCTAAAACACTACCCCAGCACTACTCCCTACGCTACACAAACACCACTGCACTACCCTAAACCCTAAAACACTCCCCCAGCACGACCCTCTACACAACAAAAAACACCCCTGCGCTACCCTAAACCCTAAAACACTACCCCAGCACGACCCCCTACACTACCCATTCACCACTGCGCAACCCTAAACCCTAAATCTACCCCAGCACGATCCCCTACACTACACAAACACCACTGCGCTACCCTAAACCCTACCCCCAGCACGACCCCCTACACTACCCAAACACCAATGCACTACTCTAATCCCTAAAATACGACCCCCTACACTTCCCAAACACCACTGCGCTACCCTAAAACCCTAAAACACTACCCCCAGCACGACCCCCTACGCTACCCAAACACCACTGCGCTACCCTAAACCCTCAAACATTACCCCAGCATGACCCCTACGCTACCCAAACACCACGGCACTACCCTAAACCCTCAAACACTAGCCCCAGCACGTTCCGCTAAACTACCCAAACACCACTGCGCTACCCTAAACTTTAAAACACTACCCCAGCACGACCCCCTACACTACACAAACACCATTGCGCTACCCTAAACCCTAAAACACTATACCCAGCTTGACCCCCTACACTACCCAAACACCTCTGCACTGCCCTAAACCCTAAAACATGACCCCCTACACTACACAAACACCACTGCACTACCCTAAAACACTACCCCCAGCACTACCGCCTACACTACACTAACACCACTGCACTACCCTAAACCCTAAATCTACCGCCAGCACAACCCCCTACACTACCAAACACCACCGCACTACCCTAAACTCTAAAATACGACCCCCTACACTACACAAACACCACTACACTACCCTAAACCCTAAAGCACTATCCCCAGCAGGACCCCTACACTACCCAAACACCACTGCGCTACCCTAAAACACTACCCCAGCACGACCCCTTACGCTACCCAAACACCACTGCGCTACCCTAAACCCTAAATGTACCCCCACTCAACCCCCTATGCTACCAAACACCACTGCGATACCCTAAATCCTAAAACACAAACCCCAGCATGACCGTTCCCGAACACCACTGTGCTACCATAAACCCTAAAACACTCTCCCCAGCACGACCTCCTACACTTCCCAAACACCACTGTGCAACCCTAAACCCTAAAACACTACCCCAGCATGCCCCCCTACAGTACCCGAACACCACTGCACTACCCTAAACTCACCCCGATAACGACCCCCTACACTACCCAAACACTACTGCGCTACCCCAAACCCTAAAACATTACCCCCAGCACGACCCCCTACACTACACAAACACCACTGCGCTACCCTAAACCATAAAACACTCTCCCCAGCACAACCCCCTACACTACCCAAACACCACTGTGCAACCCTAAACCCTAAGACACTACCCCAGCACGACCCCAATACTACCCATACAGCACTGCACTACGCTAAACCCTAAAACACGACCCCCTACACTACACAAACACCACTGCACTACCTTAAAGCACTACCCCCAGCACTACCCCCTACAATACACGAACACCACTGCACTACCCTAAAACCATAATCTACCCCCAGCACAACCCCCTACCCTACCAAACTCCACCGCACTACCCTAAACCCTAAAACACTCCTCCAGCACGACCCTCTGCACAACAAAAAACACCACTGCGCTACCCTAAACCCTAAAACACTACCCCAGCACAACCCCCTACACTACCCATACACCACTGCGCAACCCTAAATCTACCTCCAGCATGACCCCCTACACTACCCAAACACCAATGCGCAACCCTAAATCTACCCCAGCACGACCGCATTTACTACCCGAACACCACTGTACTACCCTAAACCGTAAATCTATCCCCAGCATGACCCCC
This sequence comes from Triturus cristatus, assembly GCF_964204655.1. Classification (NCBI taxonomy): domain Eukaryota; kingdom Metazoa; phylum Chordata; class Amphibia; order Caudata; family Salamandridae; genus Triturus; species Triturus cristatus. The sequence continues at coordinate 722,243,013 of NC_140579.1, forward strand.
TACACTACCCAAACACCACTGCACTAACCTCCACCCTAAAACACGACCCCCTACGCTACCCAAACACCACTGCGCTACCCTAAACCCTAAAACACTACCACCAGCACGACCCCCTGCACTACCCAAACACCACTGCGCTATCCTAAACCCTCAAACACTAGCCCCAGCACGATCCCCTACACTACCCAAACACCATTGCGCTACCCTAAACCCTAAAACACTACCCCAAGCATGACCACCCTACACTATCCAAACAGCATTGCGCTACCATAAACCCTAAAACACTCTCCCCAGCACGACCCCCTACACTACCCAAACACCACTGTGCAACCCTAAAACACTACCCCAGCACGACCCCCTACGCTACCCAAACACCACTGCGCTACCCTAAACCCTAAAACACTACCCACAGCATGACCTCCTCCCCTACCCAAACACCACTGCGCTACCATAAACCCTAAAACACTACCCCCAGCACGAACCCCTACACTACCAAAACACTACTGCGCTACCCTAAAACACTACCCCAGCACGACCTCCTATGCTACCCAAACACCACTGCGCTACCCTAAACCCTAAATGTACCCCCACACAACCCCCTACGCTACCCAAACACCACTATGCTACCCTAAACCCTAAAACACTACCCCCAGCACGACCCCCTACGCAAACCAAACACCACTGCACTACCCTAAACCCTAAAACACTAGCCCTAGCATCACCCCCTAAACTACCCAAACACCACTGCTCTTCCCTAAACCCTAAAACACTACCCCCAGCACTGCCACCTACACTACACAAACGCCACTGCACTACCCTAAACCCTAAAACACTCCCCCTAGCACTGCCCCCTACACTACACAAACACCACTGCACTACCCTAAACCCTAAAACACTCCCCCCAGCACGACCCCTACACTATCCTACCATAAACCCTAAAACACTCTCCCCAGCACGACCCCCTACACTACCCAAACACCACTGTGCAACCCTAAAACACTATCCCAGCACGACCCCCTACGCTACCCAAACACCACTGCGCTACCCTAAACCCTAAAACACTACCCCCAGCATGACCCCCTACGCTACCCAAACACCACTGCGCTACCCTAAACCCTAAAACACTACCCCAGCATGACCCCCTAAGCTACCCAATCACCACTGCGCTACCCTAGACCCTCAAACACTAGCCCCAGCACGATCCCCTACACTACCCAATCACCACTGCGCTACCCTAAACCTTAAAACACTCCCCCAGCACGATTCCCTACACAACACAAACACCATTGCGCTACACTAAACCCTAAAACACTACCCCCAGCACGACCCCATACACTACCCAAACACCACTGCACTACCCTAAACCCTAAATCCACCCCCCAGCACGACCCCCTACACTACCCAAACACCACTGTGCTACCCTAAACCCTAAAACACTACCCCCAGCACTGCCCTCTGCACTACACAAACACCACTGCACTACCCTAAACCCTAAAGCACTCCCCCAGCACGACCCTCTACACAACGCAAACACCACTGTGCTACCCTAAACCCTAAAACAGTCCCCCCAGCACGACACCCTACACTATCCAAACAGAACTGCGCTACCATGAACCCTAAAACACTCTCCCCAGCACTTCCCCTACACTACCCAAACACCACTGTGCAACCCTAAAACACTACCCCAGCTCGACCCCCTACGCTATCCAAAAACCACTGCGCTAGCCTAAACCCTAAAACACTACCCCCAGCATGAACCCCTACGCTACACAAACACCACTGCGCTACCCTAACCCTAAAACACTACCCCCAGCACGACCCCCTGCGCTACCCAAACACCACTGCGCTACCCTAAACCCTCAAACACTAGCCCCAGCACGATCCCCTACACTACCCAAACACCACTGTGCTACCCTAAACCTTAAAACTCTACCCCCAGCACGACTCCCTACATTACACAAACACCATTGCGCTACCCTAAACCCTAAAACCCTACCCCCAGCACGACCCCATACACTACCCAAACACCACTGCACTACCCTAAACCCTAAAACACGACCCCCTACACAACACAAACACCACTGTATCACCCTAAAACACTACCCCCAGCACTACCCCCTATACTACAATACCACTGCACTACCCTAAACCCTAATATCTTTCCCAGCACAACCCCCTACACTACCAAACACCACCGCACTACCCTACACTCTAAAACACGACCCCCTACACTACACAGACACCACTGCACTACCCTAAACCCTAAAACACTACCCCAGCACTAACCCCTACACTACACAAACACGACTGCACTACCCTAAACCCGAAATCTACTCCCAGCACGACCCCGTACACTACCAAAACACCACTGCACTACCCTAAACCCTAAAACACTACCCCCTACATTACATAAACACAACTGCATTACCCTAAAATCTAAAACATTACCCCCAGCATGACCCCCTACACTACACAAACACCACTGCACTACCCTAAACTCTAAAACACGACTCCTACACTACACAAACACCAGTGCACTACTCTAAACACTAAAACAATACACCAGCATGACCCCCTACACTACCCAAACATTACTGTACTACCCTAAACCCTAAAACACTATCCCAGCACGACCCCCTATACTACACAAACATCACTGCGCTACCCTAAACCCTAAAACACTACCCCCAGCATGAACCCCTACACTACACAAACACCACTGCGCTACCCTAAACCCTAAAACACTAACCCCTACACTACAAAAACCCCACTGCAGTACCCTAAAATCTAAAAAATTACCCCCAGCATGACCCCCTACACTACACAAACACCACTGCACTACCCTAAACTCTAAAACACAACACCCTACACTACACAAACACCACTGCACTACCCTAAACCCTAAAACACTACCCCAGCACTACTCCCTACGCTACACAAACACCACTGCACTACCCTAAACCCTAAAACACTCCCCCAGCACGACCCCTACACTACCCAAACATCACTGCGCTACTCTAAACCCTAAATGTACCCCCCACTCAACCCCCTACGCTACCCAAACACCACTGCGCTACCCTAAACCCTAAAACACAACCCCCAGCATGACCGTTCCGAAACACCACTGCACTACCCTAAACCCTAAAACACTACCCCCAGCACGACCCCTACACTACACAAACACCACTGCGCTACCCTAGACCCTAAAACACTACCCCCAGCACTACCCCTACACTACCCAAACATCACTGCGCTACTCTAAACCCTAAATGTAACCCCCACTCAACCCCCTACGCTACCCAAACACCACTGCGCTACCCTAAACCCTAAAACACAACCCCCAGCATGACCGTTCCCAAACACCACTGCACTACCCTAAACCCTAAAACACTACCCCCAGCACGACCCCCTACACTACACAAACACCACTGCGCTACCCTAGACCCTAAAACACTACCCCCAGCACTACCCCCTACACGACAGAAACACCACTGCACTACCCTAAACCCTAAAACACTACCCCAGCATGACCCCCTACACTACACAAACACCACTGCGCTACCCTAAACTCTAAAACACTCCCCCAAGCACGACCCCCTACACTAAACAAACACCACTGTGCTACCCTAAACCCTAAAACACTACCCCAGCACGACCCCTTACACTACAAAAACAACACTGCACTACCCTAAAATCTAAAACACTACCCTCACCATGACCCCTACACTTCACAAACACCACTGTGCTACCATAAACCCTAAAACACTTTCCCCAGCACGACCCCCTACACTTCCCAAACACCACTGTGCAACCCTAAACCCAAAAACACTACCCCAGCATGACCCCCTAAAGTACCCGAACACCACTGCACTACCCTAAACTCACCCCATAACGACCCCCTACACCACCCAAACACTACTGCGCTACCCCAAACCCTAAAACATTACCCCCAGCACGACCCCCTACACTACACAAACACCACTGCGCTACCCTAAACCCTAAAACACTCCCCCAGCACGACCCCCTACACTAACCAAACAGCACTGCGCTACCATAAACCATAAAACACTCTCCCCAGCACGAACCCCTACACTACCCAAACACCACTGTGCAACCCTAAACACTAAAACACTACCCCAGCACGACCCCTTACACTACCCATACAGCACTGCACTACGCTAAACCCTAAAACACTACCCCCAGTATGACCCTCTGCACTACACAAACACCACTGCGCTACCCTAAACCCTAAAACACTAACCCCTGCACGACCCCCTACACTACCCAAACACAACTGCACTAGCCTAAACCCTAAAACACGACCCCTACACTACACACACACCACTGCACTACCTTAAAACACTACCCCCAGCACTACCCCCTACACTACACTAACACCACTGCACTACCCTAAAACCATAATCTATCCCCAGCACGACCCCCTACACTACCAAACACCACCGCACTTCCCTAAACCCTAAAATACTACCCCAGCACTACTCCCTACGCTACACAAACACCACTGCACTACCCTAAACCCTAAAACACTCCCCCAGCACTACCCTCTACACAACAAAAAACACCACTGCGCTACCCTAAACCCTAAATCTACCTCCAGCATGACCCCCTACACTACCCAAACACCAATGCGCAATCCTAAATCTACCCCAGCACAATCCCCTACACTACCCAAACACCATTGCGCTACCCTAAACCCTATAACACTCCCCCAAGCACGACCCCCTACACTATCCAAACAGCACTGCGCTACCATAAACCCTAAAGCACTCTCCCCAGCACAACCCCCTACACTTTCCAAACACCACTGTGCAACCCTAAAACACTGCCCCAGCACGACCCCCTACGCTACCCAAACACCACTGCGCTACCCAAAACCCTAAAACACTACCCCCAGCATGACCCCCTACGCTACCCAAACACCACTGCACTACCCCAAACCCAAAAACACTACCCACAGCACGACCCTTACACTACCCAAACACCACTGCACTACCCTAAACCCTCAAACACTATGCGCAGCATGACCCCCTACACTTCCAAAACACTACTGAGCTACCCTAAAACACTACCCCAGCACGACCTCCTACGCTACCCAAACACCACTGCACTACCCTAATCCCTAAAACACAACCCCCTACACTACCCAAACACCACTGCGCTGCGCTAAAACCCTAAAACACTACCCCCAGCATGACCCCCTACGCTACCCAAACACCACTGCGCTACCTTAAACCCTCAAACATTACCCCAGCACAAACCCCTACGCTACCCAAATACCACGGCGCTACCCTAAACCCTCAAACACTAGCCCCAGCACGATCCCCTAAACTACCCAAACTCCACTGCGCTACCCTAAACCCTAAAACACAACCCCCAGCATGACCGTTCCCAAACACCACTGCACTACCCTAAACCCTAAAACACTACCCCCAGCACGACCCCCTACACTACCCAAACACCACTGCGCTACCCTAGACCCTAAAACACTACCCCCAGCACTACCCCCTACACGACAGAAACACCACTGCACTACCCTAAACCCTAAAACACTACCCCAGCATGACCCCCTACACTACACAAACACCACTGCGCTACCCTAAACTCTAAAACACTCCCCCAAGCACGACCCCCTACACTAAACAAACACCACTGTGCTACCCTAAACCCTAAAACACTACCCCAGCACGACCCCTTACACTACAAAAACAACACTGCACTACCCTAAAATCTAAAACACTACCCTCACCATGACCCCTACACTTCACAAACACCACTGTGCTACCATAAACCCTAAAACACTTTCCCCAGCACGACCCCCTACACTTCCCAAACACCACTGTGCAACCCTAAACCCAAAAACACTACCCCAGCATGACCCCCTAAAGTACCCGAACACCACTGCACTACCCTAAACTCACCCCATAATGACCCCCTACACCACCCAAACACTACTGCGCTACCCCAAACCCTAAAACATTACCCCCAGCACGACCCCCTACACTACACAAACACCACTGCGCTACCCTAAACCCTAAAACACTCCCCCAGCACGACCCCCTACACTAACCAAACAGCACTGCGCTACCATAAACCATAAAACACTCTCCCCAGCACGAACCCCTACACTACCCAAACACCACTGTGCAACCCTAAACACTAAAACACTACCCCAGCACGACCCCTTACACTACCCATACAGCACTGCACTACGCTAAACCCTAAAACACTACCCCCAGTATGACCCTCTGCACTACACAAACACCACTGCGCTACCCTAAACCCTAAAACACTACCCCCTGCACGACCCCCTACACTACCCAAACACAACTGCACTAGCCTAAACCCTAAAACACGACCCCTACACTACACACACACCACTGCACTACCTTAAAACACTACCCCCAGCACTACCCCCTACACTACACTAACACCACTGCACTACCCTAAAACCATAATCTATCCCCAGCACGACCCCCTACACTACCAAACACCACCGCACTTCCCTAAACCCTAAAACACTACCCCAGCACTACTCCCTACGCTACACAAACACCACTGCACTACCCTAAACCCTAAAACACTCCCCCAGCACTACCCTCTACACAACAAAAAACACCACTGCGCTACCCTAAACCCTAAATCTACCTCCAGCATGACCCCCTACACTACCCAAACACCAATGCGCAATCCTAAATCTACCCCAGCACAATCCCCTACACTACCCAAACACCACTGTGCTACCCTAAACCCTAAAACACTACCCCCAGCACTGCCCTCTGCACTACACAAACACCACTGCACTACCCTAAACCCTAAAGCACTCCCCCAGCACGACCCTCTACACAACGCAAACACCACTGTGCTACCCTAAACCCTAAAACAGTCCCCCCAGCACGACACCCTACACTATCCAAACAGAACTGCGCTACCATGAACCCTAAAACACTCTCCCCAGCACTTCCCCTACACTACCCAAACACCACTGTGCAACCCTAAAACACTACCCCAGCTCGACCCCCTACGCTATCCAAAAACCACTGCGCTAGCCTAAACCCTAAAACACTACCCCCAGCATGAACCCCTACGCTACACAAACACCACTGCGCTACCCTAACCCTAAAACACTACCCCCAGCACGACCCCCTGCGCTACCCAAACACCACTGCGCTACCCTAAACCCTCAAACACTAGCCCCAGCACGATCCCCTACACTACCCAAACACCACTGTGCTACCCTAAACCTTAAAACTCTACCCCCAGCACGACTCCCTACATTACACAAACACCATTGCGCTACCCTAAACCCTAAAACCCTACCCCCAGCACGACCCCATACACTACCCAAACACCACTGCACTACCCTAAACCCTAAAACACGACCCCCTACACAACACAAACACCACTGTATCACCCTAAAACACTACCCCCAGCACTACCCCCTATACTACAATACCACTGCACTACCCTAAACCCTAATATCTTTCCCAGCACAACCCCCTACACTACCAAACACCACCGCACTACCCTACACTCTAAAACACGACCCCCTACACTACACAGACACCACTGCACTACCCTAAACCCTAAAACACTACCCCAGCACTAACCCCTACACTACACAAACACGACTGCACTACCCTAAACCCGAAATCTACCCCCAGCACGACCCCGTACACTACCAAAACACCACTGCACTACCCTAAACCCTAAAACACTACCCCCTACATTACATAAACACAACTGCATTACCCTAAAATCTAAAACATTACCCCCAGCATGACCCCCTACACTACACAAACACCACTGCACTACCCTAAACTCTAAAACACGACTCCTACACTACACAAACACCAGTGCACTACTCTAAACACTAAAACAATACACCAGCATGACCCCCTACACTACCCAAACATTACTGTACTACCCTAAACCCTAAAACACTATCCCAGCACGACCCCCTATACTACACAAACATCACTGCGCTACCCTAAACCCTAAAACACTACCCCCAGCATGAACCCCTACACTACACAAACACCACTGCGCTACCCTAAACCCTAAAACACTAACCCCTACACTACAAAAACCCCACTGCAGTACCCTAAAATCTAAAAAATTACCCCCAGCATGACCCCCTACACTACACAAACACCACTGCACTACCCTAAACTCTAAAACACAACACCCTACACTACACAAACACCACTGCACTACCCTAAACCCTAAAACACTACCCCAGCACTACTCCCTACGCTACACAAACACCACTGCACTACCCTAAACCCTAAAACACTCCCCCAGCACGACCCCTACACTACCCAAACATCACTGCGCTACTCTAAACCCTAAATGTACCCCCCACTCAACCCCCTACGCTACCCAAACACCACTGCGCTACCCTAAACCCTAAAACACAACCCCCAGCATGACCGTTCCGAAACACCACTGCACTACCCTAAACCCTAAAACACTACCCCCAGCACGACCCCTACACTACACAAACACCACTGCGCTACCCTAGACCCTAAAACACTACCCCCAGCACTACCCCTACACTACCCAAACATCACTGCGCTACTCTAAACCCTAAATGTACCCCCCACTCAACCCCCTACGCTACCCAAACACCACTGCGCTACCCTAAACCCTAAAACACAACCCCCAGCATGACCGTTCCCAAACACCACTGCACTACCCTAAACCCTAAAACACTACCCCCAGCACGACCCCCTACACTACACAAACACCACTGCGCTACCCTAGACCCTAAAACACTACCCCCAGCACTACCCCCTACACGACAGAAACACCACTGCACTACCCTAAACCCTAAAACACTACCCCAGCATGACCCCCTACACTACACAAACACCCCTGCGCTACCCTAAACTCTAAAACACTCCCCCAAGCACGACCCCCTACACTAAACAAACACCACTGTGCTACCCTAAACCCTAAAACACTACCCCAGCACGACCCCTTACACTACAAAAACAACACTGCACTACCCTAAAATTTAAAACACTACCCTCACCATGACCCCTACACTTCACAAACACCACTGTGCTACCATAAACCCTAAAACACTTTCCCCAGCACGACCCCCTACACTTCCCAAACACCACTGTGCAACCCTAAACCCAAAAACACTCCCCCAGCACGACCCCCTACACTAACCAAACAGCACTGCGCTACCATAAACCATAAAACACTCTCCCCAGCACGAACCCCTACACTACCCAAACACCACTGTGCAACCCTAAACACTAAAACACTACCCCAGCACGACCCCTTACACTACCCATACAGCACTGCACTACGCTAAACCCTAAAACACTACCCCCAGTATGACCCTCTGCACTACACAAACACCACTGCGCTACCCTAAACCCTAAAACACTACCCCCTGCACGACCCCCTACACTACCCAAACACAACTGCACTAGCCTAAACCCTAAAACACGACCCCTACACTACACACACACCACTGCACTACCTTAAAACACTACCCCCAGCACTACCCCCTACACTACACTAACACCACTGCACTACCCTAAAACCATAATCTATCCCCAGCACGACCCCCTACACTACCAAACACCACCGCACTTCCCTAAACCCTAAAACACTACCCCAGCACTACTCCCTACGCTACACAAACACCACTGCACTACCCTAAACCCTAAAACACTCCCCCAGCACTACCCTCTACACAACAAAAAACACCACTGCGCTACCCTAAACCCTAAATCTACCTCCAGCATGACCCCCTACACTACCCAAACACCAATGCGCAATCCTAAATCTACCCCAGCACAATCCCCTACACTACCCAAACACCATTGCGCTACCCTAAACCCTATAACACTCCCCCAAGCACGACCCCCTACACTATCCAAACAGCACTGCGCTACCATAAACCCTAAAGCACTCTCCCCAGCACAACCCCCTACACTTTCCAAACACCACTGTGCAACCCTAAAACACTACCCCAGCACGACCCCCTACGCTACCCAAACACCACTGCGCTACCCAAAACCCTAAAACACTACCCCCAGCATGACCCCCTACGCTACCCAAACACCACTGCACTACCCCAAACCCAAAAACACTACCCACAGCACGACCCTTACACTACCCAAACACCACTGCACTACCCTAAACCCTCAAACACTATGCCCAGCATGACCCCCTACACTTCCAAAACACTACTGAGCTACCCTAAAACACTACCCCAGCACGACCTCCTACGCTACCCAAACACCACTGCACTACCCTAATCCCTAAAACACAACCCCCTACACTACCCAAACACCACTGCGCTGCGCTAAAACCCTAAAACACTACCCCCAGCATGACCCCCTACGCTACCCAAACACCACTGCGCTACCTTAAACCCTCAAACATTACCCCAGCACAAACCCCTACGCTACCCAAATACCACGGCGCTACCCTAAACCCTCAAACACTAGCCCCAGCACGATCCCCTAAACTACCCAAACTCCACTGCGCTACCCTAAACCCTAAAACACAACCCCCAGCATGACCGTTCCCAAACACCACTGCACTACCCTAAACCCTAAAACACTACCCCCAGCACGACCCCCTACACTACCCAAACACCACTGCGCTACCCTAGACCCTAAAACACTACCCCCAGTACTACCCCCTACACGACAGAAACACCACTGCACTACCCTAAACCCTAAAACACTACCCCAGCATGACCCCCTACACTACACAAACACCACTGCGCTACCCTAAACTCTAAAACACTCCCCCAAGCACGACCCCCTACACTAAACAAACACCACTGTGCTACCCTAAACCCTAAAACACTACCCCAGCACGACCCCTTACACTACAAAAACAACACTGCACTACCCTAAAATCTAAAACACTACCCTCACCATGACCCCTACACTTCACAAACACCACTGTGCTACCATAAACCCTAAAACACTTTCCCCAGCACGACCCCCTACACTTCCCAAACACCACTGTGCAACCCTAAACCCAAAAACACTACCCCAGCATGACCCCCTAAAGTACCCGAACACCACTGCACTACCCTAAACTCACCCCATAACGACCCCCTACACCACCCAAACACTACTGCGCTACCCCAAACCCTAAAACATTACCCCCAGCACGACCCCCTACACTACACAAACACCACTGCGCTACCCTAAACCCTAAAACACTCCCCCAGCACGACCCCCTACACTAACCAAACAGCACTGCGCTACCATAAACCATAAAACACTCTCCCCAGCACGAACCCCTACACTACCCAAACACCACTGTGCAACCCTAAACACTAAAACACTACCCCAGCACGACCCCTTACACTACCCATACAGCACTGCACTACGCTAAACCCTAAAACACTACCCCCAGTATGACCCTCTGCACTACACAAACACCACTGCGCTACCCTAAACCCTAAAACACTACCCCCTGCACGACCCCCTACACTACCCAAACACAACTGCACTAGCCTAAACCCTAAAACACGACCCCTACACTACACACACACCACTGCACTACCTTAAAACACTACCCCCAGCACTACCCCCTACACTACACTAACACCACTGCACTACCCTAAAACCATAATCTATCCCCAGCACGACCCCCTACACTACCAAACACCACCGCACTTCCCTAAACCCTAAAACACTACCCCAGCACTACTCCCTACGCTACACAAACACCACTGCACTACCCTAAACCCTAAAACACTCCCCCAGCACTACCCTCTACACAACAAAAAACACCACTGCGCTACCCTAAACCCTAAATCTACCTCCAGCATGACCCCCTACACTACCCAAACACCAATGCGCAATCCTAAATCTACCCCAGCACAATCCCCTACACTACCCAAACACCATTGCACTACCCTAAACCCTATAACACTCCCCCAAGCACGACCCCCTACACTATCCAAACAGCACTGCGCTACCATAAACCCTAAAGCACTCTCCCCAGCACAACCCCCTACACTTTCCAAACACCACTGTGCAACCCTAAAACACTACCCCAGCACGACCCCCTACGCTACCCAAACACCACTGCGCTACCCAAAACCCTAAAACACTACCCCCAGCATGACCCCCTACGCTACCCAAACACCACTGCACTACCCCAAACCCAAAAACACTACCCACAGCACGACCCTTACACTACCCAAACACCACTGCACTACCCTAAACCCTCAAACACTATGCCCAGCATGACCCCCTACACTTCCAAAACACTACTGAGCTACCCTAAAACACTACCCCAGCACGACCTCCTACGCTACCCAAACACCACTGCACTACCCTAATCCCTAAAACACAACCCCCTACACTACCCAAACACCACTGCGCTGCGCTAAAACCCTAAAACACTACCCCCAGCATGACCCCCTACGCTACCCAAACACCACTGCGCTACCTTAAACCCTCAAACATTACCCCAGCACAAACCCCTACGCTACCCAAATACCACGGCGCTACCCTAAACCCTCAAACACTAGCCCCAGCACGATCCCCTAAACTACCCAAACTCCACTGCGCTACCCTAAACCTTAAAACACTACCCCCAGCACGACCCCCTACACTACACAAACACCATTGCGCTACCCTAAACCCTAAAACACTACACCCACCTTGACCCCCTACACTACCCAAACACCACTGCACTACCCTAAACCCTAAAACATGACCCCCTACACTACACAAACACCACTGCACTACCCAAAACACTACCCCCAGCACTACCGCCTACACTACACTAACACCACTGCACTACCCTAAACCCTAAATCACCCCCAGCACGACCCCCTACACTACCAAACACCACCGCACTACCCTAAACTCTAAAACACGACCCCCTACACTACACAAACACCACTGCACTACCCTAAACCCTAAACCACTACCCCCAGCACTCCCCCCTACACTACGCAAACACCACTGCACTACCCTAAACCCTAAAACACTATCCCCAGCATGACCCCTACACTAATCAAACACCACTGCGCTACCCTAAAACATTACCCCAGCACGACCCCCTACGCTACCCAAACATCACTGCGCTACCCTAAACCCTAAATGTACCCCCCACACAACCCCCTACGCTACCCAAACACCACTGCGCTACCCTAAACCCTAAAACACAACCCCCAGCATGACCGTTCCCAAACACCACTGCACTACCCTAAACCCTAAAACACTACCCCCAGCACGACCCCCTACACTACACAAACACCACTGCGCTACCCTAGACCCTAAAACACTACCCCCAGCACTACCCCCTACACTACAGAAACACCACTGAACTACCCTAAACCCTAAAACACTACCCCAGCATGACCCCCTACACTACACAAACACCACTGCGCTACCCTAAACTCTAAAACACTCCCCCAAGCACGACCCCCTACACTAAACAAACACCACTGTGCTACCCTAAACCCTAAAACACTACCCTAGCATGACCCCTTACACTACAAAAACAACACTGCACTACCCTAAAATCTAAAACACTACCCTCACCATGACCCCTACACTTCACACACACCACTGTGCTACCATAAACCCTAAAACACTTTCCCCAGCACGACCCCCTACACTTCCCAAACACCACTGTGCAACCCTAAACCCAAAAACACTACCCCAGCATGACCCCCTACAGTACCCGAACACCACTGCACTACCCTAAACTCACCCCATAACGACCCTCTACACTACCCAAACACTACTGCGCTACCCTAAACCCTAAAACACTCCCCCAGCACGACCCCCTACACTATCCAAACAGTACTGCGCTACCATAAACCATAAAACACTCTCCCCAGCACGAACCCCTACACTACCCAAACACCACTGTGCAACCCTAAACCCTAAAACACTACCCCAGCACGACCCCTTACTCTACCCATACAGCACTGCACTACGCTAAACCCTAAAACACTACCCCCAGTATGACCCTCTGCACTACACAAACACCACTGCGCTACCCTAAACCCTAAAACACTACCCCCTGCACGACCCCCTACACTACCCAAACACCACTGCACTAGCCTAAACACTAAAACACGACCCCCTACACTACACAAACACCACTGCACCACCTTAAAACACTACCCCCAGCACTACCCCCTACACTACACTAACACCACTGCACTACCCTAAAGCCATAATCTACCCCCAGCACGACCCCCTACACTACCAAACACCACGCACTTCCCTAAACCCTAAAACACTACCCCAGCACGACCCTCTACACAACAAAAAACACCACTGCGCTACCCTAAACCCTAAATCTACCTCCAGCATGACCCCCTACACTACCCAAACACCAATCCGCAACCCTAAATCTACCCCAGCACGACCGCATACACTACCCAAACACAACTGCTCTACCCTAAACCCTAAAACACTACTCCCAGCATTACCTTCTACAGTACCCGAACACCACTGCACTACCCTAAACCCTAAATATATCCCCGCATGACCCCCTACACAACCCAAACACGACTGCACTAACCTCAACCCTAAAACACGACCCCCTACACTACCCAAACACCACTGCGCTACCCTAAACTCTAAAACACTAACCCCAGCATGACCCCCTAAGCTACCCAAACACCACTGCGCTACCCTAAACCATAAAACACTACCCCCAGCACGACCCCCTGTGCTACCCAAACACCACTGCGCTACCATAAACCCTCAAACACTAGCCCCAGCACGATCCCCTACACTACCCAAACACCATTGCGCTACCCTAAACCCTAAAACACTCCCCCAAGCACGACCCCCTACACTATCCAAACAGCACTGCGCTACCATAAACCCTAAAGCACTCTCCCCAGCACAACCCCCTACACTTTCCAAACACCACTGTGCAACCCTAAAACACTACCCCAGCCCGACCCCCTACGCTACCCAAACACCACTGCGCTACCCAAAACCCTAAAACTCTACCCCCAGCATGCCCCCTACGCTACCCAAACACCACTGCGCTACCCCAAACCCAAAACACTACCCACAGCACGAACCCTACACTACCCAAACACCACTGCGCTACCCTAAACCCTCAAACACTATGCCCAGCATGACCCCCTACACTTCCAAAACACTACTGAGCTACCCTAAAACACTACCCCAGCACGACCTCCTACGCTACCCAAACACCACTGCGCTACCCTAAACCCTAAAACACTACCCCAGCATGACCCCCTAAGCTACCCAATCACCACTGCACTACCCTATACCCTCAAACACTAGCCCCAGCACGATCCCCTACACTACCCAATCATCACTGCGCTACCCTAAACCTTAAAACACTACCCCAGCACGATCCCCACCACTACACAAACACCATTGCGCTACCCTAAACCCTAAAACACTACCCTCAGCACGATCCCATACACTTCCCAAACACCACTGTGCAACCCTAAAACACTACCCCAGCACTACCCCCTACGCTACCCAAACACCACTGCGCTACCCTAAACCCTAAAACAGTACCCTCAGCATGACCCCCTACGCTACCCAAACACCACTGCGCTACCCTATACCCTAAAACACTACCCCCAGCACGACCCCCTACGCCCAAACACCACTGCGCTACCCTAAACCCTGAAACATTACGCCCAGCATGACCCCCTACACTGCCAAAACACTACTGAGCTACCCTAAAACACTACCCCAGCACGACCTCCTACACTACCCAAACACCACTGCGCTACCTTAAACCCTAAATGTACCCCCACACAACCCCCTACGCTACCCAAACACCACTGTGCTACCCTAAACCCTAAAACACTACCCCCAGCATGACCCCCTATGCAAACCAAACACCACTGCACTACCCTAAACCCTAAAACACTACCCCCAGCACAACCCTCTACGCTACCCAAAAACCACTGCACTACCCTAAACCCTAAAACACTAGCCCTAGCATGACCCCCTACACTACCCAAACACCACTGCTCTACCCTAAACCCTAACACACAACCCCCAGCATGACCCCCTACAGTACCCGAACACCACTGCACTACCCTAAACCATAAATCCACCACCAGCACGACCCCCTACACTACCCAAACACCACTGAACTACCCTAAACCCTAAAACACTACCCCCAGCACTGCCCCCTACACTACACAAACACCACTGCACTACCCTAAACCCTAAAACACTCCCCCCAGCACGACCCTCTACACAACGCAAACACCACTGCGCTACCCTAAACCCTAAAACACTCCCCCCAGCACGACCCCCTAAACTATGCAAAAGCACTGCGCTACCATAAACCCAAAAAAACCACTCTCCCCAGCACGACCCCTATACTACCCAAACACCACTGTGCAACCCTAAAACACTACCCCAACACAACCCCCTACGCTACCCAAACACCACTGCGCTACCCTAATCCCTAAAACACTACCCCCAGCATGACCCCCTACGCTACCCAAACACCACTGCGCTACCCTAAACCCTAAAACACTACCCCAGCATGACCCCCTACGCGACCCAATCACCACTGTGCTACCCTAAACCCTCAAACACTAGCCCCAGCACGATCCCCTACACTACCCAATCACCACTGCGCTACCCTAAACCTTAAAGCACTACCCCAGCACGATCCTCTACACTACACAAACTCCAATGCGCTACCCTAAACCCTAAAACACTACCCCCAGCACTGCCCCCTGCACTACACAAACACCACTGCACTACCCTAAACCCTAAAGCACTCCCCCCAGCACGACCCTCTACACAACGCAAACACCACATGCGCTACCCTAAACCCTAAAACACTCCCCCCAGCATGACCCCTACACTATCCAAACAGCACTGCGCTACCATAAACCCTAAAACACTCTCCCCAGCATGACCCCTACACTGCCCAAACACCACTGTGCAACCCTAAAACACTACCAAAGCACGACCCCCTACGTTACCCAAAAACGACTGCGCTACCCTAAACCACTACCCCCAGCATGACCCCCTACGCTACACAAACACCAGTGCGCTACCCTAACCCTAAAACACTACCCCCAGCAAGACCCCCTACGCTACCCAAACACCACTGCGCTACCCTGAACCTTAAAACTCTACCCCCAGCACGACCCCTACACTACACAAAGACCATTGTGCTACCCTAAACCCTAAAACACTACCCCAGCACGACCCCATACACTACCCAAACACCACTGCACTACCCTAAACCCTAAAACACGACCCCCTACACAACACAAACACCACTGCACTACCCTAAAACACTACCCCCAGCACTACCCCTATACTACAATACCACTGCACTACCCTAAACCCTAAATCTACCCCAGCACAATCCTCTACAATGCCAAACACCACCGCACTACCCAAAACCCTAAAACACTACCCCAGCACTAACCACTACACTACACAAACACCACTGCACAACCATAAACCCGAAATCTACCCCCAACACGACCCCGTACACTACCAAAACACAACTGCTCTACCCTAAACCCTAAAACACTACTCCCAGCATGACCTTCTACAGTACCCGAGCACCACTGCACTACCCTAAACCCTAAATCTATCCCCGCATGACCCCCTACACAACCCAAACACCACTGCACTACCCTAAACTCTAAAACACTACCCCCAGCATGACCCCCTAAGCTACCCAAACACCACTGCGCTACCCTAAACCCTAAAACACTACCCCCAGCACGACCCCCTGCGCTACCCAAACACCACTGCGCTACCCCAAACCCTCAAACACTAGCCCCAGCACGATCCCCTACACTACCCAAACACCATTGCGCTACCCTAAACCCTAAAACACTCCCCCAAGCACGACCCCCTACACTATCCAAACAGCACTGCGCTACCATAAACCCTAAAGCACTCTCCCCAGCACAACCCCCTACACTTTCCAAACACAACTATGCAACCCTAAAACACTACCCCAGCACGACCCCCTACGCTACCCAAACACCACTGCGCTACCCAAAACCCTAAAACACTACCCCCAGCATGACCCCCTACGCTACCCAAACACCACTGCGCTACCCCAAACCCAAAAACACTACCCACAGCACGACCCCTACACTACCCAAACACCACTGCGCTACCATAAACCCTCAAACACTATGCCCAGCATGACCCCCTACACTTCCAAAACACTACTGAGCTACCCTAAAACACTACCCCAGCACGACCTCCTACGCTACCGAAACACCACTGCGCTACCCTAAACCCTAAAACACTATCCCAGCATGACCCCCTAAGCTACCCAATCACCACTGCACTACCCTAGACCCTCAAACACTAGCCCCAGCACGATCCCCTACACTACCCAATCATCACTGCGCTACCCTAAACCTTAAAACACTACCCCAGCACGATCCCCACCACTAGACAAACATCATTGCGCTACCCTAAACCCTAAAACACTACCCCAGCACGATCCCATACACTTCCCAAACACCACCGTGCAACCCTAAAACACTACCCCAGCACGACCCCCTACGCTACCCAAACACCAGTGCACTACCCTAAACCCTAAAACACTACCCTCAGCATGACCCTCTACGCTACTCAAACACCACTGCGCTACCCTAAACCCTAAAACACTACCCCCAGCACGACCCCCTACGCTACCCAAACACCACTGCGCTACCCTAAACCCTCAAACACTATGCCCAGCATGACCCCCTACACTGCCAAAACACTACTGAGCTACCCTAAAACACTACCCCAGCACGACCTCCTACGCTACCCAAACACCACTGCGCTACCCTAAACCCTAAATGTACCCCCACACAACCCCCTACGCTACCCAAACACCACTGTGCTACCCTAAACCCTAAAACACTACCCCCAGCACGACCCCCTATGCAAACCAAACAGCACTGCACTACCCTAAACCCTAAAACACTACCCCAGCACAACCCCCTACGCTACCCAAACACCACTGCACTACCCTAAACCCTAAACCACTAGCCCTAGCTTGACCCCCTACACTACCCAAACACCACTGCTCTACCTTAAACCCTAAAACACAACCCCCAGCATGACCCCCTACAGTACCCGAACACCACTGCACTACCCTAAACCCTAAAACACTACCTCATCACGACCCCCTACACTACCCATACACCACTGAACCAAGCTAAACCCTAAAACACTACACCCAGCACGACCCCCTACGCTACCCAAACACCACTGCGTTACAATAAACCCTCAAACATTACCCCCAGCACGACCCCCTACGCTACCCATACACCACTGCACTACCCTAAACCCTAAAACACGACCCCCTACACTACCCAAACTCCACTGTGCTACCCTAAACCTTAAAACAGTACCCCAGCACGACCCCCTACACTACACAAACACCATTGCGCTACCCTAAACCCTAAAACAGTACCCCAGCACGACCCCCTACACTACCCAAACACCACTGCGCTACCCTAAACCCTAAAACACTACCCCCAGCACTGCCCCCTACACTACACAAACACCACTGCACTACCCTAAACCCTAAAACACTCCCCCCAGCACGACCCTCTACACAACGCAAACACCACTGCGCTACCCTAAACCCTAAAACACTCCCCGCAGCACGACCCCCTACACTATGCAAAAGCACTGCGCTACCATATACCCTAAAACACTCTCCCCAGCACGACCCCCTATACTACCCAAACACCACTGTGCAACCCTAAAACACTACCCCAGCACGACCCCCTACGCTACCCAAACACCACTGCGCTACCCTAAACCCTAAAACTCTACCCCCAGCATGACCCCCTACGCTACCCAAACACCACTGCGCTACCCTAAACCCTAAAACACTACCCCAGCATGACCCCATACGCGACCCAATCACCACTGTGCTACCCTAAACCCTCAAACACTAGCCCCAGCACGATCCCCTACACTACCCGATCACCACTGCGCTACCCTAAACATTAAAGCACTACCCCAGCACGATCCTCTACACTACACAAACTCCAATGCGCTACCCTAAACCCTAAAACACTACCCCCAGCCCTGCCCCCTGCACTACAAAAACACCACTGCACTCCCCTAAACCCTAAAGCACTCCCCCCAGCACGACCCTCTACACAACGCAAACACCACTGCGCTACCTTAAACCCTAAAACACTCCCCCCAGCACGACACCCTACACTATCCAAACAGCACTGCGCTACCATAAACCCTAAAACACTCACCCCAGCATGACCCCTACACTGCCCAAACACCACTGTGCAGCCCTAAAACACTACCAAAGCACAACCCCCTACGTTACCCAAAAACGACTGCACTACCCTAAACCACTACCCCCGGCATGACCCCCTACGCTACACAAACACCAGTGCGCTACCCTAACCCTAAAACACTACCCCCAGCAAGACCCCCTACGCTACCCAAACACCACTGTGCTACCCTGAACCTTAAAACTCTACCCCCAGCACGACCCCTACACTACACAAAGACCATTGCGCTACCCTAAACCCTAAAACACTACCCTCAGCACGACCCTATACACTACCCAAACACCACTGCACTACCCTAAACCCTAAAACACAACCCCCTACACAACACAAACACCACTGCACTACCCTAAAACACTACCCCCAGCACTACCCCTATACTACAATACCACTGCACTACCCTAAACACTAAATTTACCCCAGCACAACCCCTTACACTACCAAACACCATCGCACTACCCTACACTCTAAAACACGACCCCCTACACCACACAAACACCACTGCACTACCCAAAACCCTAAAACACTACCCCAGCACTAACCACTACACTACACAAACACCACTGCACTACCCTAAACACGAAATCTACCCCCAGCACGACCCCGTACACTACCAAAACACCACTGCACTACCCTAAACCCTAAAACACTACCCCCTACACTACAAAAACACCACTGCACTACCCTAAAATCTAACACATTAGCCCCAGCATGACCTCCTACACTACACAAATACCACTGCACTACCCTAAACTCTAAAACAGGACTACTACACTACACAAACACCAGTGCACTACTCTAAACACTAAAACAATACACCAGCATGACCCCCTACACTACCCAAACATTACTGTACTACCCTAAACCCTAAAACACTACCACAGCACGACCCCCTACACTACCCAAACATCACTGCGCTACCCTAAACCCTAAAACACTACCCCAGCACGACCCCCTACACTACACAAACACCACTGCGCTACCCTAAACCCAAAAACACTCCCCCAGCATGACCCCCTACACTACACAAACACCACTGCGCTACCCTAAACCCTAAAACACTACCCCCAGCACAACCCCCTACGCTACCCAAACATCACTGCGCAACCCTAAACCCTCAAACACTAGCACCAGCACGACCCTCTACACTACCCAAACACCACTGCACTGCCCTAAACCCTAAAACACGACCCCCTACACTACACAAACACCACTGCACTACCCTAAAACACTACCCCCAGCACTACCCCCTACACTAAACTAACACAACTGCACTACCCTAAACACCAAATCTACACCCAGCACAACCCCTACACTACCAAACACCACCGCACTACCCTAAACCCTAAAACACTCCCCCCAGCACAACCCCCTACACTACCCAAACAGTACTGCGCTACCATAAACCATAAAACACATTCCCCAGTACAACCCCCTACACTACCCAAACACCACTGTGCTACGCAAAACCCTAAAACACTACCTCATCACGACCCCCTACACTACCCATACACCACTGCACTAAGCTAAACCCTAAAACACTACCCCCAGTATGACCCCCTACACTACACAAACACCACTGCACTACCCTAAACCCTACCCCAGCACGACCCCCTACACTACCCATACACCACTGCACTACCCTAAACCCTAAAACACGAGCCCCTAAACTACCCAAACACCACTGCGCTACCCTAAACCCTAAAACACTACCCCCAGCACGACCCCCTACGCTACCCAAACACCACTGCGCAACTCTAAACCCTCAAACACTAGCACCAGCACGACCCTCTACACTACCCAAAAACCACTGCACTGCCCTAAACCCTAAAACACGACCCCCTACACTACACAAACACCACTGCACTACCCTAAAACACTACCCCCAGCACTACCCCCTACACTACACTAACACAACTGCACTACCCTAAACACCAAATCTACCCCCAGCACAACCCCCTACACTACCAAACACCACCGCACTACCCTAAACCCTAAAACACTCCCCCCAGCACAACCCCCTACACTACCCAAACAGTACTGCGCTACCATAAACCATAAAACACTCTCCCCAGTATGACCCCCTACACTACCCAAACACCACTGTGCTACGCAAAACCCTAAAACACTACCTCATCACGACCCCCTACACTACCCATACACCACTGCACTAAGCTAAACCCTAAAACACTACCCCCAGTATGACCCCCTACACTACACAAACACCACTGCACTACCCTAAACCCTACCCCAGCATGACCCCCTACACTACCCATACACCACTGCACTACCCTAAACCCTAAAACACGAGCCCCGTAACTACACAAACACCATTGCGCTACCCTAAACCCTAAAACACTACCCCCAGCACAAAACCATACACTACCCAAACACCACTGCACTACCCTAAACCCTAAAATACGACCCCCTACACTACACAAACACCACTGCACTACCCTAAAACACTACACCCAGCACTACACCCTACACTACACTAACACCACTGCACTATCCTAAACCCTAAATCTACCCCAGCACAACCCCCTACACTACCAAACACCACGCACTACCCTACACTCTAAAACACGAACCCCTACACTACACAAACACCACTGCACTACCCTGAACCTTAAAACACTACCCCCTACACTACCCATACACCACTGCGCAACCCTAAA
This sequence comes from Triturus cristatus, assembly GCF_964204655.1. Lineage (NCBI taxonomy): Eukaryota > Metazoa > Chordata > Amphibia > Caudata > Salamandridae > Triturus > Triturus cristatus. The sequence goes on from NC_140579.1 coordinate 722,265,990, forward strand.
CCCTAAATCTACCCCCAGCACGACCGCAAACACTACCCAAACATGACTGCGCTACCCTAAACCCTAAAACACTACTCCCAGCATGACCCTCTACAGTACCCGAACACCACTGCACTACCCTAAACCCTAAATCTATCCCCAGCATGACCCCCTACACTACCCAAACACCACTGAACTACACTCAACCCTAAAACACGACCCCCTACACTACCCAAACACCACTGCGCTACCCTAAACCCTAAAACACTACCCCCAGCACGACCCCCTACGCTACCAAAACACCACTGCGCTACCCTAAACCCTAAAACACTACCCCCAGCACGACCCCCTGCGCTACCCAAACACCACTGCGCTACCCTAAACCCTCAAACACTAGCCCCAGCACGATCCCCTACACTACCCAAACACCACTGCGCTACCCTAAACCCTAAAACACTCCCCCAAGCACGACCCCCTACACTATCCAAACAGCACTGCTCTACCATGAACCCTAAAACACTCTCCCCAGCACGACCCCCTACACTACCCAAACACCACTGTGCAACCCTAAAACACTACCCCAGCACGGTCCCCTACGCTACCCAAACACCACTGCGCTACACTAAACCCTAAAACACTATCCCCAGAATGACCCCCTACGATACCCAAACACCACTGTGCAACCCTAAAACACTACCAAAGCACGACCCCCTACGTTACGCAACAACGACTGCACTACCCTAAACCACTACCCCCGGCATGACCCCCTACGCTACACAAACACCAGTGCGCTACCCTAACCCTAAAACACTACCCCCAGCAAGACCCCCTACGCTACCCAAACACCACTGCGCTACCCTGAACCTTAAAACTCTACCCCCAGCACGACCCCTACACTACACAAAGACCATTGCGCTACCCTAAACCCTAAAACACTACCCTCAGCACGACCCCATACACTACCCAAACACCACTGCACTACCCACAACCCTAAAAGACGACCCCCTACACAACACAAACACCACTGCACTACCCTAAACACTACCCCCAGCACTACCCCTATACTACAATACCACTGCACTACCCTAAACCCTAAATCTACCCAAGCACAACCCCCTACACTACCAAACACCACCGCACTACCCTACACTCTTAAACACGACCCCCTACACCACACAAACACCACTGCACTACCCACAACCCTAAAACACTACCCCAGCACTAACCACTACACTACACAAACACCACTGCACTACCCTAAACACGAAATCTACCCCCAGCACAACCCCGTACACTACCAAAACACCACTGCACTACCCTAAACCCTAAAACACTACCCCCTACACTACAAAAACACCATTGCACTACCCTAAAATCTAACACATTAGCCCCAGCATGACCTCCTACACTACACAAACACCACTGCACTACCCTAAACTCTAAAACAGGACTACTACACTACACAAACACCAGTGCACTGCTCTAAACACTAAAACAATACACCAGCATGACCCCCTACACTACCCAAACATTACTGTACTACCCTAAACCCTAAAACACTACCACAGCACGACCCCCTACACTACCCAAACATCACTGCGCTACCCTAAACCCTAAAACACTACCCCAGCATGTACCCCCTACACTACACAAACACCACTGCGCTACCCTAAACCCAAAAACACTCCCCCAGCACTACCCCCTACACTACACAAACACCACTGCGCTACCCTAAACCCTAAAACACTACCCCCAGCACAACCCCCTACGCTACCCAAACATCACTGCGCAACCCTAAACCCTCAAACACTAGCACCAGCACGACCCTCTACACTACCCAAACACCACTGCACTGCCCTAAACCCTAAAACACGACCCCCTACACTACACAAACACCACTGCACTACCCTAAAACACTACCCCCAGCACTACCCCCTACACTACACTAACACAACTGCACTACCCTAAACACTAAATCTACCCCCAGCACAACCCCCTACACTACCAAACACCACCGCACTACCCTAAACCCTAAAACACTCCCCCCAGCACGACCCCCTACACTACCCAAACAGTACTGCGCTACCATAAACCATAAAACACTCTCCCCAGTACGACCCCCTACACTACCCAAACACCACTGTGCTACGCAAAACCCTAAAACACTACCTCATCACGACCCCCTACACTACCCATACACCACTGAACTAAGCTAAACCCTAAAACACTACCCCCAGTATGACCCCTACACTACACAAACACCACTGCACTACCCTAAACCCTACCCCCAGCACGACCCCCTACACTACCCATACACCACTGCACTACCCTAAACCCTAAAACACGAGCCCCTTAACTACCCAAACACCACTGCGCTACCCTAAACCCTAAAACACTACCCCCAGCACGACCCCCTACACTAAACTAACACAACTGCACTACCCTAAACACCAAATCTACACCCAGCACAACCCCTACACTACCAAACACCACCGCACTACCCTAAACCCTAAAACACTCCCCCCAGCACAACCCCCTACACTACCCAAACAGTACTGCGCTACCATAAACCATAAAACACATTCCCCAGTACAACCCCCTACACTACCCAAACACCACTGTGCTACGCAAAACCCTAAAACACTACCTCATCACGACCCCCTACACTACCCATACACCACTGCACTAAGCTAAACCCTAAAACACTACCCCCAGTATGACCCCCTACACTACACAAACACCACTGCACTACCCTAAACCCTACCCCAGCACGACCCCCTACACTACCCATACACCACTGCACTACCCTAAACCCTAAAACACGAGCCCCTAAACTACCCAAACACCACTGCGCTACCCTAAACCCTAAAACACTACCCCCAGCACGACCCCCTACGCTACCCAAACACCACTGCGCAACTCTAAACCCTCAAACACTAGCACCAGCACGACCCTCTACACTACCCAAAAACCACTGCACTGCCCTAAACCCTAAAACACGACCCCCTACACTACACAAACACCACTGCACTACCCTAAAACACTACCCCCAGCACTACCCCCTACACTACACTAACACAACTGCACTACCCTAAACACCAAATCTACCCCCAGCACAACCCCCTACACTACCAAACACCACCGCACTACCCTAAACCCTAAAACACTCCCCCCAGCACAACCCCCTACACTACCCAAACAGTACTGCGCTACCATAAACCATAAAACACTCTCCCCAGTATGACCCCCTACACTACCCAAACACCACTGTGCTACGCAAAACCCTAAAACACTACCTCATCACGACCCCCTACACTACCCATACACCACTGCACTAAGCTAAACCCTAAAACACTACCCCCAGTATGACCCCCTACACTACACAAACACCACTGCACTACCCTAAACCCTACCCCAGCATGACCCCCTACACTACCCATACACCACTGCACTACCCTAAACCCTAAAACACGAGCCCCGTAACTACACAAACACCATTGCGCTACCCTAAACCCTAAAACACTACCCCCAGCACAAAACCATACACTACCCAAACACCACTGCACTACCCTAAACCCTAAAATACGACCCCCTACACTACACAAACACCACTGCACTACCCTAAAACACTACACCCAGCACTACACCCTACACTACACTAACACCACTGCACTATCCTAAACCCTAAATCTACCCCAGCACAACCCCCTACACTACCAAACACCACGCACTACCCTACACTCTAAAACACGAACCCCTACACTACACAAACACCACTGCACTACCCTGAACCTTAAAACACTACCCCCTACACTACCCATACACCACTGCGCAACCCTAAACCCTAAATCTACCCCCAGCACGACCGCAAACACTACCCAAACATGACTGCGCTACCCTAAACCCTAAAACACTACTCCCAGCATGACCCTCTACAGTACCCGAACACCACTGCACTACCCTAAACCCTAAATCTATCCCCAGCATGACCCCCTACACTACCCAAACACCACTGAACTACACTCAACCCTAAAACACGACCCCCTACACTACCCAAACACCACTGCGCTACCCTAAACCCTAAAACACTACCCCCAGCACGACCCCCTACGCTACCAAAACACCACTGCGCTACCCTAAACCCTAAAACACTACCCCCAGCACGACCCCCTGCGCTACCCAAACACCACTGCGCTACCCTAAACCCTCAAACACTAGCCCCAGCACGATCCCCTACACTACCCAAACACCACTGCGCTACCCTAAACCCTAAAACACTCCCCCAAGCACGACCCCCTACACTATCCAAACAGCACTGCTCTACCATGAACCCTAAAACACTCTCCCCAGCACGACCCCCTACACTACCCAAACACCACTGTGCAACCCTAAAACACTACCCCAGCACGGTCCCCTACGCTACCCAAACACCACTGCGCTACACTAAACCCTAAAACACTATCCCCAGAATGACCCCCTACGATACCCAAACACCACTGTGCAACCCTAAAACACTACCAAAGCACGACCCCCTACGTTACGCAACAACGACTGCACTACCCTAAACCACTACCCCCGGCATGACCCCCTACGCTACACAAACACCAGTGCGCTACCCTAACCCTAAAACACTACCCCCAGCAAGACCCCCTACGCTACCCAAACACCACTGCGCTACCCTGAACCTTAAAACTCTACCCCCAGCACGACCCCTACACTACACAAAGACCATTGCGCTACCCTAAACCCTAAAACACTACCCTCAGCACGACCCCATACACTACCCAAACACCACTGCACTACCCACAACCCTAAAAGACGACCCCCTACACAACACAAACACCACTGCACTACCCTAAACACTACCCCCAGCACTACCCCTATACTACAATACCACTGCACTACCCTAAACCCTAAATCTACCCAAGCACAACCCCCTACACTACCAAACACCACCGCACTACCCTACACTCTTAAACACGACCCCCTACACCACACAAACACCACTGCACTACCCACAACCCTAAAACACTACCCCAGCACTAACCACTACACTACACAAACACCACTGCACTACCCTAAACACGAAATCTACCCCCAGCACAACCCCGTACACTACCAAAACACCACTGCACTACCCTAAACCCTAAAACACTACCCCCTACACTACAAAAACACCATTGCACTACCCTAAAATCTAACACATTAGCCCCAGCATGACCTCCTACACTACACAAACACCACTGCACTACCCTAAACTCTAAAACAGGACTACTACACTACACAAACACCAGTGCACTGCTCTAAACACTAAAACAATACACCAGCATGACCCCCTACACTACCCAAACATTACTGTACTACCCTAAACCCTAAAACACTACCACAGCACGACCCCCTACACTACCCAAACATCACTGCGCTACCCTAAACCCTAAAACACTACCCCAGCATGTACCCCCTACACTACACAAACACCACTGCGCTACCCTAAACCCAAAAACACTCCCCCAGCACTACCCCCTACACTACACAAACACCACTGCGCTACCCTAAACCCTAAAACACTACCCCCAGCACAACCCCCTACGCTACCCAAACATCACTGCGCAACCCTAAACCCTCAAACACTAGCACCAGCACGACCCTCTACACTACCCAAACACCACTGCACTGCCCTAAACCCTAAAACACGACCCCCTACACTACACAAACACCACTGCACTACCCTAAAACACTACCCCCAGCACTACCCCCTACACTACACTAACACAACTGCACTACCCTAAACACTAAATCTACCCCCAGCACAACCCCCTACACTACCAAACACCACCGCACTACCCTAAACCCTAAAACACTCCCCCCAGCACGACCCCCTACACTACCCAAACAGTACTGCGCTACCATAAACCATAAAACACTCTCCCCAGTACGACCCCCTACACTACCCAAACACCACTGTGCTACGCAAAACCCTAAAACACTACCTCATCACGACCCCCTACACTACCCATACACCACTGAACTAAGCTAAACCCTAAAACACTACCCCCAGTATGACCCCTACACTACACAAACACCACTGCACTACCCTAAACCCTACCCCCAGCACGACCCCCTACACTACCCATACACCACTGCACTACCCTAAACCCTAAAACACGAGCCCCTTAACTACCCAAACACCACTGCGCTACCCTAAACCCTAAAACACTACCCCCAGCACGACCCCCTACGCTACCCAAACACCACTGCGTTACAATAAACCCTCAAACATTACCCCCAAGCACGACCCCCTACGCTACCCATACACCACTGCACTACCCTAAACCCTAAAACACGCCCCCTACACTACCCAAACTCCACTGTGCTACCCTAATCCTTAAAACAGTACCCCAGCACGACCCCCTACACTACACAAACACCATTGCGCTACCCTAAACCCTAAAACAGTACCCCAGCACGACCCCCTACACTACCCAAACACCACTGCGCTACCCTAAACCCTAAAACACTACCCCCAGCACTGCCCCCTACACTACACAAACACCACTGCACTACCCTAAACCTTAAAACACTCCCCCAGCACGACCCTCTACACAACGCAAACACCACTGCGCTACCCTAAACCCTAAAACACTCCCCGCAGCACGACCCCCTACACTATGCAAAAGCACTGCGCTACCATATACCCTAAAACACTCTCCCCAGCACGACCCCCTATACTACCCAAACACCACTGTGCAACCCTAAAACACTACCCCAGCACGACCCCCTACGCTACCCAAACACCACTGCGCTACCCTAAACCCTAAAACACTACCCCCAGCATGACCCCCTACGCTACCCAAACACCACTGCGCTACCCTAAACCCTAAAACACTACCCCAGCATGACCCCCTACGTGACCCAATCACCACTGTGCTACCCTAAACCCTAAAACACTACCCCAACACGACCTCCTACACTACACAAACACCTCTGCGCTACCCTAAACCCAAAAACACTCCCCCAGCACGACCCCCTACACTACACAAACACCACTGCGCTACCCTAAACCCTAAAACACTACCCCCAGCACAACCCCCTACGCTACCCAAACATCACTGCGCAACCCTAAACCCTCAAACACTAGCACCAGCACGACCCTCTACACTACCCAAACACCACTGCACTGCCCTAAACCCTAAAACACGACCCCCTACACTACACAAACACCACTGCACTACCCTAAAACACTACCCCCAGCACTACCCCCTACACTACACTAACACAACTGCACTACCCTAAACACTAAATCTACCCCCATCACAACCCCCTACACTACCAAACTCCACCGCACTACCCTAAACCCTAAAACACTCCCCCCAGCACGACCCCCTACACTACCCAAACAGTACTGCGCTACCATAAACCATAAAACACTCTCCCCAGTACGACCCCCTACACTACCCAAACACCACTGTGCTACGCAAAACCCTAAAACACTACCTCATCACGACCCCCTACACTACCCATACACCACTGCACTAAGCTAAACCCTAAAACACTACCCCCAGTATGACCCCCTACACTACACAAACACCACTGCACTACCCTAAACCCTACCCCAGCATGACCCCCTACACTACCCATACACCACTGCACTACCCTAAACCCTAAAACACGAGCCCCTTAACTACCCAAACACCACTGCGCTACCCTAAACCCTAAATACTACCCCCAGCACGACCCCCTACGCTACCCAAACACCACTGCGTTACAATAAACCCTCAAACATTACCCCAGCACTACCCCCTACGCTACCCATACACCACTGCACTACCCTAAACCCTAAAACACGACCCCCTACACTACCCAAACTCCACTGTGCTACCCTAAACCTTAAAACAGTACCCCAGCACGACCCCCTACACTACACAAACACCATTGCGCTACCCTAAACCCTAAAACACTACCCCCAGCTTGACCCCCTAAACTTCCCAAATACCACTGCACTACCCTGATCTCTAAAACATGACCCCCTACACTACACAAACACCACTGTACCACCCTAAGACACTACCCCCAGCACTACCCCCTACACTACCAAACACCACCGCACTACCCTAAAATCTAAAACATGACCCCCTACACTACACAAACACCACTGCACTACCCTAAACCTTAAAACACTACCCCCAGCACTACCCCCTACACTACCAAAACACCACTGCACTACCCTAAACCCTAAAACACTATCCCCAGCATGACCCCATCACTACTCAAACACCACTGCGCTACCCTAAATCACTACCCCAGCATGACGCCCTACACTACCCAAGCACCACTGCGCTACCCTAATCCCTAAATGTACTACCCACACAACCCTCTACACTACACAAACACCACTTCGCTACCCTAAACCCTAAAACACAACCCCCAGCATGACCCCCTACAGTACCCGAGCACCACTGCGCTACCCTAAATCTTAAAACACTCCCCCAGCACGACCCTCTACACAACACAAACACCACTGCGCTACCCTAAACCCTAAAACACTCTCCCCAGCATGACCTCCTACACTACCCAAACACCACTGTGCAACCCTAAAACACTAACCCAAGCACGACCCCTACACTACAGATACACCACTGCGCAACCCTAAACCCTAAAATACTACACCCAGCATGACCGCTACACAACCCAAACACGATTGCGCTACCCTAAACCCTAAAACACTACCCCCAGCACGACCCCTATGCTACCCACACACCACTGAGCTACCCTACACCTTAAAACACTACCCCAGCACGACCCCCTACACTACACAAACACCATTGCGCTACCCTAAACCCTAAAACACTACCCCCAGCACAATACCATACACTACCCAAAAACCACTGCGCTACCCTAAACCCTAAAATACGACCCCCTACACTACACAAACACCACTGCACTACCCTAAAACACTACACCCAGCACTACACCCTACACTACACTAACACCACTGCACTATCCTAAACCCTAAATCTACCCCAGCACAACCCCCTACACTACCAAACACCACGCACTACCCTACACTCTAAAACACGAACCCCTACACTACACAAACACCACTGCACTACCCTGAACCTTAAAACACTACCCCCTACACTACCCATACACCACTGCGCAACCCTAAACCCTAAATCTACCCCCAGCACGACCGCAAACACTACCCAAACATGACTGCGCTACCCTAAACCCTAAAACACTACTCCCAGCATGACCCTCTACAGTACCCGAACACCACTGCACTACCCTAAACCCTAAATCTATCCCCAGCATGACCCCCTACACTACCCAAACACCACTGAACTACACTCAACCCTAAAACACGACCCCCTACACTACACAAACACCACTGCACTACCCTAAAACACTACCCCCAGCACTACCCCCTACACTACACTAACACAACTGCACTACCCTAAACACTAAATCTACCCCCATCACAACCCCCTACACTACCAAACTCCACCGCACTACCCTAAACCCTAAAACACTCCCCCCAGCACGACCCCCTACACTACCCAAACAGTACTGCGCTACCATAAACCATAAAACACTCTCCCAGTACGACCCCCTACACTACCCAAACACCACTGTGCTACGCAAAACCCTAAAACACTACCTCATCACGACCCCCTACACTACCCATACACCACTGCACTAAGCTAAACCCTAAAACACTACCCCCAGTATGACCCCCTACACTACACAAACACCACTGCACTACCCTAAACCCTACCCCAGCATGACCCCCTACACTACCCATACACCACTGCACTACCCTAAACCCTAAAACACGAGCCCCTTAACTACCCAAACACCACTGCGCTACCCTAAACCCTAAATACTACCCCCAGCACGACCCCCTACGCTACCCAAACACCACTGCGTTACAATAAACCCTCAAACATTACCCCCAGCACTACCCCCTACGCTACCCATACACCACTGCACTACCCTAAACCCTAAAACACGACCCCCTACACTACCCAAACTCCACTGTGCTACCCTAAACCTTAAAACAGTACCCCAGCACGACCCCCTACACTACACAAACACCATTGCGCTACCCTAAACCCTAAAACACTACCCCCAGCTTGACCCCCTAAACTTCCCAAATACCACTGCACTACCCTGATCTCTAAAACATGACCCCCTACACTACACAAACACCACTGTACCACCCTAAGACACTACCCCCAGCACTACCCCCTACACTACCAAACACCACCGCACTACCCTAAAATCTAAAACATGACCCCCTACACTACACAAACACCACTGCACTACCCTAAACCTTAAAACACTACCCCCAGCACTACCCCCTACACTACCAAAACACCACTGCACTACCCTAAACCCTAAAACACTATCCCCAGCATGACCCCATCACTACTCAAACACCACTGCGCTACCCTAAATCACTACCCGAAGCATGACGCCCTACACTACCCAAGCACCACTGCGCTACCCTAATCCCTAAATGTACTACCCACACAACCCTCTACACTACACAAACACCACTTCGCTACCCTAAACCCTAAAACACAACCCCCAGCATGACCCCCTACAGTACCCGAGCACCACTGCGCTACCCTAAATCTTAAAACACTCCCCCAGCACGACCCTCTACACAACACAAACACCACTGCGCTACCCTAAACCCTAAAACACTCTCCCCAGCATGACCTCCTACACTACCCAAACACAACTGTGCAACCCTAAAACACTAACCCAAGCACGACCCCTACACTACCGATACACCACTGCGCAACCCTAAACCCTAAAATACTACACCCAGCATGACCGCTACACAACCCAAACACGATTGCGCTACCCTAAACCCTAAAACACTACCCCCAGCACGACCCCTATGCTACCCACACACCACTGAGCTACCCTACACCTTAAAACACTACCCCAGCACGACCCCCTACACTACACAAACACCATTGCGCTACCCTAAACCCTAAAACACTACCCCCAGCACAATACCATACACTACCCAAAAACCACTGCGCTACCCTAAACCCTAAAATACGACCCCCTACACTACACAAACACCACTGCACTACCCTAAAACACTACACCCAGCACTACACCCTACACTACACTAACACCACTGCACTATCCTAAACCCTAAATCTACCCCAGCACAACCCCCTACACTACCAAACACCACGCACTACCCTACACTCTAAAACACGAACCCCTACACTACACAAACACCACTGCACTACCCTGAACCTTAAAACACTACCCCCTACACTACCCATACACCACTGCGCAACCCTAAACCCTAAATCTACCCCCAGCACGACCGCAAACACTACCCAAACATGACTGCGCTACCCTAAACCCTAAAACACTACTCCCAGCATGACCCTCTACAGTACCCGAACACCACTGCACTACCCTAAACCCTAAATCTATCCCCAGCATGACCCCCTACACTACCCAAACACCACTGAACTACACTCAACCCTAAAACACGACCCCCTACACTACCCAAACACCACTGCGCTACCCTAAACCCTCAAACACTACCCCCAGCACGACCCCCTGCGCTATCCAAACACCACTGCGCTACCCTAAACCCTCAAACACTAGCCCCAGCACGATCCCCTACACTACCCAAACACCACTGCGCTACCCTAAACCCTAAAACACTCCCCCAAGCACGACCCCCTACACTATCCAAACAGCACTGCTCTACCATGAACCCTAAAACACTCTCCCCAGCACGACCCCCTACACTACCCAAACACCACTGCGCTACAATAAACCCTAAAACACTACCCCCAGAATGACCCCCTATGATACCCAAACACCACTGTGCAACCCTAAAACACTACCAAAGCACGACCCCCTACGTTACCCAACAACGACTGCACTACCCTAAACCACTACCCCCGGCATTACCCCCTACGCTACACAAACACCAGTGCGCTACCCTAACCCTAAAACACTACCCCCAGCAAGACCCCCTATGCTACCCAAACACCACTGCGCTACCCTGAACCGTAAAACTCTACCCCCAGCACAACCCCTACACTACACAAAGACCATTGCGCTACCCTAAACCCTAAAACACTACCCTCAGCACGACCCCATACACTACCCAAACACCACTGCACTACCGTAAACCCTAAAAGATGACCCCCTACACAACACAAACACCACTGCACTACCCTAAACACTACCCCCAGCACTACCCCTATACTACAATACCACTGCACTACCCTAAACCCTAAATCTACCCAAGCACAACCCCCTACACTACCAAACACCACCGCACTACCCTACACTCTTAAACACGACCCCCTACACCACACAAACACCACTGCACTACCCAAAACCCTAAAACACTACCCCAGCACTAACCACTACACTACCCAAACACCACTGCACTACCCTAAACACGAAATCTACCCCCAGCACGACCCCGTACACTACCAAAACACCACTGCACTACCCTAAACCCTAAAACACTACCCCTACACTACAAAAACACCACTGCACTACCCTAAAATCTAACACATTAGCCCCAGCATGACCTCCTACACTACACAAACACCACTGCACTACCCTAAACTCTAAAACAGGACTACTACACTACACAAACACCAGTGCACTACTCTAAACACTAAAACAATACACCAGCATGACCCCCTACACTACCCAAACATTACTGTACTACCCTAAACCCTAAAACACTACCACAGCACGAACCCCTACACTACCCAAACATCACTGCGCTACCCTAAACCCTAAAACACTACCCCAGCACGACCCCCTACACTACACAAACACCACTGCGCTACCCTAAACCCAAAAACACTCCCCCAGCACGACCCCCTACACTACACAAACACCACTGCGCTACCCTAAACCCTAAAACACTACCCCCAGCACAACCCCCTACGCTACCCAAACATCACTGCGCAACCCTAAACCCTCAAACACTATCACCAGCACGACCCTCTACACTACCCAAACACCACTGCACTGCCCTAAACCCTAAAACACGACCCCCTACACTACACAAACACCACTGCACTACCCTAAAACACTACCCCCAGCACTACCCCCTACACTACACTAACACAACTGCGCTACCCTAAACACTAAATCTACCCACAGCACAACCCCCTACACTACCAAACACCACCGCACTACCCTAAACCCTAAAACACTCCCCCCAGCACGACCCCCTACACTACCCAAACAGTACTGCGCTACCATAAACCATAAAACACTCTCCCCAGTACGACCCCCTACACTACCCAAACACCACTGTGCTACGCAAAACCCTAAAACACTACCTCATCACGACCCCCTACACTACCCATACACCACTGAACTAAGCTAAACCCTAAAACACTACCCCCAGTATGACCCCCTACACTACACAAACACCACTGCACTACCCTAAACCCTACCCCCAGCATGACCCCCTACACTACCCATACACCACTGCACTACCCTAAACCCTAAAACACGAGCCCCTTAACTACCCAAACACCACTGCGCTACCCTAAACCCTAAAACACTACCCCCAGCACGACCCCCTACGCTACCCAAACACCACTGCGTTACAATAAACCCTCAAACATTACCCCCAGCACGACCCCCTACGCTACCCATACACCACTGCACTACCCTAAACCCTAAAACACGACCCCCTACACTACCCAAACTCCACTGTGCTACCCTAAACCTTAAAACAGTACCCCAGCACGACCCCCTACACTACCCAAACACCACTGCGCTACCCTAAACCCTAAAACACTACCCCCAGCACTGCCCCCTACTCTACACAAACACCACTGCACTACCCTAAACCTTAAAACACTCCCCCCAGCACGACCCTCTACACAACGCAAACACCACTGCGCTACCCTAAACCCTAAAACACTCCCCGCAGCACGACCCCTACACTATGCAAAAGCACTGCGCTACCATATACCCTAAAACACTCTCCCCAGCACGACCCCCTATACTACCCAAACACCACTGTGCAACCCTAAAACACTACCTCAGCACGACCCCCTACGCTACCCAAACACCACTGCGCTACCCTAAACCCTAAAACACTACCCCCAGCATGACCCCCTACGCTACCCAAACACCACTGCGCTACCCTAAACCCTAAAACACTACCCCAGCATGACCCCCTACGTGACCCAATCACCACTGTGCTACCCTAAACCCTCAAACACTAGCCCCAGCACGATCCCCTACACTACCCGATCACCACTGCGCTACCCTAAACCTTAAAGCACTACCCCAGCACGATCCTCTACACTACACAAACTCCAATGCGCTACCCTAAACCCTAAAACACTACTCCCAGCACTGCCCCCTGCACTACACAAATACCACTGCACTCCCCTAAACCCTAAAGCACTCCCCCCAGCACGACCCTCTACACAACGCAAACACCACTGCGCTACCTTAAACCCTAAAACACTCCCCCGGCACGACCCCCTACACTATCCAAACAGCACTGCGCTACCATAAACCCTAAAACACTCACCCCAGCATGACCCCTACACTGCCCAAACACCACTGTGCAACCCTAAAACACTACCAAAGCATGACCCCCTACGTTACCCAAAAACGACTGCACTACCCTAAACCACTACCCCCGGCATGACCCCCTACGCTACACAAACACCAGTGCGCTACCCTAACCCTAAAACACTACCCCCAGCAAGACCCCCTACGCTACCCAAACACCACTGCGCTACCATGAACCCTAAAACTCTACCCCCAGCACGACCCCTACACTACACAAAGACCATTGCGCTACCCTAAACCCTAAAACACTACCCTCTGCACGACCCCATACACTACCCAAACACCACTGCACTACCCTAAACCCTAAAACATGACCCCCTACACAACACAAACACCACTGCACTACCCTAAAACACTACCCCCAGCACTACCCCTATACTACAATACCACTGCACTACCCTAAACCCTAAACCTACCCCGGCACAACCCCCTACACTACCAAACACCACCGCACTACCCTACACTCTAAAACACGACCCCCTACACCACACAAACACCACTGCACTACCCAAAACCCTAAAACACTACCCCAGCACTAACCACTACACTACACAAACAACACTGCACTACCCTAAACAAGAAATCTACCCCCAGCACGACCCCGTACACTACCAAAACACCACTGCACTACCCTAAACCCTAAAACACTACCCCCTACACTACAAAAACACCACTGCACTACCCTAAAATCTAACACATTAGCCCCAGCATGACCTCCTACACTACACAAACACCACTGCACTACCCTAGACTCTAAAACAGGACTACTACACTACACAAACACCAGTGCACTACTCTAAACACTAAAACAATACACCAGCATGACCCCCTACACTACCCAAACATTACTGTACTACCCTAAACCCTAAAACACTACCACAGCATGACCCCCTACACTACCCAAACATCACTGCGCTACCCTAAACCCTAAAACACTACCCCAGCACGACCCCCTACACTACATAAACACCACTGCGCTACCCTAAACCCAAAAACACTCCCCCAGAACGACCCCCTACACTACACAAACACCACTGCGCTACACTAAACCCTAAAACACTACCCCCAGCACAACCCCCTACGCTACCCAAACATCACTGCGCAACCCTAAACCCTCAAACACTAGCACCAGCACGACCCTCTACACTACCCAAACACCACTGCACTGCCCTAAACCCTAAAACACGAGCCCCTTAACTACACAAACACCACTGCGCTACCCTAAACCCTAAAACACTACCCCCAGCACGACCCCCTACGCTACCCAAACACCACTGCGTTACAATAAACCCTCAAACATTACCCCCAGCACGACCCTCTACACAACGCAAACACCACTGCGCTACCATAAACCCTAAAACACTCACCCCAGCATGACCCCTACACTGCCCAAACACCACTGTGCAACCCTAAAACACTACCAAAGCATGACCCCCTACGTTACCCAAAAACGACTGCATTACCCTAAACCACTACCCCCGGCATGACCCCCTACGCTACACAAACACCAGTGCGCTACCCTAACCCTAAAACACTACCCCCAGCAAGACCCCCTACGCTACCCAAACACCACTGCGCTACCATGAACCTTAAAACTCTACCCCCAGCACGACCCCTACACTACACAAAGACCATTGCGCTACCCTAATCCCTAAAACACTACCCTCTGCACGACCCCATACACTACCCAAACACCACTGCACTACCCTAAACCCTAAAACACGACCCCCTACACAACACAAACACCACTGCACTACCCTAAAACACTACCCCCAGCACTACCCCTATACTACAATACCACTGCACTACCCTAAACCCTAAACCTACCCCGGCACAACCCCCTACACTACCAAACACCACCGCACTACCCTACACTCTAAAACACGACCCCCTACACCACACAAACATCACTGCACTACCCAAAACCCTAAAACACTACCCCAGCACTAACCACTACACTACACAAACAACACTGCACTACCCTAAACACGAAATCTACCCACAGCACGACCCCGTACACTACCAAAACACCACTGCACTACCCTAAACCCTAAAACACTACCCCCTACACTACAAAAACACCACTGCACTACCCTAAAATCTAACACATTAGCCCCAGCATGACCTCCTACACTTCACAAACACCACTGCACTACCCTAAACTCTAAAACAGGACTACTACACTACACAAACACCAGTGCACTACTCTAAACACTAAAACAATACACCAGCATGACCCCCTACACTACCCAAACATCACTGTGCTACCCTAAACCCTAAAACACTACCCCAGCACGACCCCCTACACTACATAAACACCACTGCGCTACCCTAAACCCAAAAACACTCCCCCAGAACGACCCCCTACACTACACAAACACCACTGCGCTACCCTAAACCCTAAAACACTACCCCCAGCACAACCCCCT
Source organism: Triturus cristatus (assembly GCF_964204655.1). Classification (NCBI taxonomy): domain Eukaryota; kingdom Metazoa; phylum Chordata; class Amphibia; order Caudata; family Salamandridae; genus Triturus; species Triturus cristatus. The sequence continues at coordinate 722,283,017 of NC_140579.1, forward strand.
ACGCTACCCAAACATCACTGCGCAACCCTAAACCCTCAAACACTAGCACCAGCACGACCCTCTACACTACCCAAACACCACTGCACTGCCCTAAACCCTAAAACACGACCCCCTACACTACACAAACACCACTGCACTACCCTAAAACACTACCCCCAGCACAACCCCCTACACTACACTAACACAACTGCACTACCCTAAACACTAAATCTACCCCCAGCACAACCCCCTACACTACCAAACACCACCGCACTACCCTAAACCCTAAAACACTCCCCCAGCACGACCCCCTACACTACCCAAACAGTACTGCGCTACCATAAACCATAAAACACTCTCCCCAGTACGACCCCCTACACTACCCAAACACCACTGTGCTACGCAAAACCCTAAAACACTACCTCATCACGACCCCCTACACTACCCATACACCACTGCACTAAGCTAAACCCTAAAACACTACCCCCAGTATGACCCCCTACACTACACAAACACCACTGCACTACCCTAAACCCTACCCCAGCACGACCCCCTACACTACCCATACACCACTGCACTACCCTAAACCCTAAAACACGAGCCCCTTAACTACACAAACACCACTGCGCTACCCTAAACCCTAAAACACTACCCCCAGCACGACCCCCTACGCTACCCAAACACCACTGCGTTACAATAAACCCTCAAACATTACCCCCAGCACGACCCCCTACGCTACCCATACACCACTGCACTACCCTAAACCCTAAAACATGACACCCTACACTACCCAAACTCCACTGTGCTACCCTAAACCTTAAAACAGTACCCCAGCACGACCCCCTACACTACACAAACACCATTGCGCTACCATAAACCCTAAAACACTACCCCCAGCTTGACCCCCTACACTACCCAAATACCACTGCACTACCCTGAACTCTAAAACATGACCCCCTACACTACACAAACACCACTGTACCACCCCAAGACACTACCCCCAGCACTACCCCATACACTACCAAACACCACCGCACTGCCCTAAACCCTAAAACACGACCCCCTACACTACACAAACACCACTGCACTACCCTAAAACACTACCCCCAGCACTACCCCCTACACTACACTAACACAACTGCACTACCCTAAACACTAAATCTACCCCCAGCACAACCCCCTACACTACCAAACACCACCGCACTACCCTAAACCCTAAAACACTCCCCCCAGCACGACCCCCTACACTACCCAAACAGTACTGCGCTACCATAAACCATAAAACACTCTCCCCAGTACGACCCCCTACACTACCCAAACACCACTGTGCTACGCAAAACCCTAAAACACAACCTCATCACGACCCCCTACACTACCCATTCACCACTGCACTAAGCTAAACCCTAAAACACTACCCCCAGTATGACCCCCTACACTACACAAACACCACTGCACTACCCTAAACCCTACCCCAGCACGACCCCCTACACTACCCATATACCACTGCACTACCCTAAACCCTAAAACACGAGCCCCTTAACTACACAAACACCACTGCGCTACCCTAAACCCTAAAACACTACCCCCAGCACGACCCCCTACGCTACCCAAACACCACTGCGTTACAATAAACCCTCAAACATTACCCCCAGCACGACCCCCTACGCTACCCATACACCACTGCACTACCCTAAACCCTAAAACATGACCTCCTACACTACCCAAACTCCACTGTGCTACCCTAAACCTTAAAACAGTACCCCAGCACGACCCCCTACACTACACAAACACCATTGCGCTACCCTAAACCCTAAAACACTACCCCCAGCTTGACCCCCTACACTACCCAAATACCACTGCACTACCCTGAACTCTAAAACATGACCCCCTACACTACACAAACACCACTGTACCACCCCAAGACACTACCCCCAGCACTATCCCCTACACTACCAAACACCACCGCACTACCCTAAAATCTAAAACATGACCCGCTACACTACACAAACACCACTGCACTACCCTAAACCCTAAAACACTACCCCCAGCACTACCCCCTACACTACCCAAACACCACTGCACTACCCTAAACCCTAAAACACTATCCCCAGCATGACCCCTACACTACTCAAACACCACTGCGCTACCCTAAAACACTACCCCAGCATGACGCCCTACACTACCCAAGCACCACTGCGCTACCCTAATCCCTAAATGTACCCCCCACACAACCCTCTACACTACACAAACACCACTGTGCTACCCTAAACCCTAAAACACAATCCCCAGCATGACCCCCTACAGTACCCGAACACCACTGCGCTACCCTAAATCTTAAAACACTCCCCCAGCACGACCCCTACACTACCCATACACCACTGCGCAACCCTAAACCCTAAAATACTACACCCAGCACGACCGCCTACACTACCCAAACACGATTGCGCTACCCTAAACCCTAAAATACTACCCCCAGCATGACCCTCTACTGTACCCGAACACCACTGCACTACCCTAAACCCTAAACCTACCCCCAGCATGACCCCCTACACTACCCAAACACCACTGCACTACCCTCAACCGTAAAACACAACACCCTACACTACCCAAACACGACTGCGCTACCCTAAACCCTAAAACACTACCCCCAGCACGACCCCCTACGCTACCCAAACACCACTGCGCTACCCTACACCTTAAAACACTACCCCCAGCACGACCCCCTGCACTACACAAACACCATTGCGCTACCCTAAACCCTAAAACACTACCCCCAGCACAACCCCATACACTACCCAAACACCACTGCACTACCCTAAACCCTAAAATACGACCCCCTACGCTACGCAAACCCCACTGCACTACCCTAAAATACTATACCCAGCACTACCCCCTTCACTACACTAACACCCCTGCACTACTCTAAACCCTAAATCTACCCCAGCACAACCCCTAGACTACCAAACACCACGCACTACCCTACACTCTAAAACACGACCCCCTACACTACACAAACACCACTGCACTACCCTAAACCTTAAAACACTACCCCCAGCACTAACCCCTACACTACACAAACACCACTGCACTACCCTAAACCCTAAATCTACCCCCAGCATGACCCCCTACACTACCCTAACACCACTGCACTACCCTCAACCCTAAAACACAACACCCTTCCCTACCCAAACACGACTGCTCTACCCTAAACCCTAAAACCCTACCCCCAGCATGACCCCCTATGCTACCCAAACACCACTGCTCTACCCGACACCTTAAAACACTACCCCCAGCACGACCCCCTGCACTACACAAACACCATTGCGCTACCCTAAACCCTAAAACACTACCCCCAGCACAAGCCCCTACACTACACAAACACCACTGCATTACCCTAAAACACTACCTCCAGCACTACCCCCTACACTACACTAATACAACTGCAGTACCCTAAACCCTAAATCTACCCCCCACACGTCCCCCTACACTACCAAACACCACCGCACTACCCTAAACTCTAAAACACGACCCCCTACACTACACAAACACCACTGCACTACCCTAAACCCTAAAACACTACCCACAGCACTACCCCCTACACTACCAAAACACCACTGCACTACCCTAAACCCTAAAACACTATCTCCAGCATGATCCCTACACTACCCAAACACCACTGCGCTACCCTAAAACACTACCCCAGCACAACCCCCTACGCTACCCAAACACCACTGCACTACAATAAACCCTAAATGTACCCCCCACACAACCCCCTACGCTACCCAAACACCACTGCGCTACCGTAAACCCTAAAACACAACCCCCAGCATGACCCCCTACAGTACCCGAACACCACTGCACTACCCTAAACCCTAAATCTACCCCCAGCACGATCGTCTACACTACCCAAACAACACTGCACTACCCTATACCCTAAAACACTACCCCAGCACTGCCCCCTACACTACACAAACACCACTGCGCTACCCTAAATCTTAAAACACTCCCCCCAGCACAAGCCTCTACACAACGCAAACACTACTGCACTACCCTAAACCCTAAAACACTCCCCCAGCACGACCCCCTACACTTTCCAAACAGTACTGCGCTACAATAAACCCTAAAACACTCTCCCCAGCACGACCCCCTACACTACCCAAACACGACTGTGCAACCCTAAAACACTAACCCCAGCACGAACCCTGCACTACCCATACACCACTGCGCAACCCTAAACCCTAAAATACTACACCCAGCACGACCGCCTACACAACCCAAACACGATTGCGCTACCCTAAACCCTAAAATACTACCCCCAGCATGACCCTCTACTGTACCCGAACACCACTGCACTACCCTAAACCCTAAACCTACCCCCAGCATGACCCCCTACACTACCCAAACACCACTGCACTACCCTCAACCCTAAAACACAACACCCTACACTACCCAAACACGACTGCGCTACCCTAAACCCTAAAACACTTCCCCCAGCACGACCCCCTACACTACCCAAACACCACTGCGCTACCCTACACCTTAAAACACTACCCCCAGCACGACCCCCTGCACTACACAAACACCATTGCGCTACCCTAAACCCTAAAACACTACCCCCAGCACAACCCCATACACTACCCAAACACCACTGCACTACCCTAAACCCTAAAATACGACCTCCTACACTGAGCAAACACCACTGCACTACCCTAAAATACTACACCCAGCACTACCCCCTTCACTACACTAACACCCCTGCACTACCCTAAACCCTAAATATACCCCAGCACAACCCCCTAGACTACCAAACACCACGCACTACCCTACACTCTAAAACACGACCCCCTACACTACACAAACACCACTGCACTACCCTAAACCTTAAAACACTACCCCCAGCACTAACCCCTACACTACACAAACACCACTGCACTACCCTAAACCCTAAATCTACCCCCAGCATGACCCCCTACACTACCCAAACACCGCTGCACTACCCTCAACCCTAAAACACAACACCCTACACTACCCAAACACAACTGCGCTGCCCTAAACCATAAAACCCTACCCCCAGCATGACCCCCTACACTACCCAAACACCACTGCGCTACCCTACACCTTAAAACACTACCCCCAGCACGACCCCCTGCACTACACAAACACCATTGCACTACCCTAAACCCTAAAACACTACCCCCAGCACAACCCCATACACTACCCAAACACCACTGCACTACCCTAAACCCTAAAATACGACCCCCTACGCTACGCAAACACCACTGCACTACCCTAAAATACTACACCCAGCACTACCCCCTTCACTACACTAACACCCCTGCACTACTCTAAACCCTAAATCTACCCCAGCACAACCCCCTAGACTAACAAACACCACGCACTACCCTACACTCTAAAACACGACCCCCTGCACTACACAAACACCACTGAACTACCCTCAACCCTAAAACACAACACCCTACACTACCCAAACACGACTGCGCTACCCTAAACCCTAAAACACTTCCCCCAGCACGACCCCCTACACTACCCAAACACCACTGCGCTACCCTACACCTTAAAACACTACCCCCAGCACGACCCCCTGCACTACACAAACACCATTGCGCTACCCTAAACCCTAAAACACTACCCCCAGCACAACCCCATACACTACCCAAACACCACTGCACTACCCTAAACCCTAAAATACGACCTCCTACACTGAGCAAACACCACTGCACTACCCTAAAATACTACACCCAGCACTACCCCCTTCACTACACTAACACCCCTGCACTACCCTAAACCCTAAATATACCCCAGCACAACCCCCTAAACTACCAAACACCACGCACTACCCTACACTCTAAAACACGACCCCCTACACTACACAAACACCACTGCACTACCCTAAACCTTAAAACACTACCCCCAGCACTAACCCCTACACTACACAAACACCACTGCACTACCCTAAACCCTAAATCTACCCCCAGCATGACCCCCTACACTACCCAAACACCGCTGCACTACCCTCAACCCTAAAACACAACACCCTACACTACCCAAACACAACTGCGCTGCCCTAAACCCTAAAACCCTACCCCCAGCATGACCCCCTACGCTACCCAAACACCACTGCGCTACCCTACACCTTAAAACACTACCCCCTGAACGACCCCCTGCACTACACAAACACCATTGCACTACCCTAAACCCTAAAACACTACCCCCAGCACAACCCCATACACTACCCAAACACCACTGCACAACCCTAAACCCTAAAATACGACCCCCTACGCTACGCAAACACCACTGCACTACCCTAAAATACTACACCCAGCACTACCCCCTTCACTACACTAACACCCCTGCACTACTCTAAACCCTAAATCTACCCCAGCACAACCCCCTAGACTAACAAACACCACGCACTACCCTACACTCTAAAACACGACCCCCTGCACTACACAAACACCACTGAACTACCCTAAACCTTAAAACACCACCCCCAGCACTAACCCCTACACTACACAAACACCACTGCACTACCCTAAAGCCTAAATCTACCCCCAGCATGACCCCCTACACTACCCAAACACCACTGCACTACCCTCAACCCTAAAACACAACACCCTACACTACCCAAACACGACTGCGCTACCCTAAACCCTAAAACCCTACCCCCATCATGACCCCCTATGCTACCCAAACACCACTGCTCTACCCGACACCTTAAAACACTACGCCCAGCACGACCCCCTGCACTACACAAACACCATTGCGCTACCCTAAACCCTAAAACACTTCCCCCAGCACGACCCCCTACACTACACAAACACCACTGCGCTACCCTACACCTTAAAACACTACCCCCAGCACGACCCCCTGCACTACACAAACACCATTGCGCTACCCTAAACCCTAAAACACTACCCCCAGCACAACCCCATACACTACTCAAACACCACTGCACTACCCTAAACCCTAAAATACGACCTCCTACACTGAGCAAACACCACTGCACTACCCTAAAATACTACACCCAGCACTACCCCCTTCACTACACTAACACCCCTGCACTACCCTAAACCCTAAATATACCCCAGCACAACCCCCTAGACTACCAAACACCACGCACTACCCTACACTCTAAAACACGACCCCCTACACTACACAAACACCACTGCACTACCCTAAACCTTAAAACACTACCCCCAGCACTAACCCCTACACTACACAAACACCACTGCACTACCCTAAACCCTAAATCTACCCCCAGCATGACCCCCTACACTACCCAAACACCGCTGCACTACCCTCAACCCTAAAACACAACACCCTACACTACCCAAACACAACTGCGCTGCCCTAAACCCTAAAACCCTACCCCCAGCATGACCCCCTACGCTACCCAAACACCACTGCGCTACCCTACACCTTAAAACACTACCCCCAGCACGACCCCCTGCACTACACAAACACCATTGCACTACCCTAAACCCTAAAACACTACCCCCAGCACAACCCCATACACTACCCAAACACCACTGCACTACCCTAAACCCTAAAATACGACCCCCTACGCTACGCAAACACCACTGCACTACCCTAAAATACTACACCCAGCACTACCCCCTTCACTACACTAACACCCCTGCACTACTCTAAACCCTAAATCTACCCCAGCACAACCCCCTAGACTAACAAACACCACGCACTACCCTACACTCTAAAACACGACCCCCTGCACTACACAAACACCACTGAACTACCCTAAACCTTAAAACACCACCCCCAGCACTAACCCCTACACTACACAAACACCACTGCACTACCCTAAAGCCTAAATCTACCCCCAGCATGACCCCCTACACTACCCAAACACCACTGCACTACCCTCAACCCTAAAACACAACACCCTACACTACCCTAACACGACTGCGCTACCCTAAACCCTAAAACCCTACCCCCATCATGACCCCCTATGCTACCCAAACACCACTGCTCTACCCGACACCTTAAAACACTACCCCCAGCACGACCCCCTGCACTACACAAACACCATTGCGCTACCCTAAACCCTAAAACACTACCCCCAGCACAACCCCATACACTACCCAAACACCACTGCACTACCCTAAACCCTAAAATACGACCCCCTACACTACACAAACACCACTGCACTACCCTAAAACACTACCCCCAGCAGTACCCCCTTCACTACACTAACACCACTGCACTACCCTTAACCCTAAATCTACCCTAGCGCAACTCCCTACACTACCAAACACCACGCACTACCCTACACTCTAAAACACGAACCCCTACACTACACAAACCCCACTGCACTACCCTAAACCTTAAAACATACCCCCAGCACTAACCCCTACACTACACAAACACCACTGCACTACCCTAAACCCGAAATCTACCCCCAGCACGACCCCGTACACTACCAAAACACCACTGCACTACCCTAAACCCTAAAACACTACCCCCTACACTACAAAAACACCACTGCACTACCCTAAAATCTAAAACATTACCCCCAGCATGACCCCCTACACTACACAAACACCACTGCACTACCCTAAACCCTAAATCTACCCCAGCGCAAACCCCTACACTACCAAACACCACGCACTACCCTACACTCTAAAACACGACCCCCTACACTACACAAACACCACTGTACTACTCTAAACACTAAAACAATACACCAGCTTGACCCCTACACTGCCCAAACATTACTGTACTACCCTAAACCCTAAAACACTACCCCAGCACGATCCCCTACACTACACAAACACCACTGCGCTACCCTAAACCCTAAAACACTACCCCCAGCACGACCCCCTACACTACACAAACATCACTGCGCTACCCTAAACACACCTACACGTGTTAGCATCCTTGTGGGGACTATGTGTGAATACCTGCCTTGTGGGGACTAACCTTTCCCAATGTTTTTATAACACATTAACCCCTTCGATGCTGCGCAGATTCCGCCGCTGTGCTGACGGAATCTTGCGCGGGTGTGCTCATGACGGAATGGTTCCGTCATGAGCACAGCTCAACCGTGGGTCATGACGGAACCATTCCGTCATGAGCACCGAAGGGGTTAATAAGAGAAAAATGTTAAGAAAAAATTCATGATACAGGATCCTGCTTCAAATTTGCAAATATATTGTTATTTGATCGTTCGCACTGCACCATCCTTGCGGGGACTTGAACACGTGCTGCCATCCTTATGGGGACCTAGTCCGTAACACTATTTGTGATTGAATACAGTCAAAGGCACATGGCTAAATGTTTATTTTATCAACAGTATACACAAACAACATTGTAATCTATTCATATATGAATTGCTGCATATATACTAGGGGTATACATTAAAGGCAGATTATGTTAATGTGCCTGAAAATATCATATCATGCTTAAAGAAAGACACTTAAAGCGGTATTTAACCTATTTATTAGTGCTTAAAATCTTAGGAGATAATGGAACTAATAAACAAAAGAAATTAACTTATGGAAACAAGGAATATGGTCAAGTGCAACCCAGAGCTTGATTAGCTGCTTACATTTTTGCCAAAATAGATGTTTAAGTTCCCACAGAGATAGTGGGTGAAGATCATTGTGTTTAAGCCTCCATAGAAATAGTGTGTAACATTCAAACCTTACATCCCATTATAAAGACTGTGAAGCTAATGATGTTCAAGTCAACACAGAGGTTGTGTGTAATTATAGGTATGCTCAAGTCCCCACAGAGATAGTGTGTTACCATGGAGATGTTCAAGTCCCCACAGAGATGGTGTGTTATTATTGTGATGTTCAAGTCCCCACAGAGATAGTGTGTTATGACAGTGTTGTTCAAGTCCCCACATAGATAGTGTGTTATTATAGCGATGTTTAAGTCCCCACAGAGATAGTGTATGAAGGTGATTGTGTTTAAGTCCTTATTAAATTAGGGCCCAATTCACAAAGGTAAACTTGGACAAAAAGTCTACCTTTACTACTTTTCAGTATTCACAAAGATACATTTAGACCAAAAGTCTAACTTAACTACTTTTCAATATTCACAAAGCCCCATACAGAGAATGTGAAGCTGATGATGTTCAAGTAGAAGCAAACACAAGGAGATGATGGGAACAGTCCAGCCCGAACTGCTAAGCCAGGTCTTCCCTGGACCGGAAACAAGCATCCTGGAACTAGTTTCGGGGTAACACCCAGTCATCAGCCAGTCTAGCTTGAATCCAGTGGCACAGTGAGCAAGGGACCCACATCTGGGCATACCCTGCCAAATTAGGGCAAACAAAGCAAACACAAGGAGATGATGGACGGAGTGCTGAAACTTTTCAGTCACTCATCCCCAGTCACAGATCTGGGTTGAATCCATCATTGTTTTTTAGCTCACTTTGCCACCCCAGTTCTGACCCATCTATATGCAAATAAGTCTTGACCCTGTGCCTCATGGCACCCCCTGGTGCTTCCTGTCGAAACAGAGCTTGCGTTTGATTACAGGAATGCTCAAATCACCACAGGGATGGTTTGTTTTTATAGTGATGTTCAAGTCCCCACAAAGACAGTGTTTTATAGCGATGTTTAAGTCCCCACAGAGATAGTGCATGAAGAAGATTGTGTTAAGGCCCGATTCTCAATGGTGAACTTAGACAAAAAATCTAACTTTTCTACTTTTCAGTTTTAACAATGTAAACTTTGACCAAAAGTCTAACTTTACTACTTTTCAGTATTCACAAAGCCCCATACAGAGAATGCAAAGCTGATGATGCTCAATCCAAAATAGAGTTTGCGTGTAATTACACAAATGTTCAAGTCCCCACAGAGATGGTGTGTGACTATAGCATTACCAGGGTCGCCAAAGAGAATGTGTGTGATTATAGAAATGCCCAGGTCCCCATAGAGATAGTGTGTGATTATAGAGATGTCGAGGTCCCCACAGCGATAGTGTGTGATTATAGACATGTCCAGATCTCCACAGAGATAGTGTGTGATTATAGAGATGTCGTACAATAAATACTATTTACTTGGATAACAATAAACATATGGTATTCAGAACCAAGATACCTCTAGGTGTTAATGTGTACTTTAAATATGCACATGAGATTTGATAATAGTGATACTAAAGCCACCACCAGAGATAGACTGGAATTATCCCATATCTATTAATCCCACTTCAAATGCAGCATCAAATAATTTAAACTGTGTTCATCTATGAAGGTCCACACCTCCTTCAAAATGTAAGTATCTGAGTTATCAATTTAATTCCTAGCCGCCATCTTATGAACTCTAGTATCCATAAGGAAAATTAAACTTTATTTCTGATTGCAACAAACTCCCCATACTGATTTGTTCTGACCCTTTAGGATTATTACAATACAGAAATAGAATTAAGAACTGGCACATCTTTATAATTTGTGTCTCTATAATTGGAGAATGTAATGGTCCTCTTCTACTTTTCAGTTTTAACAATGTAAACTTTGACCAAAAGTCTAACTTTACTACTTTTCAGTATTCACAAAGCCCCATAGAAGGTGTCAACTGTGGACCAACTTTTAAGGCTGCAATTACTATTTTGGAAGACAGTATCAGTGAAGGGTGGCAGTCTCTATCTGATATTTGTCGACCTGAAATCAGCCTTCGATATGGTTCCGAGAGCTAAACTTTGGGCTGTACTACATGAGATGGGAGTCCCCCTGGACCTATTAGTTACGATTATTAGACTGCATACTGGTAACTATGCACAGGTCAGATATGGGAAGGCAGGCCAACTAACTGCGCACTTTCCAGTCGACAGAGGTGTCAGGCAGGGATGCGTATTAGCCCCTACCCTGTTCTGCCTATATGTTAATGCACTGGTATCTCATATCAACAAGACGGATAATGGTGACTCCCCTAGACTCAATGGTAGAAAGGTTCCAGTTATGCTCTTTGCAGATGACACTTTATTGTTATCTAAATCCCCGATGGGTGTTCAACGTGTTTTAGACAGTTTTTCAGCATTCTGTGTAAATTATGGGCTCGAAATAAACATTTCGAAAACCAAATATATGGTTTTTAATCCAGCGAACTCAACACGACCTAATCCCACACTCAACGGAACAACCCTAGAAAAGGTTTCACTGTTTGAATACTTGGGAATTACACTTTCTGAGTCTTTTTCCTGGGCTCCCCAATTAGACAAAGCAGCTATGCGGCTTGCCCAACTATCTGGAGCGATTCTAAGAACTTCCAAATACGCTACATATAAGGCTCCTGGCCCTGCTGTAGAAATTTATAAAATACAAGTGAGAAATGCAGCACTATATGGGGCAGAACTGTGGGGCCACTCCCAGATGAAAAGTTTTTCTCTACTCGAGAACAAGTTTATTAGACTCTTATATAGGATTTACCGCAAAGTACCCCTCTAATCCCATTACGTCTTGATCTGGCAATTCGACCAATAGACGAAGAAGCTGGCCTATGTCCTTTAACGTATTGGCGAAGAGTGTGGCTCACAGAGGAGCTAAGATCTTATTGTCGTGACCGTGGCTCAATACTAGCACTATGCACTTTTAAGAAGTTTCCTTGGCTTGTCTATATCGAGGAAATGTGCTTCAAGATTGGTTTGCCTGAACTTTGGACTAATCCTGAGGCATTTTCTTTGATCCTTCCTCGTGTAAAACTGGTTCAGGCATATAGACAGTACAGGCTAAGTGTACTACAAAGAAGTAAAACACTCGGCAGTCTTTCAAGACAATTTTTATCAATTAAAGACCAGTATACCTTTGAGCCTTTCCTGAACGAATTGTGCCCACCTTTGGCGGGGAAATTAGACATTCAATTCAGGTTGGGCACCTTACCACTCAGGGACTTCACTAAGAACTGGTCAAAATACACAGAAACAACTTGCCCAGCTTGTGGAAGGTCGACTGAGTCATTAATTCATGTATTATTTCTTTGTGTCGCATATAGAGCCCCAAGGAAACACTGGCTTATCCCTTTATGTAAAAGTCTAGGATTCACAAGATGTATTGAAGCCTATCGCATTTTAGTTAGTGATACAAGAACTGTTGTAGTCTTTGCTGTCTCACGTTTTTTACATGCAATGTGGATCAAGCGTCTTAGTTTTAAATAATGTCTTGCTGCTATTTACATTCTGTCCTGGTCCATTTTAAATTAATTGTTTTTTAATGTCTTTTATCAGCTGTTTAATATGTATTTTATGTGACTTTTATGATCTTTTGATCGAAATAAAGTTTACAAATGGTAATGGATATAAATATATTAAAATAAAAATGAAAACAAGAAAATTAATCAATATTTCAGTTTTAATTAAAAAATGTTTTTTTTGCAATTTTCAGAAAAATATATAATGTTATTTAATGAATAAAATATTTCTAAATAAACAGTTAAAAAACTGTAGAAAATCAGTACAAAAAACTAGATATAACTACTATCACACTTAAAAGTTAAGTTGTCATCAGTGATGTCATCAGTGATGTCACTGACCATGTCATGAATGATGCAATATGTGACATCATCAGCAGTGCATTGCGGGCGCGTGAGTTATAGTTAGCAGAACTAACTATACAGAGGAATTTCTCTGGTTTTGTACGAGTGAAATGGGCAGCTAACTATAACACCCCTGAAACCTATGGTTTTTTCTGTGAATATATATATATATATATATATATATATATATATATATATATATATATATATATATATATATATATATATATATTCACAGAAAAAACCATAGGTTTCAGGCACGTTATAGTTAGGAATTAGCATTTAAAAAACCTCAGAAATTCACTGAAAAAAACATAGGTTTCAGGGGTGTTACACCACTGTGCTACCGTACACCCTAAAACACTATCCCCAGTACGACCCCTACACTACACAAACACCACTTCACAACCCTAAACCCTAAAACACTACCCCCAGCACAACCCCCTACGCTACCCAAACATCACTGCGCAACCCTAAACCCTCAAACACTATCACCAGCACGACCCTCTACACTACCCAAACACCACTGCACTGCCCTAAACCCTAAAACACGACCCCCTACACTACACAAACACCACTGCACTACCCTAAAACACTACCCCCAGCACTACCCCCTACACTACACTAACACAACTGCGCTACCCTAAACACTAAATCTACCCACAGCACAACCCCCTACACTACCAAACACCACCGCACTACCCTAAACCCTAAAACACTCCCCCCAGCACGACCCCCTACACTACCCAAACAGTACTGCGCTACCATAAACCATAAAACACTCTCCCCAGTACGACCCCCTACACTACCCAAACACCACTGTGCTACGCAAAACCCTAAAACACTACCTCATCACGACCCCCTACACTACCCATACACCACTGTACTAAGCTAAACCCTAAAACACTACCCCCAGTATGACCCCCTACACTACACAAACACCACTGCACTACCCTAAATCCTACCCCCAGCATGACCCCCTACACTACCCATACACCACTGCACTACCCTAAACCCTAAAACACGAGCCCCTTAACTACCCAAACACCACTGCGCTACCCTAAACCCTAAAACACTACCCCCAGCACGACCCCCTACGCTACCCAAACACCACTGCGTTACAATAAACCCTCAAACATTACCCCCAGCACGACCCCCTACGCTACCCATACACCACTGCACTGCCCTAAACCCTAAAACACGACCCCCTACACTACCCAAACTCCACTGTGCTATCCTAAACCTTAAAACAGTACCCCAGCATGACCCCCTACACTACCCAAACACCACTGCGCTACCCTAAACCCTAAAACACTACCCCCAGCACTGCCCCCTACACTACACAAACACCACTGCACTACCCTAAACCTTAAAACACTCCCCCCAGCACGACCCTCTACACAACGCAAACACCACTGCGCTACCCTAAACCCTAAAACACTCCCCGCAGCACGACCCCTACACTATGCAAAAGCACTGCGCTACCATATACCCTAAAACACTCTCCCCAGCACGACCCCCTATACTACCCAAACACCACTGTGCAACCCTAAAACACTACCTCAGCACGACCCCCTATGCTACCCAAACACCACTGCGCTACCCTAAACCCTAAAACACTATCCCCAGCATGACCCCCTACGCTACCCAAACACCACTGCGCTACCCTAAACCCTAAAACACTACCCCAGCATGACCCCCTACGTGACCCAATCACCACTGTGCTACCCTAAACCCTCAAACACTAGCCCCAGCACGATCCCCTACACTACCCGATCACCACTGCGCTACCCTAAACCTTAAAGCACTACCCCAGCACGATCCTCTACACTACACAAACTCCAATGCGCTACCCTAAACCCTAAAACACTACTCCCAGCACTGCCCCCTGCACTACACAAATACCACTGCACTCCCCTAAACCCTAAAGCACTCCCCCCAGCACGACCCTCTACACAACGCAAACACCACTGCGCTACCTTAAACCCTAAAACACTCCCCCGGCACGACCCCCTACACTATCCAAACAGCACTGCGCTACCATAAACCCTAAAACACTCACCCCAGCATGACCCCTACACTGCCCAAACACCACTGTGCAACCCTAAAACACTACCAAAGCATGACCCCCTACGTTACCCAAAAACGACTGCACTACCCTAAACCACTACCCCCGGCATGACCCCCTACGCTACACAAACACCAGTGCGCTACCCTAACCCTAAAACACTACCCCCAGCAAGACCCCCTACGCTACCCAAACACCACTGCGCTACCATGAACCTTAAAACTCTACCCCCAGCACGACCCCTACACTACACAAAGACCATTGCACTACCCTAAACCCTAAAACACTACCCTCTGCACGACCCCATACACTACCCAAACACCACTGCACTACCCTAAACCCTAAAACATGACCCCCTACACAACACAAACACCAC
Source organism: Triturus cristatus (assembly GCF_964204655.1). Lineage (NCBI taxonomy): Eukaryota > Metazoa > Chordata > Amphibia > Caudata > Salamandridae > Triturus > Triturus cristatus. The sequence goes on from NC_140579.1 coordinate 722,298,957, forward strand.
TGCACTACCCTAAAACACTACCCCCAGCACTACCCCTATACTACAATACCACTGCACTACCCTAAACCCTAAACCTACCCCGGCACAACCCCCTACACTACCAAACACCACCGCACTACCCTACACTCTAAAACACGACCCCCTACACCACACAAACACCACTGCACTACCCAAAACCCTAAAACACTACCCCAGCACTAACCACTACACTACACAAACAACACTGCACTACCCTAAACAAGAAATCTACCCCCAGCACGACCCCGTACACTACCAAAACACCACTGCACTACCCTAAACCCTAAAACACTACCCCCTACACTACAAAAACACCACTGCACTACCCTAAAATCTAACACATTAGCCCCAGCATGACCTCCTACACTACACAAACACCACTGCACTACCCTAGACTCTAAAACAGGACTACTACACTACACAAACACCAGTGCACTACTCTAAACACTAAAACAATACACCAGCATGACCCCCTACACTACCCAAACATTACTGTACTACCCTAAACCCTAAAACACTACCACAGCATGACCCCCTACACTACCCAAACATCACTGCGCTACCCTAAACCCTAAAACACTACCCCAGCACGACCCCCTACACTACATAAACACCACTGCGCTACCCTAAACCCAAAAACACTCCCCCAGAACGACCCCCTACACTACACAAACACCACTGCGCTACACTAAACCCTAAAACACTACCCCCAGCACAACCCCCTACGCTACCCAAACATCACTGCGCAACCCTAAACCCTCAAACACTAGCACCAGCACGACCCTCTACACTACCCAAACACCACTGCACTGCCCTAAACCCTAAAACACGACCCCCTACACTACACAAACACCACTGCACTACCCTAAAACACTACCCCCAGCACTACCCCCTACACTACACTAACACAACTGCACTACCCTAAACACTAAATCTACCCCTAGCACAACCCCCTACACTACCAAACACCACCGCACTACCCTAAACCCTAAAACACTCCCCCCAGCACGACCCCCTACACTACCCAAACAGTACTGCGCTACCATAAACCATAAAACACTCTCCCCAGTACGACCCCCTACACTACCCAAACACCACTGTGCTACGCAAAACCCTAAAACACTACCTCATCACGACCCCCTACACTACCCATACACCACTGCACTAAGCTAAACCCTAAAACACTACCCCCAGTATGACCCCCTACACTACACAAACACCACTGCACTACCCTAAACCCTACCCCAGCACGACCCCCTACACTACCCATACACCACTGCACTACCCTAAACCCTAAAACACGAGCCCCTTAACTACACAAACACCACTGCGCTACCCTAAACCCTAAAACACTACCCCCAGCACGACCCCCTACGCTACCCAAACACCACTGCGTTACAATAAACCCTCAAACATTACCCCCAGCACGACCCTCTACACAACGCAAACACCACTGCGCTACCATAAACCCTAAAACACTCACCCCAGCATGACCCCTACACTGCCCAAACACCACTGTGCAACCCTAAAACACTACCAAAGCATGACCCCCTACGTTACCCAAAAACGACTGCACTACCCTAAACCACTACCCCCGGCATGACCCCCTACGCTACACAAACACCAGTGCGCTACCCTAACCCTAAAACACTACCCCCAGCAAGACCCCCTACGCTACCCAAACACCACTGCGCTACCATGAACCTTAAAACTCTACCGCCAGCACGACCCCTACACTACACAAAGACCATTGCGCTACCCTAAACCCTAAAACACTACCCTCTGCACGACCCCATACACTACCCAAACACCACTGCACTACCCTAAACCCTAAAACAAGACCCCCTACACAACACAAACACCACTGCACTACCCTAAAACACTACCCCCAGCACTACCCCTATACTACAATACCACTGCACTACCCTAAACCCTAAACCTACCCCGGCACAACCCCCTACACTACCAAACACCACCGCACTACCCTACACTCTAAAACACGACCCCCTACACCACACAAACATCACTGCACTACCCAAAACCCTAAAACACTACCCCAGCACTAACCACTACACTACACAAACAACACTGCACTACCCTAAACACGAAATCTACCCCCAGCACGACCCCGTACACTACCAAAACACCACTGCACTAAGCTAAACCCTAAAACACTACCCCCAGTTTGACCCCCTACACTACACAAACACCACTGCACTACCCTAAACCCTACCCCAGCACGACCCCCTACACTACCCATACACCACTGCACTACCCTAAACCCTAAAACACGAGCCCCTTAACTACACAAACACCACTGCGCTACCCTAAACCCTAAAACACTACCCCCAGCACGACCCCCTACGCTACCCAAACACCACTGCGTTACAATAAACCCTCAAACATTACCCCCAGCACGACCCTCTACACAACGCAAACACCACTGCGCTACCATAAACCCTAAAACACTCACCCCAGCATGACCCCTACACTGCCCAAACACCACTGTGCAACCCTAAAACACTACCAAAGCATGACCCCCTACGTTACCCAAAAACGACTGCACTACCCTAAACCACTACCCCCGGCATGACCCCCTACGCTACACAAACACCAGTGCGCTACCCTAACCCTAAAACACTACCCCCAGCAAGACCCCCTACGCTACCCAAACACCACTGCGCTACCATGAACCTTAAAACTCTACCCCCAGCACGACCCCTACACTACACAAAGACCATTGCGCTACCCTAAACCCTAAAACACTACCCTCTGCACGACCCCATACACTACCCAAACACCACTGCACTACCCTAAACCCTAAAACACGACCCCCTACACAACACAAACACCACTGCACTACCCTAAAACACTACCCCCAGCACTACCCCTATACTACAATACCACTGCACTACCCTAAACCCTAAACCTACCCCGGCACAACCCCCTACACTACCAAACACCACCGCACTACCCTACACTCTAAAACACGACCCCCTACACCACACAAACATCACTGCACTACCCAAAACCCTAAAACACTACCCCAGCACTAACCACTACACTACACAAACAACACTGCACTACCCTAAACACGAAATCTACCCCCAGCACGACCCCGTACACTACCAAAACACCACTGCACTACCCTAAACCCTAAAACACTACCCCCTACACTACAAAAACACCACTGCACTACCCTAAAATCTAACACATTAGCCCCAGCATGACCTCCTACACTTCACAAACACCACTGCACTACCCTAAACTCTAAAACAGGACTACTACACTACACAAACACCAGTGCACTACTCTAAACACTAAAACAATACACCAGCATGACCCCCTACACTACCCAAACATTACTGTACTACCCTAAACCCTAAAACACTACCACAGCATGACCCCCTACACTACCCAAACATCAATGCGCTACCCTAAACCCTAAAACACTACCCCAGCACGACCCCCTACACTACATAAACACCACTGCGCTACCCTAAACCCAAAAACACTCCCCCAGAACGACCCCCTACACTACACAAACACCACTGCGCTACCCTAAACCCTAAAACACTACCCCCAGCACAACCCCCTACGCTACCCAAACATCACTGCGCAACCCTAAACCCTCAAACACTAGCACCAGCACGACCCTCTACACTACCCAAACACCACTGCACTGCCCTAAACCCTAAAACACGACCCCCTACACTACACAAACACCACTGCACTACCCTAAAACACTACCCCCAGCACAACCCCCTACACTACACTAACACAACTGCACTACCCTAAACACTAAATCTACCCCCAGCACAACCCCCTACACTACCAAACACCACCGCACTACCCTAAACCCTAAAACACTCCCCCAGCACGACCCCCTACACTACCCAAACAGTACTGCGCTACCATAAACCATAAAACACTCTCCCCAGTACGACCCCCTACACTACCCAAACACCACTGTGCTACGCAAAACCCTAAAACACTACCTCATCACGACCCCCTACACTACCCATACACCACTGCACTAAGCTAAACCCTAAAACACTACCCCCAGTATGACCCCCTACACTACACAAACACCACTGCACTACCCTAAACCCTACCCCAGCACGACCCCCTACACTACCCATACACCACTGCACTACCCTAAACCCTAAAACACGAGCCCCTTAACTACACAAACACCACTGCGCTACCCTAAACCCTAAAACACTACCCCCAGCACGACCCCCTACGCTACCCAAACACCACTGCGTTACAATAAACCCTCAAACATTACCCCCAGCACGACCCCCTACGCTACCCATACACCACTGCACTACCCTAAACCCTAAAACATGACACCCTACACTACCCAAACTCCACTGTGCTACCCTAAACCTTAAAACAGTACCCCAGCACGACCCCCTACACTACACAAACACCATTGCGCTACCCTAAACCCTAAAACACTACCCCCAGCTTGACCCCCTACACTACCCAAATACCACTGCACTACCCTGAACTCTAAAACATGACCCCCTACACTACACAAACACCACTGTACCACCCCAAGACACTACCCCCAGCACTACCCCATACACTACCAAACACCACCGCACTGCCCTAAACCCTAAAACACGACCCCCTACACTACACAAACACCACTGCACTACCCTAAAACACTACCCCCAGCACTACCCCCTACACTACACTAACACAACTGCACTACCCTAAACACTAAATCTACCCCCAGCACAACCCCCTACACTACCAAACACCACCGCACTACCCTAAACCCTAAAACACTCCCCCCAGCACGACCCCCTACACTACCCAAACAGTACTGCGCTACCATAAACCATAAAACACTCTCCCCAGTACGACCCCCTACACTACCCAAACACCACTGTGCTACGCAAAACCCTAAAACACTACCTCATCACGACCCCCTACACTACCCATTCACCACTGCACTAAGCTAAACCCTAAAACACTACCCCCAGTATGACCCCCTACACTACACAAACACCACTGCACTACCCTAAACCCTACCCCAGCACGACCCCCTACACTACCCATATACCACTGCACTACCCTAAACCCTAAAACACGAGCCCCTTAACTACACAAACACCACTGCGCTACCCTAAACCCTAAAACACTACCCCCAGCACGACCCCCTACGCTACCCAAACACCACTGCGTTACAATAAACCCTCAAACATTACCCCCAGCACGACCCCCTACGCTACCCATACACCACTGCACTACCCTAAACCCTAAAACATGACCTCCTACACTACCCAAACTCCACTGTGCTACCCTAAACCTTAAAACAGTACCCCAGCACGACCCCCTACACTACACAAACACCATTGCGCTACCCTAAACCCTAAAACACTACCCCCAGCTTGACCCCCTACACTACCCAAATACCACTGCACTACCCTGAACTCTAAAACATGACCCCCTACACTACACAAACACCACTGTACCACCCCAAGACACTACCCCCAGCACTATCCCCTACACTACCAAACACCACCGCACTACCCTAAAATCTAAAACATGACCCGCTACACTACACAAACACCACTGCACTACCCTAAACCCTAAAACACTACCCCCAGCACTACCCCCTACACTACCCAAACACCACTGCACTACCCTAAACCCTAAAACACTATCCCCAGCATGACCCCTACACTACTCAAACACCACTGCGCTACCCTAAAACACTACCCCAGCATGACGCCCTACACTACCCAAGCACCACTGCGCTACCCTAATCCCTAAATGTACCCCCCACACAACCCTCTACACTACACAAACACCACTGTGCTACCCTAAACCCTAAAACACAATCCCCAGCATGACCCCCTACAGTACCCGAACACCACTGCGCTACCCTAAATCTTAAAACACTCCCCCAGCACGACCCCTACACTACCCATACACCACTGCGCAACCCTAAACCCTAAAATACTACACCCAGCACGACCGCCTACACTACCCAAACACGATTGCGCTACCCTAAACCCTAAAATACTACCCCCAGCATGACCCTCTACTGTACCCGAACACCACTGCACTACCCTAAACCCTAAACCTACCCCCAGCATGACCCCCTACACTACCCAAACACCACTGCACTACCCTCAACCGTAAAACACAACACCCTACACTACCCAAACACGACTGCGCTACCCTAAACCCTAAAACACTACCCCCAGCACGACCCCCTACGCTACCCAAACACCACTGCGCTACCCTACACCTTAAAACACTACCCCCAGCACGACCCCCTGCACTACACAAACACCATTGCGCTACCCTAAACCCTAAAACACTACCCCCAGCACAACCCCATACACTACCCAAACACCACTGCACTACCCTAAACCCTAAAATACGACCCCCTACGCTACGCAAACCCCACTGCACTACCCTAAAATACTACACCCAGCACTACCCCCTTCACTACACTAACACCCCTGCACTACTCTAAACCCTAAATCTACCCCAGCACAACCCCTAGACTACCAAACACCACGCACTACCCTACACTCTAAAACACGACCCCCTACACTACACAAACACCACTGCACTACCCTAAACCTTAAAACACTACCCCCAGCACTAACCCCTACACTACACAAACACCACTGCACTACCCTAAACCCTAAATCTACCCCCAGCATGACCCCCTACACTACCCTAACACCACTGCACTACCCTCAACCCTAAAACACAACACCCTTCCCTACCCAAACACGACTGCTCTACCCTAAACCCTAAAACCCTACCCCCAGCATGACCCCCTATGCTACCCAAACACCACTGCTCTACCCGACACCTTAAAACACTACCCCCAGCACGACCCCCTGCACTACACAAACACCATTGCGCTACCCTAAACCCTAAAACACTACCCCCAGCACAAGCCCCTACACTACACAAACACCACTGCATTACCCTAAAACACTACCTCCAGCACTACCCCCTACACTACACTAATACAACTGCAGTACCCTAAACCCTAAATCTACCCCCCACACGTCCCCCTACACTACCAAACACCACCGCACTACCCTAAACTCTAAAACACGACCCCCTACACTACACAAACACCACTGCACTACCCTAAACCCTAAAACACTACCCACAGCACTACCCCCTACACTACCAAAACACCACTGCACTACCCTAAACCCTAAAACACTATCTCCAGCATGATCCCTACACTACCCAAACACCACTGCGCTACCCTAAAACACGACCCCAGCACAACCCCCTACGCTACCCAAACACCACTGCACTACAATAAACCCTAAATGTACCCCCCACACAACCCCCTACGCTACCCAAACACCACTGCGCTACCGTAAACCCTAAAACACAACCCCCAGCATGACCCCCTACAGTACCCGAACACCACTGCACTACCCTAAACCCTAAATCTACCCCCAGCACGACCGTCTACACTACCCAAACAACACTGCACTACCCTATACCCTAAAACACTACCCCAGCACTGCCCCCTACACTACACAAACACCACTGCGCTACCCTAAATCTTAAAACACTCCCCCCAGCACAAGCCTCTACACAACGCAAACACTACTGCACTACCCTAAACCCTAAAACACTCCCCCAGCACGACCCCCTACACTTTCCAAACAGTACTGCGCTACAATAAACCCTAAAACACTCTCCCCAGCACGACCCCCTACACTACCCAAACACGACTGTGCAACCCTAAAACACTAACCCCAGCACGAACCCTACACTACCCATACACCACTGCGCAACCCTAAACCCTAAAATACTACACCCAGCACGACCGCCTACACAACCCAAACACGATTGCGCTACCCTAAACCCTAAAATACTACCCCCAGCATGACCCTCTACTGTACCCGAACACCACTGCACTACCCTAAACCCTAAACCTACCCCCAGCATGACCCCCTACACTACCCAAACACCACTGCACTACTCTCAACCCTAAAACACAACACCCTACACTACCCAAACACGACTGCGCTACCCTAAACCCTAAAACACTTCCCCCAGCACGACCCCCTACACTACCCAAACACCACTGCGCTACCCTACACCTTAAAACACTACCCCCAGCACGACCCCCTGCACTACACAAACACCATTGCGCTACCCTAAACCCTAAAACACTACCCCCAGCACAACCCCATACACTACCCAAACACCACTGCACTACCCTAAACCCTAAAATACGACCTCCTACACTGAGCAAACACCACTGCACTACCCTAAAATACTACACCCAGCACTACCCCCTTCACTACACTAACACCCCTGCACTACCCTAAACCCTAAATATACCCCAGCACAACCCCCTAGACTACCAAACACCACGCACTACCCTACACTCTAAAACACGACCCCCTACACTACACAAACACCACTGCACTACCCTAAACCTTAAAACACTACCCCCAGCACTAACCCCTACACTACACAAACACCACTGCACTACCCTAAACCCTAAATCTACCCCCAGCATGACCCCCTACACTACCCAAACACCGCTGCACTACCCTCAACCCTAAAACACAACACCCTACACTACCCAAACACAACTGCGCTGCCCTAAACCATAAAACCCTACCCCCAGCATGACCCCCTACACTACCCAAACACCACTGCGCTACCCTACACCTTAAAACACTACCCCCAGCACGACCCCCTGCACTACACAAACACCATTGCACTACCCTAAACCCTAAAACACTACCCCCAGCACAACCCCATACACTACCCAAACACCACTGCACTACCCTAAACCCTAAAATACGACCCCCTACGCTACGCAAACACCACTGCACTACCCTAACATACTACACCCAGCACTACCCCCTTCACTACACTAACACCCCTGCACTACTCTAAACCCTAAATCTACCCCAGCACAACCCCCTAGACTAACAAACACCACGCACTACCCTACACTCTAAAACACGACCCCCTGCACTACACAAACACCACTGAACTACCCTCAACCCTAAAACACAACACCCTACACTACCCAAACACGACTGCGCTACCCTAAACCCTAAAACACTTCCCCCAGCACGACCCCCTACACTACCCAAACACCACTGCGCTACCCTACACCTTAAAACACTACCCCCAGCACGACCCCCTGCACTACACAAACACCACTGCACTACCCTAAACCCTAAAACACTACCCCCAGCACTACCCCCTACACTACCCAAACACCACTGCACTACCCTAAACCCTAAAACACTATCCCCAGCATGACCCCTACACTACTCAAACACCACTGCGCTACCCTAAAACACTACCCCAGCATGACGCCCTACACTACCCAAGCACCACTGCGCTACCCTAATCCCTAAATGTACCCCCCACACAACCCTCTACACTACACAAACACCACTGTGCTACCCTAAACCCTAAAACACAATCCCCAGCATGACCCCCTACAGTACCCGAACACCACTGCGCTACCCTAAATCTTAAAACACTCCCCCAGCACGACCCCTACACTACCCATACACCACTGCGCAACCCTAAACCCTAAAATACTACACCCAGCACGACCGCCTACACTACCCAAACACGATTGCGCTACCCTAAACCCTAAAATACTACCCCCAGCATGACCCTCTACTGTACCCGAACACCACTGCACTACCCTAAACCCTAAACCTACCCCCAGCATGACCCCCTACACTACCCAAACACCACTGCACTACCCTCAACCGTAAAACACAACACCCTACACTACCCAAACACGACTGCGCTACCCTAAACCCTAAAACACTACCCCCAGCACGACCCCCTACGCTACCCAAACACCACTGCGCTACCCTACACCTTAAAACACTACCCCCAGCACGACCCCCTGCACTACACAAACACCATTGCGCTACCCTAAACCCTAAAACACTACCCCCAGCACAACCCCATACACTACCCAAACACCACTGCACTACCCTAAACCCTAAAATACGACCCCCTACGCTACGCAAACCCCACTGCACTACCCTAAAATACTACACCCAGCACTACCCCCTTCACTACACTAACACCCCTGCACTACTCTAAACCCTAAATCTACCCCAGCACAACCCCTAGACTACCAAACACCACGCACTACCCTACACTCTAAAACACGACCCCCTACACTACACAAACACCACTGCACTACCCTAAACCTTAAAACACTACCCCCAGCACTAACCCCTACACTACACAAACACCACTGCACTACCCTAAACCCTAAATCTACCCCCAGCATGACCCCCTACACTACCCTAACACCACTGCACTACCCTCAACCCTAAAACACAACACCCTTCCCTACCCAAACACGACTGCTCTACCCTAAACCCTAAAACCCTACCCCCAGCATGACCCCCTATGCTACCCAAACACCACTGCTCTACCCGACACCTTAAAACACTACCCCCAGCACGACCCCCTGCACTACACAAACACCATTGCGCTACCCTAAACCCTAAAACACTACCCCCAGCACAAGCCCCTACACTACACAAACACCACTGCATTACCCTAAAACACTACCTCCAGCACTACCCCCTACACTACACTAATACAACTGCAGTACCCTAAACCCTAAATCTACCCCCCACACGTCCCCCTACACTACCAAACACCACCGCACTACCCTAAACTCTAAAACACGACCCCCTACACTACACAAACACCACTGCACTACCCTAAACCCTAAAACACTACCCACAGCACTACCCCCTACACTACCAAAACACCACTGCACTACCCTAAACCCTAAAACACTATCTCCAGCATGATCCCTACACTACCCAAACACCACTGCGCTACCCTAAAACACGACCCCAGCACAACCCCCTAAGCTACCCAAACACCACTGCACTACAATAAACCCTAAATGTACCCCCCACACAACCCCCTACGCTACCCAAACACCACTGCGCTACCGTAAACCCTAAAACACAACCCCCAGCATGACCCCCTACAGTACCCGAACACCACTGCACTACCCTAAACCCTAAATCTACCCCCAGCACGACCGTCTACACTACCCAAACAACACTGCACTACCCTATACCCTAAAACACTACCCCAGCACTGCCCCCTACACTACACAAACACCACTGCGCTACCCTAAATCTCAAAACACTCCCCCCAGCACAAGCCTCTACACAACGCAAACACTACTGCACTACCCTAAACCCTAAAACACTCCCCCAGCACGACCCCTACACTTTCCAAACAGTACTGCTCTACAATAAACCCTAAAACACTCTCCCCAGCACGACCCCCTACACTACCCAAACACGACTGTGCAACCCTAAAACACTAACCCCAGCACGAACCCTACACTACCCATACACCACTGCGCAACCCTAAACCCTAAAATACTACACCCAGCACGACCGCCTACACAACCCAAACACGATTGCGCTACCCTAAACCCTAAAATACTACCCCCAGCATGACCCTCTACTGTACCCGAACACCACTGCACTACCCTAAACCCTAAACCTACCCCCAGCATGACCCCCTACACTACCCAAACACCACTGCACTACCCTCAACCCTAAAACACAACACCCTACACTACCCAAACACGACTGCGCTACCCTAAGCCCTAAAACACTTCCCCCAGCACGACCCCCTACACTACCCAAACACCACTGCGCTACCCTACACCTTAAAACACTACCCCCAGCACGACCCCCTGCACTACACAAACACCATTGCGCTACCCTAAACCCTAAAACACTACCCCCAGCACAACCCCATACACTACCCAAACACCACTGCACTACCCTAAACCCTAAAATACGACCTCCTACACTGAGCAAACACCACTGCACTACCCTAAAATACTACACCCAGCACTACCCCCTTCACTACACTAACACCCCTGCACTACCCTAAACCCTAAATATACCCCAGCACAACCCCCTAGACTACCAAACACCACGCACTACCCTACACTCTAAAACACGACCCCCTACACTACACAAACACCACTGCACTACCCTAAACCTTAAAACACTACCCCCAGCACTAACCCCTACACTACACAAACACCACTGCACTACCCTAAACCCTAAATCTACCCCCAGCATGACCCCCTACACTACCCAAACACCGCTGCACTACCCTCAACCCTAAAACACAACACCCTACACTACCCAAACACAACTGCGCTGCCCTAAACCATAAAACCCTACCCCCAGCATGACCCCCTACACTACCCAAACACCACTGCGCTACCCTACACCTTAAAACACTACCCCCAGCACGACCCCCTGCACTACACAAACACCATTGCACTACCCTAAACCCTAAAACACTACCCCCAGCACAACCCCATACACTACCCAAACACCACTGCACTACCCTAAACCCTAAAATACGACCCCCTACGCTACGCAAACACCACTGCACTACCCTAACATACTACACCCAGCACTACCCCCTTCACTACACTAACACCCCTGCACTACTCTAAACCCTAAATCTACCCCAGCACAACCCCCTAGACTAACAAACACCACGCACTACCCTACACTCTAAAACACGACCCCCTGCACTACACAAACACCACTGAACTACCCTCAACCCTAAAACACAACACCCTACACTACCCAAACACGACTGCGCTACCCTAAACCCTAAAACACTTCCCCCAGCACGACCCCCTACACTACCCAAACACCACTGCGCTACCCTACACCTTAAAACACTACCCCCAGCACGACCCCCTGCACTACACAAACACCACTGCACTACCCTAAACCCTAAAACACTACCCCCAGCACTACCCCCTACACTACCCAAACACCACTGCACTACCCTAAACCCTAAAACACTATCCCCAGCATGACCCCTACACTACTCAAACACCACTGCGCTACCCTAAAACACTACCCCAGCATGACGCCCTACACTACCCAAGCACCACTGCGCTACCCTAATCCCTAAATGTACCCCCCACACAACCCTCTACACTACACAAACACCACTGTGCTACCCTAAACCCTAAAACACAATCCCCAGCATGACCCCCTACAGTACCCGAACACCACTGCGCTACCCTAAATCTTAAAACACTCCCCCAGCACGACCCCTACACTACCCATACACCACTGCGCAACCCTAAACCCTAAAATACTACACCCAGCACGACCGCCTACACTACCCAAACACGATTGCGCTACCCTAAACCCTAAAATACTACCCCCAGCATGACCCTCTACTGTACCCGAACACCACTGCACTACCCTAAACCCTAAACCTACCCCCAGCATGACCCCCTACACTACCCAAACACCACTGCACTACCCTCAACCGTAAAACACAACACCCTACACTACCCAAACACGACTGCGCTACCCTAAACCCTAAAACACTACCCCCAGCACGACCCCCTACGCTACCCAAACACCACTGCGCTACCCTACACCTTAAAACACTACCCCCAGCACGACCCCCTGCACTACACAAACACCATTGCGCTACCCTAAACCCTAAAACACTACCCCCAGCACAACCCCATACACTACCCAAACACCACTGCACTACCCTAAACCCTAAAATACGACCCCCTACGCTACGCAAACCCCACTGCACTACCCTAAAATACTACACCCAGCACTACCCCCTTCACTACACTAACACCCCTGCACTACTCTAAACCCTAAATCTACCCCAGCACAACCCCTAGACTACCAAACACCACGCACTACCCTACACTCTAAAACACGACCCCCTACACTACACAAACACCACTGCACTACCCTAAACCTTAAAACACTACCCCCAGCACTAACCCCTACACTACACAAACACCACTGCACTACCCTAAACCCTAAATCTACCCCCAGCATGACCCCCTACACTACCCTAACACCACTGCACTACCCTCAACCCTAAAACACAACACCCTTCCCTACCCAAACACGACTGCTCTACCCTAAACCCTAAAACCCTACCCCCAGCATGACCCCCTATGCTACCCAAACACCACTGCTCTACCCGACACCTTAAAACACTACCCCCAGCACGACCCCCTGCACTACACAAACACCATTGCGCTACCCTAAACCCTAAAACACTACCCCCAGCACAAGCCCCTACACTACACAAACACCACTGCATTACCCTAAAACACTACCTCCAGCACTACCCCCTACACTACACTAATACAACTGCAGTACCCTAAACCCTAAATCTACCCCCCACACGTCCCCCTACACTACCAAACACCACCGCACTACCCTAAACTCTAAAACACGACCCCCTACACTACACAAACACCACTGCACTACCCTAAACCCTAAAACACTACCCACAGCACTACCCCCTACACTACCAAAACACCACTGCACTACCCTAAACCCTAAAACACTATCTCCAGCATGATCCCTACACTACCCAAACACCACTGCGCTACCCTAAAACACGACCCCAGCACAACCCCCTAAGCTACCCAAACACCACTGCACTACAATAAACCCTAAATGTACCCCCCACACAACCCCCTACGCTACCCAAACACCACTGCGCTACCGTAAACCCTAAAACACAACCCCCAGCATGACCCCCTACAGTACCCGAACACCACTGCACTACCCTAAACCCTAAATCTACCCCCAGCACGACCGTCTACACTACCCAAACAACACTGCACTACCCTATACCCTAAAACACTACCCCAGCACTGCCCCCTACACTACACAAACACCACTGCGCTACCCTAAATCTTAAAACACTCCCCCCAGCACAAGCCTCTACACAACGCAAACACTACTGCACTACCCTAAACCCTAAAACACTCCCCCAGCACGACCCCCTACACTTTCCAAACAGTACTGCTCTACAATAAACCCTAAAACACTCTCCCCAGCACGACCCCCTACACTACCCAAACACGACTGTGCAACCCTAAAACACTAACCCCAGCACGAACCCTACACTACCCATACACCACTGCGCAACCCTAAACCCTAAAATACTACACCCAGCACGACCGCCTACACAACCCAAACACGATTGCGCTACCCTAAACCCTAAAATACTACCCCCAGCATGACCCTCTACTGTACCCGAACACCACTGCACTACCCTAAACCCTAAACCTACCCCCAGCATGACCCCCTACACTACCCAAACACCACTGCACTACCCTCAACCCTAAAACACAACACCCTACACTACCCAAACACGACTGCGCTACCCTAAACTCTAAAACACTTCCCCCAGCACGACCCCCTACACTACCCAAACACCACTGCGCTACCCTACACCTTAAAACACTACCCCCAGCACGACCCCCTGCACTACACAAACACCATTGCGCTACCCTAAACCCTAAAACACTACCCCCAGCACAACCCCATACACTACCCAAACACCACTGCACTACCCTAAACCCTAAAATACGACCTCCTACACTGAGCAAACACCACTGCACTACCCTAAAATACTACACCCAGCACTACCCCCTTCACTACACTAACACCCCTGCACTACCCTAAACCCTAAATATACCCCAGCACAACCCCCTAGACTACCAAACACCACGCACTACCCTACACTCTAAAACACGACCCCCTACACTACACAAACACCACTGCACTACCCTAAACCTTAAAACACTACCCCCAGCACTAACCCCTACACTACACAAACACCACTGCACTACCCTAAACCCTAAATCTACCCCCAGCATGACCCCCTACACTACCCAAACACCGCTGCACTACCCTCAACCCTAAAACACAACACCCTACACTACCCAAACACAACTGCGCTGCCCTAAACCATAAAACCCTACCCCCAGCATGACCCCCTACACTACCCAAACACCACTGCGCTACCCTACACCTTAAAACACTACCCCCAGCACGACCCCCTGCACTACACAAACACCATTGCACTACCCTAAACCCTAAAACACTACCCCCAGCACAACCCCATACACTACCCAAACACCACTGCACTACCCTAAACCCTAAAATACGACCCCCTACGCTACGCAAACACCACTGCACTACCCTAAAATACTACACCCAGCACTACCCCCTTCACTACACTAACACCCCTGCACTACTCTAAACCCTAAATCTACCCCAGCACAACCCCCTAGACTAACAAACACCACGCACTACCCTACACTCTAAAACACGACCCCCTGCACTACACAAACACCACTGAACTACCCTCAACCCTAAAACACAACACCCTACACTACCCAAACACGACTGCGCTACCCTAAACCCTAAAACACTTCCCCCAGCACGACCCCCTACACTACCCAAACACCACTGCGCTACCCTACACCTTAAAACACTACCCCCAGCACGACCCCCTGCACTACACAAACACCATTGCGCTACCCTAAACCCTAAAACACTACCCCCAGCACAACCCCATACACTACCCAAACACCACTGCACTACCCTAAACCCTAAAATACGACCTCCTACACTGAGCAAACACCACTGCACTACCCTAAAATACTACACCCAGCACTACCCCCTTCACTACACTAACACCCCTGCACTACCCTAAACCCTAAATATACCCCAGCACAACCCCCTAAACTACCAAACACCACGCACTACCCTACACTCTAAAACACGACCCCCTACACTACACAAACACCACTGCACTACCCTAAACCTTAAAACACTACCCCCAGCACTAACCCCTACACTACACAAACACCACTGCACTACCCTAAACCCTAAATCTACCCCCAGCATGACCCCCTACACTACCCAAACACCGCTGCACTACCCTCAACCCTAAAACACAACACCCTACACTACCCAAACACAACTGCGCTGCCCTAAACCCTAAAACCCTACCCCCAGCATGACCCCCTACGCTACCCAAACACCACTGCGCTACCCTACACCTTAAAACACTACCCCCAGAACGACCCCCTGCACTACACAAACACCATTGCACTACCCTAAACCCTAAAACACTACCCCCAGCACAACCCCATACACTACCCAAACACCACTGCACAACCCTAAACCCTAAAATACGACCCCCTACGCTACGCAAACACCACTGCACTACCCTAAAATACTACACCCAGCACTACCCCCTTCACTACACTAACACCCCTGCACTACTCTAAACCCTAAATCTACCCCAGCACAACCCCCTAGACTAACAAACACCACGCACTACCCTACACTCTAAAACACGACCCCCTGCACTACACAAACACCACTGAACTACCCTAAACCTTAAAACACCACCCCCAGCACTAACCCCTACACTACACAAACACCACTGCACTACCCTAAAGCCTAAATCTACCCCCAGCATGACCCCCTACACTACCCAAACACCACTGCACTACCCTCAACCCTAAAACACAACACCCTACACTACCCAAACACGACTGCGCTACCCTAAACCCTAAAACCCTACCCCCATCATGACCCCCTATGCTACCCAAACACCACTGCTCTACCCGACACCTTAAAACACTACCCCCAGCACGACCCCCTGCACTACACAAACACCATTGCGCTACCCTAAACCCTAAAACACTTCCCCCAGCACGACCCCCTACACTACACAAACACCACTGCGCTACCCTACACCTTAAAACACTACCCCCAGCACGACCCCCTGCACTACACAAACACCATTGCGCTACCCTAAACCCTAAAACACTACCCCCAGCACAACCCCATACACTACTCAAACACCACTGCACTACCCTAAACCCTAAAATACGACCTCCTACACTGAGCAAACACCACTGCACTACCCTAAAATACTACACCCAGCACTACCCCCTTCACTACACTAACACCCCTGCACTACCCTAAACCCTAAATATACCCCAGCACAACCCCCTAGACTACCAAACACCACGCACTCCCCTACACTCTAAAACACGACCCCCTACACTACACAAACACCACTGCACTACCCTAAACCTTAAAACACTACCCCCAGCACTAACCCCTACACTACACAAACACCACTGCACTACCCTAAACCCTAAATCTACCCCCAGCATGACCCCCTACACTACCCAAACACCGCTGCACTACCCTCAACCCTAAAACACAACACCCTACACTACCCAAACACAACTGCGCTGCCCTAAACCCTAAAACCCTACCCCCAGCATGACCCCCTACGCTACCCAAACACCACTGCGCTACCCTACACCTTAAAACACTACCCCCAGCACGACCCCCTGCACTACACAAACACCATTGCACTACCCTAAACCCTAAAACACTACCCCCAGCACAACCCCATACACTACCCAAACACCACTGCACTACCCTAAACCCTAAAATACGACCCCCTACGCTACGCAAACACCACTGCACTACCCTAAAATACTACACCCAGCACTACCCCCTTCACTACACTAACACCCCTGCACTACTCTAAACCCTAAATCTACCCCAGCACAACCCCCTAGACTAACAAACACCACGCACTACCCTACACTCTAAAACACGACCCCCTGCACTACACAAACACCACTGAACTACCCTAAACCTTAAAACACCACCCCCAGCACTAACCCCTACACTACACAAACACCACTGCACTACCCTAAAGCCTAAATCTACCCCCAGCATGACCCCCTACACTACCCAAACACCACTGCACTACCCTCAACCCTAAAACACAACACCCTACACTACCCTAACACGACTGCGCTACCCTAAACCCTAAAACCCTACCCCCATCATGACCCCCTATGCTACCCAAACACCACTGCTCTACCCGACACCTTAAAACACTACCCCCAGCACGACCCCCTGCACTACACAAACACCATTGCGCTACCCTAAACCCTAAAACACTACCCCCAGCACAACCCCATACACTACCCAAACACCACTGCACTACCCTAAACCCTAAAATACGACCCCCTACACTACACAAACACCACTGCACTACCCTAAAACACTACCCCCAGCAGTACCCCCTTCACTACACTAACACCACTGCACTACCCTTAACCCTAAATCTACCCTAGCGCAACTCCCTACACTACCAAACACCACGCACTACCCTACACTCTAAAACACGAACCCCTACACTACACAAACCCCACTGCACTACCCTAAACCTTAAAACATACCCCCAGCACTAACCCCTACACTACACAAACACCACTGCACTACCCTAAACCCGAAATCTACCCCCAGCACGACCCCGTACACTACCAAAACACCACTGCACTACCCTAAACCCTAAAACACTACCCCCTACACTACAAAAACACCACTGCACTACCCTAAAATCTAAAACATTACCCCCAGCATGACCCCCTACACTACACAAACACCACTGCACTACCCTAAACCCTAAATCTACCCCAGCGCAAACCCCTACACTACCAAACACCACGCACTACCCTACACTCTAAAACACGACCCCCTACACTACACAAACACCACTGTACTACTCTAAACACTAAAAAGATACACCAGCTTGACCCCTACACTGCCCAAACATTACTGTACTACCCTAAACCCTAAAACACTACCCCAGCACGATCCCCTACACTACACAAACACCACTGCGCTACCCTAAACCCTAAAACACTACCCCCAGCACGACCCCCTACACTACACAAACATCACTGCGCTACCCTAAACACACCTACACGTGTTAGCATCCTTGTGGGGACTATGTGTGAATACCTGCCTTGTGGGGACTAACCTTTCCCAATGTTTTTATAACACATTAATAAGAGAAAAATGTTAAGAAAAAATTCATGATACAGGATCCTGCTTCAAATTTGCAAATATATTGTTATTTGATCGTTCGCACTGCACCATCCTTGCGGGGACTTGAACACGTGCTACCATCCTTATGGGGACCTAATCCGTAACACTATTTGTGATTGAATACAGTCAAAGGCACATGGCTAAATGTTTATTTTATCAACAGTATACACAAACAACATTGTAATCTATTCATATATGAATTGCTGCATATATACTAGGGGTATACATTAAAGGCAGATTATGTTAATGTGCCTGAAAATATCATATCATGCTTAAAGAAAGACACTTAAAGCTGTATTTAACCTATTTATTAGTGCTTAAAATCTTAGGAGATAATGGAACTAATAAACAAAAGAAATTAACTTATGGAAACAAGGAATATGGTCAAGTGCAACCCAGAGCTTGATTAGCTGCTTACATTTTTGCCAAAATAGATGTTTAAGTTCCCACAGAGATAGTGGGTGAAGATCATTGTGTTTAAGCCTCCATAGAAATAGTGTGTAACATTCAAACCTTACATCCCATTATAAAGAGTGTGAAGCTAATGATGTTCAAGTCAACACAGAGGTTGTGTGTAATTATAGGTATGCTCAAGTCCCCACAGAGATAGTGTGTTACCATGGAGATGTTCAAGTCCCCACAGAGATGGTGTGTTATTATTGTGATGTTCAAGTCCCCACAGAGATAGTGTGTTATGACAGTGTTGTTCAAGTCCCCACATAGATAGTGTGTTATTATAGCGATGTTTAAGTCCCCACAGAGATAGTGTATGAAGGTGATTGTGTTTAAGTCCTTATTAAATTAGGGCCCAATTCACAAAGGTAAACTTGGACAAAAAGTCTACCTTTACTACTTTTCAGTATTCACAAAGATACATTTAGACCAAAAGTCTAACTTAACTACTTTTCAATATTCACAAAGCCCCATACAGAGAATGTGAAGCTGATGATGTTCAAGTAGAAGCAAACACAAGGAGATGATGGGAACAGTCCAGCCCGAACTGCTAAGCCAGGTCTTCCCTGGACCGGAAACAAGCATCCTGGAACTAGTTTCGGGGTAACACCCAGTCATCAGCCAGTCTAGCTTGAATCCAGTGGCACAGTGAGCAAGGGACCCACATCTGGGCATACCCTGCCAAATTAGGGCAAACAAAGCAAACACAAGGAGATGATGGACGGAGTGCTGAAACTTTTCAGTCACTCATCCCCAGTCACAGATCTGGGTTGAATCCATCATTGTTTTTTAGCTCACTTTGCCACCCCAGTTCTGACCCATCTATATGCAAATAAGTCTTGACCCTGTGCCTCATGGCACCCCCTGGTGCTTCCTGTCGAAACAGAGCTTGCGTTTGATTACAGGAATGCTCAAATCACCACAGGGATGGTTTGTTTTTATAGTGATGTTCAAGTCCCCACAAAGACAGTGTTTTATAGCGATGTTTAAGTCCCCACAGAGATAGTGCATGAAGAAGATTGTGTTAAGGCCCGATTCTCAATGGTGAACTTAGACAAAAAATCTAACTTTTCTACTTTTCAGTTTTAACAATGTAAACTTTGACCAAAAGTCTAACTTTACTACTTTTCAGTATTCACAAAGCCCCATACAGAGAATGCAAAGCTGATGATGCTCAATCCAAAATAGAGTTTGCGTGTAATTACACAAATGTTCAAGTCCCCACAGAGATGGTGTGTGACTATAGCATTACCAGGGTCGCCAAAGAGAATGTGTGTGATTATAGAAATGCCCAGGTCCCCATAGAGATAGTGTGTGATTATAGAGATGTCGAGGTCCCCACAGCGATAGTGTGTGATTATAGACATGTCCAGATCTCCACAGAGATAGTGTGTGATTATAGAGATGTCGTACAATAAATACTATTTACTTGGATAACAATAAACATATGGTATTCAGAACCAAGATACCTCTAGGTGTTAATGTGTACTTTAAATATGCACATGAGATTTGATAATAGTGATACTAAAGCCACCACCAGAGATAGACTGGAATTATCCCATATCTATTAATCCCACTTCAAATGCAGCATCAAATAATTTAAACTGTGTTCATCTATGAAGGTCCACACCTCCTTCAAAATGTAAGTATCTGAGTTATCAATTTAATTCCTAGCCGCCATCTTATGAACTCTAGTATCCATAAGGAAAATTAAACTTTATTTCTGATTGCAACAAACTCCCCATACTGATTTGTTCTGACCCTTTAGGATTATTACAATACAGAAATAGAATTAAGAACTGGCACATCTTTATAATTTGTGTCTCTATAATTGGAGAATGTAATGGTCCTCTTCTACTTTTCAGTTTTAACAATGTAAACTTTGACCAAAAGTCTAACTTTACTACTTTTCAGTATTCACAAAGCCCCATAGAAGGTGTCAACTGTGGACCAACTTTTAAGGCTGCAATTACTATTTTGGAAGACAGTATCAGTGAAGGGTGGCAGTCTCTATCTGATATTTGTCGACCTGAAATCAGCCTTCGATATGGTTCCGAGAGCTAAACTTTGGGCTGTACTACATGAGATGGGAGTCCCCCTGGACCTATTAGTTACGATTATTAGACTGCATACTGGTAACTATGCACAGGTCAGATATGGGAAGGCAGGCCAACTAACTGCGCACTTTCCAGTCGACAGAGGTGTCAGGCAGGGATGCGTATTAGCCCCTACCCTGTTCTGCCTATATGTTAATGCACTGGTATCTCATATCAACAAGACGGATAATGGTGACTCCCCTAGACTCAATGGTAGAAAGGTTCCAGTTATGCTCTTTGCAGATGACACTTTATTGTTATCTAAATCCCCGATGGGTGTTCAACGTGTTTTAGACAGTTTTTCAGCATTCTGTGTAAATTATGGGCTCGAAATAAACATTTCGAAAACCAAATATATGGTTTTTAATCCAGCGAACTCAACACGACCTAATCCCACACTCAACGGAACAACCCTAGAAAAGGTTTCACTGTTTGAATACTTGGGAATTACACTTTCTGAGTCTTTTTCCTGGGCTCCCCAATTAGACAAAGCAGCTATGCGGCTTGCCCAACTATCTGGAGCGATTCTAAGAACTTCCAAATACGCTACATATAAGGCTCCTGGCCCTGCTGTAGAAATTTATAAAATACAAGTGAGAAATGCAGCACTATATGGGGCAGAACTGTGGGGCCACTCCCAGATGAAAAGTTTTTCTCTACTCGAGAACAAGTTTATTAGACTCTTATATAGGATTTACCGCAAAGTACCCCTCTAATCCCATTACGTCTTGATCTGGCAATTCGACCAATAGACGAAGAAGCTGGCCTATGTCCTTTAACGTATTGGCGAAGAGTGTGGCTCACAGAGGAGCTAAGATCTTATTGTCGTGACCGTGGCTCAATACTAGCACTATGCACTTTTAAGAAGTTTCCTTGGCTTGTCTATATCGAGGAAATGTGCTTCAAGATTGGTTTGCCTGAACTTTGGACTAATCCTGAGGCATTTTCTTTGATCCTTCCTCGTGTAAAACTGGTTCAGGCATATAGACAGTACAGGCTAAGTGTACTACAAAGAAGTAAAACACTCGGCAGTCTTTCAAGACAATTTTTATCAATTAAAGACCAGTATACCTTTGAGCCTTTCCTGAACGAATTGTGCCCACCTTTGGCGGGGAAATTAGACATTCAATTCAGGTTGGGCACCTTACCACTCAGGGACTTCACTAAGAACTGGTCAAAATACACAGAAACAACTTGCCCAGCTTGTGGAAGGTCGACTGAGTCATTAATTCATGTATTATTTCTTTGTGTCGCATATAGAGCCCCTAGGAAACACTGGCTTATCCCTTTATGTAAAAGTCTAGGATTCACAAGATGTATTGAAGCCTATCGCATTTTAGTTAGTGATACAAGAACTGTTGTAGTCTTTGCTGTCTCACGTTTTTTACATGCAATGTGGATCAAGCGTCTTAGTTTTAAATAATGTCTTGCTGCTATTTACATTCTGTCCTGGTCCATTTTAAATTAATTGTTTTTTAATGTCTTTTATCAGCTGTTTAATATGTATTTTATGTGACTTTTATGATCTTTTGATCGAAATAAAGTTTACAAATGGTAATGGATATAAATATATTAAAATAAAAATGAAAACAAGAAAATTAATCAATATTTCAGTTTTAATTAAAAAATGTTTTTTTGCAATTTTCAGAAAAATATATAATGTTATTTAATGAATAAAATATTTCTAAATAAACAGTTAAAAAACTGTAGAAAATCAGTACAAAAAACTAGATATAACTACTATCACACTTAAAAGTTAAGTTGTCATCAGTGATGTCATCAGTGATGTCACTGACCATGTCATGAATGATGCAATATGTGACATCATCAGCAGTGCATTGCGGGCGCGTGAGTTATAGTTAGCAGAACTAACTATACAGAGGAATTTCTCTGGTTTTGTACGAGTGAAATGGGCAGCTAACTATAACACCCCTGAAACCTATGGTTTTTTCTGTGAGTATATATATATATATTCACTGAAAAAACCATAGGTTTCACACACGTTATAGTTAGGAATTAGCATTTAAAAAACCTTGCAAATTCACTGAAAAAACCATAGGTTTCACACATGTTATAGTTAGCGGAAATTTTACTGATAAAAAACCAATGAAATTCCCCCGTTATAGTTAGTGCAGGCAACTATAACTCACGCGACCGCAATCCTCTGCTGATGACATATGTGTCTTTAGGAAAAAAAAATATTTGGTAATATATGTATAGCTAAAATTTAATGGAAGAAGATATGGGCAGATATCTGCTGATGCTAATACTGTATTTAGACACTTATTTGCCCATGTCTTCTTCCATACATTTTTAGCTATACATATATTACAAATATTTTTTTTTCATAAAGACACATATGTCATCAGCAGAAGATTGCGGTCGCGTGAGTTATAGTTGCCTGCACTAACTATAACGGGGGAATTTCATTGGTTTTTTATCAGTAAAATTTCCGCTAACTATAACATGTGTGAAACCTATGGTTTTTTCAGTGAATTTGCAAGGTTTTTTAAATGCTAATTCCTAACTATA
Organism: Triturus cristatus; assembly: GCF_964204655.1. Lineage (NCBI taxonomy): Eukaryota > Metazoa > Chordata > Amphibia > Caudata > Salamandridae > Triturus > Triturus cristatus. The sequence continues at coordinate 722,323,873 of NC_140579.1, forward strand.
ACGTGTGTGAAACCTATGGTTTTTTCAGTGAATTTGTACGGTTTTTTAAATGCTAAGTTACTTTACGCCATTCGTGGCGTGCGCGCCCACTTAACGCAGTTCGTTCCGTGCGCGCACGGTGCGCTTCGCGCACCGTGCGCGCACAGTGAGCACGCGGTGCGCTTCGCGCACCGCGCGCCCACTTTACGCAGTTAGTGCCGTGCACGCACGGTGGGCACGCGGTGCGATGACAAAGCAAGAAAGCACGTCAACAAATCTGTTTCTGCTTTCCTCCGTGACTATGGTATGGGTGCCATTTACCACAACAACTTGCGTTATGACATGCAAGACATTTATAGAGGAGATGGTGTGCACTTCAATGATGAAGGGAACAGAGTCTTCCTCTTGAACCTTAGACTCTGCATCGGTACTTACTTGTAGGTACCACTAAAAAATCATTTCATAAACACAACGGCTCTTTTTAGAGCCCCCTAATATCTAAACACTTAAATCTGATTTTCATTTTTTTTTTTTCTTTTTTCTACCGTACGCTTACCGTACGCTTACCGTACGCGTACCCCGTGATTTTTTTTAAAATCAATAAATGTTTTCTTTGTACTTTACAGTCCTTCTTTGACCCCCTCACAAATGTAAGGGGGTCTGTAACTCTCCTCATTGCCCCCTTTTCTTGTTTTCACTCTTTTTTTTCTGAGTGAAATACACAAAATGGCGGCCGCCGCTTCCTGGTTTCGGCCGATTCGAATGTTTACTAAGATCTAAGAGCCAATCAGAATCGCGCTCGCGCACGCCACCGTACGCTTACGGTAAGCGTACGGTAAGCGTACCGTAAGCGGGCTCAGATATATATATTGATTTAAAGGCTATTTTCTCAGAATCTACTGAACAGATTTACACCAAACCTACAAAAGGCACTTCCTTGACCTAGGGACTACCTCTCTGCCAAATTTCGAGTAATTCTGTTCAGCCGTTCGGGCTGTAGCTCGTTCTAAAGGTCCTATGGAAAAATGCATGGGGAAAACACGTTTTGGGACCCCCCTTTTATCTCAGCCCCCGCTTGACGGATCCCCCCGAGACTTTCAGGGTAGGAGCGGAGCGTAGCGCCCCACCTATTTTGAGAAATTCGCGAGGATTCATCGACCGGCGCCAAAGTTATTCAAAATAGAATGTTGAGGTTTTCCTATGGAAAAGGGGTCCTAACTATAACTACCTACTGGCGACCGCCAGTAGGTAATATATATATATATATATATATATATATATATATATATATTCACAGAAAAAACCATAGGTTTCAGGCACGTTATAGTTAGGAATTAGCATTTAAAAAACCTCAGAAATTCACTGAAAAAAACATAGGTTTCAGGGGTGTTATAGTTAGCTGGACTTTTCACTTGTACAAAACCATTGAAATTCCCCCGTTATAGTTAGTTCAGCTAACTATAACTCGCGCGCCCGCAATGCACTGCTGATGACGTCACATATTACATCACTCATGACATGGTCAGTGACATCACTCATGACATCACTGATGACATCTCAAATGACATCACTGATGACATCATCCAGTGAATGTGTGTGTTTCTGAAAATTAAATATGTTTTATATATGTATATCTCAAGGTCGATGGAAGAATAAATGGGTATATAAGTGTCTAAATGGATGATTTGTTTTTGAAAAATTGATTGTGTAACTGACTGATTAAGTGTTTCATAGTGAATACATGGCTTAGTGAGTAATGTTTAAATATGTAAATATCTGTATCAGTCTCTCACTTTGTGTATAAGTGGCTGCATGGGTTGGTGAGTAGCTACATGGGTGTTTATATAGGTTATTAGTTGGTTTTATGAGTATCAGTCTGAGTGTCTGCATGGTTCGGTGGGGGTATTACGTAGTGCATAGGTGCATGAATGAATGACTCACTCTTTGTATGTGTTGAAGACAGCATGTGTGCAGGACTCTATGGGTGGATGAGTGAGTGCATGGGTGTGTTAGTGAGTGAATGACTGTCTCAATAGTGTCTTTATGAGTAACTACATATGTTTTAAACTAGTATATGTGACTATTGGTGTATATAAGCGAGTATATGTGACAGTGAGAGATTGAAAGAGTTCCTATATGAATAAGTATGTGTTTCTATAAGTGATTGTTTAAAAGACTAAGTATGTGTAAGTTTCCGTAGAAGTAAGTGTGGTGGTGTGTGTATAACTGTATATGCAAGTAAATGTATGTTTGATTCTTTATTAGCATGAGTGACTATGTGTGTGAGTACCTCTATGGATGAGTGGCATTGTGTAACAGGATGTATAGGTGTATGAGTACATATGATGAGTGAGTACATGTATGAGTGACTGTATAGGACTGTTGGTGAATGAGTGGATGTGTATGTGGATCTTAGAATTACTGTATAGGTTGTTGTAACTGGTATTGGTATGTCCATTGTTTTTAAAATTTTAATTTCTATTTTTGAATGTGTGTATCAAAGGTTATATTAGGGGAAGAGGAGGTCTGCCACTCTATCACAAGGATGATGTCATCAGTGATGTCATCAGTGATGTCATTTGAGATGTCATCAGTGATGTCATGAGTGATGTCACTGACCATGTCATGAGTGATGTAATATGTGACGTCATCAGCAGTGCATTGCGGGCGCGCGAGTTATAGTTAGCTGAACTAACTATAACGGGGGAATTTCAATGGTTTTGTACAAGTGAAAAGTCCAGCTAACTATAACACCCCTGAAACCTATGTTTTTTTCAGTGAATTTCTGAGGTTTTTTAAATGCTAATTCCTAACTATAACGTGCCTGAAACCTATGGTTTTTTCTGTGAATTTCAAAGGTTTTTTAAATGCTAATTTCTAACTATGCCTACAGAGATAGGACATGTGAAGAAAGAAGAAAAAATGCACAGAAAGAAACAAAAGAAGTGCAGAAAGAAGCAACAGAAGTCCTCAAATACGAAGATAAGTGCAGGAAGAAGGATAACGTGCAGAAAGAACAAAAAGAAGAGCAGAAAGAAGCCTTGTTGCAAAATCATCCTGTACCCTCAACTTTTTCAGACGGATACTGGTGGTAACTGAGTCTGACTAACCAGTCCTAGAGCCAGTGCTATGTTAAAAGACACTTAGAATACAGTGAAAACACCTACATACACTAGGGAACATTATGCGTTGGGGTCCCCCTGTGATTAGCATGACCTCCTCTGTAAGCCCCTAGTGTATAATAGGGCATGGGGATTAAAACTACCTCTTAAAACAGGCCACAGGGCGTTTTTGCACACGTTAACTCAGGCCTCGTCCCCTCCCTTCACCACTGTGTAAACACGCCCTGTGTCCATTTTTAGTTGGGAGATTAAGTTCATTTGAATCCTGAGGGTCCCTAGGGTCCAACTAGCCCACTAGGTACCTCCAGTAAGTGCCACAGAGCTGCGTTGCAGAGAGGTGTAAAAAGTGGCACGGCCTGGACCACCTCTCTGCAATGCAGCTCAGTGGCGCTTACTGGAAGCACTTGGTGGGCTAGTTAGCCCCCAGGGGCCCTCAGTATTGAAGGGAAATTATATCCCCAATTTAAAACGTGCCATAGTGCGTGTTTGCACACGTCACCTCAGGCCCCGTCCCCTCCCTTCACCACTGTGTAAACGCGCCCTGTGGCTGTTCTAAGTTGAGAGATTAAGTCCCCCTGAATCCTAAGGGTCCCTAGGGTCAAACTAGACCACTAGGTACCTCCAGTAAGCGCCACAGAGCTGCGTTGCAGAGAGGTGTAAAAAGGGGCTTGGCCTCAGAACACCTGGCTGCAGCGCAGCTCCCTGGCGCATACTGGAGATGCCTGTTGGGGGCGCGGTTGCAGAGTGCTGCACGGAGGGGGCATGGCCTCCGGCACGATGCCAGTCTTTTATTTATTTTTGTTTTTTAAGAAGGGGGGCTGTTTGGTTCCCCTTCTTATTCTAATTTATTGGCCCTGATGACCCCATCCCCCAGGGCCAGTCTCCTAATTATATTTTTTTGACCCCAATCCCCAGGGCCGGCCACTGTTTTTTATTATTTTTAAAAAATATATATTTATAGACACACCTAGGACATGCTGGACAAACCGTACGTACCTATCACCATGACGATTTGCGTGATATTCATTAAAAGGCGACTATGCATGCAATGAATCCACGTGGAATGTATTTACACCACTAGTGAAGCTCTGACATGTCTGATGCCCTACCGTGCCTAATCCTGGTAGACACCCTTGTCGTTTATTTATACAAACATGGGTAGCTATTGACGGGCACATTTAATACACATGCACACCAAGCCATTCAAAGGGGATTCGACAAAAATTCGACCAAAACTATGCAAGAAACCCCCCTCACGGTTAATAAAACACACATCCACTGCCGGATGTGTAATACTTTTTATTTTACTCTCTGGAAAGGGGACGAACATCACTTGAGAGTCACAGCGTGCTCCTGACAGAGCCCAATGCTGTGTTACACCCACCATTGCCTGCCGAGTGCCACACACCTCTGTGTTGTATTCCACTAGCTAGTGCATATGCTATGACACTCTCTAGCCCATGTGCACTGTAACACCAGCCCGTGAATATGTCATGCCACACTTGTCTTCGCACGGGTTATATTGCCCCATCTAACGTGCCTTTCTCGATGCCTATGTTATAACGCACAGTGCTATGCCATACATATTACAATCTGGGATCCATATCTTTGTCACAGTGCATATGCAACGTTACACTCCCCAGCACATATTTTATATTACAACTTTAGAGACTAGTTAGGTTACACAACACTGCCCTGTGCATATTACACTCCAAGGCGCATATCGCATAGCACGCGCTAGTGCCTGTGCTATCTCGCGCTCTCCCATGAATCTGTCATTGCGCACAATGTATTGCATATTATATTTCACGCCCGGTTCATCTTATATCACACTTTTTGGTGCATAGTTTATACCATACACTATATCTAGTTTTCATTTTCAATCGTGCTCTCAGGACTATGTTCTATATAACACTGTGTTCACCTACCCTTTTCACGCGCATTACATTTTGCGATAGGGGGTGGAGGGTCAGGGGGTGTTTCTGCCAAGTGAGCCCGGAGTCACAGTCACAAACGTCCTCTTCTTCCTGAATAAAAGTGAGATTATGCTGCATACTTGTTCATATTTTAAGTAGTTCGCACAGACACAATGTTTTAAAAACAATAAAGTTCCTAATACCCGCCTTCTCTGAACAGTTAGCTTGCTGCCCCATCCCCTTCCTCCCTATCCTCTGTTGTGTGAATCCATGGACTAGCCTCCTCCCTCCTGCCATGCATGGTCTGATGTGCTGCCACTGCCCTCAATTTAGTATGATGTACCAGTCCACTCCTCCTGCCCTCCATTGCCCAATTCTATGCCCCATCATTGACCTCCTGCTTAAACTCTGTGCTTAGCTTGCTGCCCCTATTCTCCTTCCCCCTGCCCTCCGATGTCTTTGTGCATGCCCCTGCTCCATCCTTTTTGCCCACCATGTCCCATGGACCTGCCACTCCTATCTACTCTGAGTGTTCTGTTGAGCTGCCACTCCCCTCCCACCTGCCTAGCATTGTCAGATGACTGTAACCTGTCCCTGCCACCTCCACCCTGCCTGTCCACATGCCATGCCCCTATCCTCTTCCTCCTGTCCTACATGGTCCATTGTACTGCCACACCCTTCTGCCCTCCCTGGTCTGTTGTGCTGCAACTGCTCCTCCTGCCTGCCCCGTGTGGTCTGTTGTGAGGTCCCTTCCCCTGAACTTTCTTGTCTGTGCACAGGTCCTGACCCTTCCTTCTATCCTCCATCGTCCTTTGTGCATGCCCCTCCACCCTCCTTCTTGCCCATCATAGCCATTGTGCTGCCACTAACCCTCCCACTTGCCATGCATGGTCTTCTGTGCTGCCATGGCCCCTCCCACCTTCCCTGTGTGGTCAGTTAGCTGCCCCTGACCCCCTCCCACCTTCCCTCCATGGTCTGTGTGTATGCCATCACAGTCTCACTGTTGCTCTTCATGGTGTGTCTTGCTTCTAGTGCCCATCCTGCCTGACCTCCATGGCTATCTTGCTGCTCCTGCCCTGCCCCCTTGCCCCCAGCCCTACTCCCTCCCTCCTGGCTTGTCTGTTCCATTGTAATGCCCCTGATCCGTCCCTCCTGCCCTTTATGGTCTGTTATACGGCAGCTTTCTCTCCTGTCTGTCCATTATGGTCAGCTAGCTACCATTGCCTCTTGCCCCTCTGTTCTCTGTTGTCCATGTGCATGGTCCTGTCCCCTCCCTCTTGCTTTCTATGGATTGTTGTGCTGCACTCCCGTCCTGCATGCCCTGTGTGGTGTATTGTGCTGCTGCAAACCCTGATGCCTGCCCTGCAGGGTCAGTTTGGTGCACCTCTCCATGTCCCACCTGTCCTCTGTTATCCAAGTCCATGTCCCTATCCCATTTCCTTCCATGATCCAATGTACCATACTTGCGAACATTTTGAACTTGGTAAGAGGGAGATTTTGAAAAAAAACTGGGGTATTGATTTTCCCCTTTGAGTTACATTGAAAAAGAGGATATTGTAGACAGGAGACAGATCAAATAAAGCCCATTTGAGCTTAAAAACATTGGACGTTTCCTGGCTGAATCGGGTCTGTTGGCATGTATGGTTGTACTACCATTGCCTCTTCCTTCTGCCCACAATGGTCTATTACATTGCCACAGCCTTGAAGGAGGGTAGATTTTGTATCACAGGGGGCCCCTGGCCCGTTCTGTCCACACCTGAAGTATGAGACCCTTGTCCTTGCCCTGCCAGCTGCATTTGTAGGCCGTATTAAATTGACCAGCGGGTCCTGTGTTGCTATATAATTATCCTGAGACATCCTTACCACTCAGCCAGCATAAAACCCCTGTGTAGGCCCTTCTGTTCAATATGTAGGCCTCTTTGTTAAATTGACCATAGCTCTGCAATTTTAGTGTATAGCAGTCTGAAGGCAGGTCTGCGAGGCCTTCTGATCCAAACTAGTAGCCTCCACCCTACCCGAGTGCTCCGTGCTCGGTATCAAAGTTCAACATCCCCCTGAAGCTGTCGACATACAGTAGGCTGCATCCTGGACTGGTACTTGCTTCCTGGGCAGGTTTCCCACTTTTAAGGAAGTGGCAACCGCAGAGCGTCAAGTTAGGAGAACTGAGGAGATTTTATACATGAATATATTGAATTCCCGTACAATACCCATTATTTTCTGCTTGCTCTATGGAACTTACGATAAGCGATTGGCCTGAGAGACTGACCTTTTCACCCAGTCCATTGTCAGCATTAAGTGGGTAAATGACGAAATGTCTGGTAAAATCTGCAGACGAAGCTTTTGGGTAGCATACGTAGGTAGATGTAGCGTGCAAAGGAGCCCACAAAATGATATAAAAAGGGAGCACCCACAGATATCGACGGACTACCTCGCCGTCTGTATGTAGGTTAACAGGCAGTGCAGGTTTTCCCCAAGAGCTGGGAGCTCTTGTCTTCCTTTGCTTAAAATGTCTTGCTCTGCTTTGCTTGAAGTATCTTATTCTATTTTACCTATATGAAATGTCATGTTATGTTTAACCATTGTTCTCTTTACTTTTGCATTTAAAAGATTTTGTATTGTAATTGCAGGAATGCTTGCTCTAAGAGTAAACGTGAGTGTTCCTAGGTAACATTTTCCTTGGTGTAACTTGTTTCTCATGATGCATTTATAGATGTGTTTTCTCTCTCTCTCTGTCAGTACATTAATTGAGATACAGAGAATATTATGACAGCTGTATGATTATCTGGATTCTGTATTTTGTACTTTATGTCTCTATTCTGCGGTTTCTTTGAAGTTGCATCTTCTCATTAAACTGCCATTGTATTCTGCCTCCAATTCCATGTCTCATATGTCTGTTTTCTTCATTTTTGGAGCAAGCGTTCCTAGGCACCCCGGCTCAAATTAAGGTGCCCCTTTTGTCCCTGACTCACTCTCCTGCTCAGTTCTGTGGTGGCTCCCGGGGATCTGGGGACCGCCCCTAGCTTCCTTGACCCGTAATAGATCTTCCCTCCAACAGCCTCTCTTGCAAGTCCTGTATTGTTGGTTTGTTGCCCCTGCCCCCCTTTCCACTGCCCTCCATAGTCTGTTGTGCTTCCACGGCCCTTCCTGCCTGCTCAGTGTGGTTAAATTGTTGCCTTTGCACCCTCCTACCTGCCTTCAATTTTCAGAGTCCGTGCCCCTGGCCTCTGCCTCTCAACAGTATCCTAATGAACAACTAGATTGCTAACATTCTATATTTATTACAAAAGTGTGGAACGCCTGACATCATCTTGATGTAATCAAAACTGTAATACCTAGAGCATTTCCTTTAGAAATTACATATATGAGACGGGTCTTATTGGCATCAAAATTATGGTTAGTGCTCTAAAAGACTAAAATAAGGACATATTTTCTGAGTTTTCAAATAGCGACAAAGCACTTTTAAATTATTTGTTATCTTTATGTTTTTTTATCCAGTTGACCACTTGATTAAATGTTGCACTTAGGGGAGAGGATGTGGTGTTACTTCCAGAACTGCAGACTTTGCAACTGGGGAACCAGGTTGAAGTTTCTGCTTCAGCTCGACATTCTGTGATTCTGGTCAAATCACTTAGTCTCCCCATGTCTACAACCAAAATGAATTTGTTCTTGTGTGATGTAACCAATGCTCATGTAAAGCACTCCAATACCTGACAAGTCTGCACTATATAACACTGCAAAAACACAAAATAATAAGTGTTTTGCACACTTCTGTCATTGGGCTATATTTGGGCTACATCTGGGTGATTTTGGGCTACATTTGGGCTCTTTTGTCTCCGGTGGCCATCTTGGGAGATTTATTTGTTATGAAGTTTCCTAATTTCCTCATGTACTGCAGTCTCCTCAGTAGGAAATGCTTTCAGTTTTTTACTTTGATTCCATCATGAAGGTATTCAGATATGTCACACATTTGCCATAAATTCTGAATGTTAGCACTCTAGTTGCTCATTAGATCACTGTAGTAAAACTACTGCACCATGGAAGTCTGCTCCTGGTATTAAAAGTGCATGTTTCAGTCTGCATGTCAGAATTTTTTAATGAAATAGAAGAGGATTTGAGAAGTCACTCAAAATGTGCCCTCATTTTCTTTCTTCAGCATTAATCATAATTTCTATGGCAAAATGAACCTCCTCATTGTGTTCCTTTTTAAATTAAATGTTTTAAGTGTTACCAGTTTATTCCAATCAAGATGGCTTCAGGTGTGCCTTACTTTTGTCATAATGAAGACAGTAAGCGCTCTAGTTGTTTTTAAGAACATTCTGGGACATTCTGTCATTGGGCTATACTTGGGCTACATCTGGGTGATATTTGGGCTACATTTGGGCTCTTTTGTCTCTGGTGGCCATCTTGGGAGATTTATTTGTTATGAAGTTTCCTAATTTCCTCATTTACTGCAGTCTCCTCAGTAGGAAATACTTTCAGTTTTTTACTTTGATTTCATCAAGAAGGCATTCAGATGTGTCACACATTTGCCATAAATTCAGAATGTTAGCACTCTTTTTGCTCATTAGATCACTGTAGTAAAGCTACTGCTCACCAGGGAAAACTGCTGCTGGTATTGAAAGTGCATGTTTCAGTCTGCATGTCAGAATTTTTTAATGAAATAGAAGAGGATTTGAGAAGTCACTCAAAATGTGCCCTAATTTTTCTTTCTGCAGCACTAATCATACTTTTTATGGAAAAATGAACCCCCTCATTTTGTTCCTTTTTAAATTAAATGTTTTAAGAGTTACCACTTTAATCCAAGCAAGATGGCTTCAGGTGTGCCATACGTTTATCATAAGTAGGACTGTTAGCGCTCTAGTAGTTCTTTGGAACACTCTGGGAAGCTGCAGTAGAACACAAAGGAATCAACTGACAGTCTCTGCCCTTGTTGGATGTACATGTTTTACTGAGAATGTCAGACTTCATTCTCACATGACTGAGAAAGATAATGTGAATTTACAGAAAATAAGCTCTCAGTTTAGCCTATAGATCACCTTCCAAACCTCTGTGGTAAAAGCATGAGAAAATATTTTTCTCTCAATCATGATATCCCAGCAGAAGGCTTTTTCACATGGTGAAATCACCTTAGAACATACCACAATTCCTAAAATGAGTATGGTACCATCAACAAATGATTTATAATGTAACTAAAGTCTTAAAACCTTCTATTAACTGCAATGCTTTTTAATGAGGTGCTATCATGTATATTGGTCCCAAGATGGCTGCCAACACTTCTTGGATGAAGTGCTGACAGCCAATCAGATCTCAGGATGAGATGTGTGGTTAGGCTCCGCCCACATATATATATGCTTTTAAATGCTATTTTCTCAGGAAATACTGAACAGATTTACACCAGACCTGCAAAAGGCACTTCCTTGACCTTATGGCTACCTCTCTGCCAAATTTCAAGTAATTCTGTTCAGCTGTTCGGGCTATAGCTGTGTCTAAAGGTCCTATGGAAAAATGCATGGGGAAAACGCGTTTTGGGACCCCCCTTTTTTCTCGGCCCCTGCTTGACGAATCCCCCCGAGACTTTCAGGGTAGGAGCGGAGCGTAGCGCCCCACCTATTTTGAAAATTTCGCGAGGATTCGTCGACCGGCGCCAAAGTTATTCCAAATAGAATGTTGCGGATTTCCTATGGAAACAGGGTCCTAACTATATCTACCTACTGGCGACCGCCAGTAGGTAATATATATATATATATATTCAAAATTTCCTTAGAGTAACGACGCACACTCAGGAATCCATTGCAACCACAGAGGTTTATTTAAGTGAACCGCTACGCGTTTCGACACCAAGAGTTTCTTGATCACACGATTTTCACAGTGATTGATGCCGTGTATATGACAATAAGAAACATAGAAAAGGTACTCCACTCGGAGAACTCAATACTGCCCCGTTTTTTTGGGCAGCCATCTTGTAAGTGTACTCATAGTAAGTGTTGTCTGTCTGAATGAATGTAGATTCACCAGTAATATTTACAAATTCACACAAATTAAAACCTGTTTGATGAATCATGATCACATAATGTCCTATTAGTGATGAATACACGAACTAAAGTAGGATTACAAAACTAAACAGTTGGCAATTTTATACATTGAAAAACGTCTAACTGATAGCTAACATGATTCTCAACTCAAGTCAATTGTGTGTAGGATCTGCACGTGCAAATTCATGTATAACATCTCAGACTTTAGAATAGTATTTTCAATTAATATTGTAAATGAACTCGACAAGTGTCAGTATTGCAGACAACAATAAAAATATTCTTCACACAGAGTTAAACAGGCAAGTGCCCTGAAAATTCTCTATTGGTTATCCACAAGTGATGGACCCATCTCAATAAAGGCGCCCTAGTGGCTCTAAACAAGATTACACATGCTTCTTATTTGTGAGACCTCTAGCAGTTACACACGGAATATAGTCCTGCACGGAGAAACATGGACCAAAATAACAGTGAATAAAGTTATAATTGAAAAGGTAAAAAGTTTTCCTACTGGCAGTCACCAGAAGGAAGTTATAGTTAGGACCTATTTTCCATAGGAAATCCTCAACATTCTATTTGGAATAACGTTGGCGTCGATTGATGAATCTTCGCAAAATTTTCCAAACTTTTGGCCAGCTCTGGTCCGCTCCTATCCCAAAAATTTCACGGTGATTCGTCAAACGGGGGCCGAGAAAAAAGGGGGTCCCAAAACGCATTTTCCCCATGCATTTTCCCATAGGACCTGTTGACGCAGCTACAGCCCGAAGTGCTGAACGGGATTACACCAAATTTGGCAAAGAGGTAGTCCTCAGTTCAGACTCATGCCTTTTGCGTAAATGGTGTAAATCCGTTCAGTAGTTCCTGAGAAAATCAAAAGTAAAATCACATATATATCTGGGCGGAGCCTAACCACACATCTCATCGTGAGATCTGATTGGCTGTCAGCACTTCATCCAAGAAGTGTTGGCAGCCATCTTGGGACCAATATACATGATAGCACCTCATTAAAAAGCATTCCAGCTAATAGAAGGTTTTAAGACTTTAGTTACATTATAAATCATTTGTTGATGGTACCATACTCATTTTAGGAATTGTGGTGTGTTCTAAGGTGATTTTACCATGTGAAAAAGCCTTCTGCTGTGATATCATGAATCATGTTTGAGAGAAATCTATTTTATCATGCTTTTCCCACAGAGGTTTGGAAGGTGATCTATAAGCTAAACTGAGAGCATATTTTCTGTAAATTCACATTATCTTTCTCAATCATGTGAGAATGAAGTCTGACATTCTCAGTAAAACATGTACATCCAACAAGGCAGAGACTGTCAGTTGATTCCTTTGTGTTCTACTGCAGCTTCCCAGAGTGTTCTAAAGAACAACTAGAGCGCTAACAGTCCTACTTATGACAAACGTATGGCACACCTGAAGCCATCTTGGTTGGAATAAAGTGGTAACTCTTAAAACATTTAATTTAAAAAGGAACAAAATGAGGGGGTTCATTTTGCCATAGAAAGTATGATTAGTGCTGCAGAAAGAAAAATTAGGGCACATTTTGAGTGACTTCTCAAATCCTCTTCTATTTCATTAAAAAATTCTGACATGCAGACTGAAACATGCACTTTCAATACCAGCAGCAGACTTCCCTAGTGAGCAGTAGCTTTACTACAGTGATCTAATAAGCAACTAGAGTGCTAACATTCTGAATTTATGGCAAATGTGTGACACATCTGAATGCCTTCTTGATGGAATCAAAGTAAAAAACTGAAAGTATTTCCTACTGAGGAGACTGTAGTAAATGAGGAAATTAGGAAACATCATAACAAATAAGTCTCCCAAAATGGCCACCAGAGACAAAAGAGCCCAAATGTAGCCCAAATATCACCCAGATGTAGCCCAAGTATAGCCCAATGACAGAATGTCCCAGAGTGTTCTAACGAACAAATAGAGCGCTAACAGTCCTACTTATGACAAAAGTATGGCACACCTGAAGCCATCTTGAATGGAATAAAGTGGTAACACTTAAAGCATTTAATCTACAAAGGAACAAAATGAGGGGGTTCATTTTGCCATAGAAAGTATGATTAGTGCTGCAGAAAGAAAAATTAGGGCACATTTTGACTTCTCAAATCCTCTTCTATTTCATTAAAAAATTCTGACATGCAGACTGAAACATGCACTTTCAATACCAGCAGCAGACTTCCCTAGTGAGCAGTAGCTTTACTACAGTGATCTAATAAGCAACTAGAGTGCTAACATTCTGAATTTATGGCAAATGTGTGACACATCTGAATGCCTTCTTGATGGAATCAAAGTAAAAAACTGAAAGTATTTCCTACTGAGGAGACTGTAGTAAATGAGGAAATTAGGAAACATCATAACAAATAAGTCTCCCAAAATGGCCACCAGAGACAAAAGAGCCCAAATGTAGCCCAAATATCACCCAGATGTAGCCCAAGTATAGCCCAATGACAGAATGTCCCAGAGTGTTCTAACGAACAAATAGAGCGCTAACAGTCCTACTTATGACAAAAGTATGGCACACCTGAAGCCATCTTGAATGGAATAAAGTGGTAACACTTAAAGCATTTAATCTACAAAGGAACAAAATGAGGGGGTTCATTTTGCCATAGAAAGTATGATTAGTGCTGCAGAAAGAAAAATTAGGGCACATTTTGACTTCTCAAATCCTCTTCTATTTCATTAAAAAATTCTGACATGCAGACTGAAACATGCACTTTCAATACCAGCAGTAGACTTCCCTAGTGAGCAGAAGCTTTACTACAGTGATCTAATAAGCAACTAGAGTGCTAACATTCAGAATTTATGGCAAATGTGTGACACATCTGAATGCCTTCTTGATGGAACCAAAAATAAAAAACTGAAAGTATTTCCTAGTGAGGAGACTGCAGTAAATGAGAAAATTAGGAAACTTCATAACAAATAAATCTTCCAAGATGGCCACCAGAGACATAGAGCCCAAATGTAGCCCAAATATCACCCAGATGTAGCCCAAGTATAGCCCAATGACAGAATGTCCCAGAGTGTTCTAACGAACAACTAGAGCGCTAACAGTCTTACTTATGACAAAAGTATGGCACTCCTGAAGCCATCTTTATTGGAATAAAGTGCTAACACTTAAAACATTTAATTTACAAAGGAACAAAATGTGGGGGTTCATTTTGCCATAGAAACTATGATTAGTTCTGCAGAAAGAAACATTAGGGCACAATTTGACTTCTCAAATCCTCTTCTATTTCATAAACAAATTCTGACATGCAGACTGAAACATGCACTTTGAATACCAGCAGCAGACTTCCCTGGTGAGCAGTAGTTTTACTACAGTGATCTAATGAGCAACTAGAGTGCTAACATTCAGAATTCATGGCAAATGTGTGACACATCTGAATGCCTTCTTGATGGAACCAAAATAAAAAACTGAAAGTAGTCCCACTGAGGAGACTGCAGTAAATGAGGAAATTAGGAAACTTCATAACAAATAAATCTCCCAAGATGGCCACCAGAGACAAAAGAGCCCGAATGTAGCCCAAATATCACCCAGATGTAGCCCAAGTATTGCCCAATGACAGAATGTCCCAGAGTGTTCTTAAGAACTACTAGAGCGCTTACTGTCTTACTTATGACAAAAGTACGTCACACCTGAAGCCATCTTGATTGGAATAAACTGGTAACACTTTAAACATTTAATTTAAAAAGGAACACAATGAGGGGGTTCATTTTGCCATAGAAATGATGATTAGTGCTGAAGAAAGAAAAATTAGGGCACATTTTGAGTGACTTCTCAAATCCTCTTCTATTTCATTAAAACATTCTGATATGCACACTGAAACATTCACTTTTAATACCAGCAGCAGACGTCCATGGTGAGCAGTAGCTTTACTACAGTGATCTAATGAGCAACTAGAGTGCTAACATTCAACATTTATGGCAAATGTGTGACATATCTGAATACCTTCTTGATGGAATCAAAGTAAAAAACTGAAAGCATTTCTTACTGAGGAGACTGCAGTAAATGAGGCAATTAGGAAACTTCATAACAAATAAATCTACCAAGATGGCCACCAGAGACAAAAGAGCCCAAATGCAGCACAAATATCACCGAGATGTAGCCCACATGTAGCCCAATGACAGAAGTGTGCAAAACACTTATTTTGTGTGTATTTGCAGTTTTATATAGTGCAGACTTGTCAGGTATTGGAGTGCTTTACATGAGCATTGGTTACATCACACAAGATCAAATTTATTTTGGTTGTAGACATGGGGAGTTTAAGTGATTTGACCAGAATCACAGAATGTTGAGCTGAAGCAGAAACTCCAACCTGGTTCCCCAGTTGCAAAGCCTGCAGCTCTGGAAGTAACACCACATCCTCTCCCCTAGGTGCAACATTTAATCAAGTGGTCAACTGGATAAAAAAACATAAAGATTTCAAATAATTTAAAAGTTCTTTGTCGCTATTTGAAAGCTCAGAAAATATGTCCTCATTTTTGTTTTTTAGAGCGCTAACCATAATTTTGATGCAAATAAGACCCTCTCATATATGTAATTTCTAAAGGAAATACTCTATGTATTACAGTTTTGATTACATCAAGATGACGTCAGGCATTCCACACTTTTGTAATAAATATAGAATGTTAGCAATCTAGTTGTTCATTGGGATACTGTTGAGAGGCAGAGGCCAGGGGCACGGACTCTGAAAATTAAAGGCAGGTAGGAGAGTGCAGAGGCAACAATTTGACCACACTGGGCAGGCAGGATGGGCAGTGGCAGCACAACAGACTATGGAGGGCAGTGGAAAGGGGGGCAGGGGCAACAAACCAACAATACAGGACTGGCAAGAGAGTCTGTGGCAATATAATAGACCATTGTGGGCAGAAGGAAGAGGCAGTGGTAGTGCAACCATACATGCCAACAGACCCGTTTCAGCCAGGAAACGTCCAATGTTTTTAAGCTCAAATGGGCTTTATTTGATCTGTCTCCTGTCTACAATCTCCTCTTTTTCAATGTAACTCAAAGGGGAAAATCATACACCAGTTTCTTTTCAAAATCTCCCCCTTACCAAGTTCAAAATGTTCGCAAGTATGGTACATTGGATCATGGTAGGCAGGAGGAATTAAGGTAGGGACATGGACTCGGATAACAGAGGACAGGAGGGACATGGAGAGGTGCACCAAACTGACCCTACAGGGCAGGCATCAGGGTTTGCAGCAGCACAATACACCACACAGCGCATGCGGGACGGGAGTGCAGCACAACAATCCATAGAAGGCAATAGGGAAGGGACAGGACCATACACATGGACAACAGAGAACAGAGGGGAAAGAGGCAATGGTAGCTAGCTGACCATAATGGACAGACAGGAGAGAAAGCTGCAGCATAACAGACCATCAAGGGCAGGAGGGACGGGTCAGGGGCATTACAATGGAACAGACAAGCCAGGAGGGAGGGAATAGGGGTCTGCACTCGGAAACAGAGGGCTGGGGGCAAGGGGGCAGGGCAGGAGCAGCAAGATGACCAAGGAGGTCAGGCAGGCTGGGCACTAGAAACAAGACACACCATGGAGAGCAACAATGAGACTATGATGGCATACACACAGACCATGAAGGGAAGGTGGGAGGGGGACAGGGGCAGATAGCTGACCACACGGGGAAGGTGGGAGGGGCCATGGCAGCACAAAAGACCATGCATGGCAAGCGGGAGGGTTAGTGGCAGCACAATGGTTATGATGGGCCAGAAGGAGGGTGCAGGGGCATGCACAAAGGACCATGGAGGATAGAAGGGAGGGTCAGGACCTGGGCACAGACAAGAGAGTTCAGGGGAAGGGGCCTCACAACAGACCACGCTGGGCAGGCAGGAGGAGCAGTTGCAGCACAACAGACCAGGGAGGGCAGAAGGGTGTGGCAGTAAAATGGACCATGGAGGACAGGAGGAAGGGGATAGGGGCATGGCATGTGGACAGGCAGGGTGGAGGTGGCAAGGACAGGTTACAGTCATCTGACAATGCTAGGCAGGTGGGAGGGGAGTGGCAGCTCAACAGAACACTCAGAGTAGATAGGAGTGGCAGGTCCATGGAACATGGTGGGAAAAAAGGATGGAGCAGGGGCATGCACAAAGACATCGGAGGGCAGGGGGAAGGAGAATGGGGGCAGCAAGCTATGCACAGAGGCTAAGCAGGAGGTCAATGATGGGCCATAGAATTGGGCAATGGAGGGCAGGAGGAGTGGACTGGTACATCATGCTAAATGGAGGGCAGTGGCAGCACATCAGACCATGCATGGCAGGAGGGAGGAGGCTAGTCCATGGATTCAGACAACAGAGGATAGGGAGGAGGTGGATGGGGCAGCAAGCTAACTGTTCAGAGAAGGTGGGTATTAGGAACTTTATTGTTTTTAAAATGTGTGTCTGTGCGAACTACTTAAAATATGAACAATTATGCAGCATAATCTCACTTTTATTCAGGAAGAAGAGGATGTTTGTGACTGTGACTCCGGGCTCACTTGGCAGAAACACCCCCTGACCCTCCACCCCCATCGCAAAATGTAATGCCCGTGAAAAGGGTAGGTGGACGCAGTGTTATATAGAACGTAGTCCTGAGAGCATGATTGAAAATGAAAACTAGATATAGTATATGGTATAAACTATGCACCAAAAAGTGTGATAAAAGATGAACCGGGCGTGAAATATAATATGCAATACATTGTGCGCAATGACAGATTCATTGGAGAGCGCAAGATAGCACAGGCACTAGTGCGTGCTATGCGATATGCGCCTTGGAGTGTAATATGCACAGGGCAGTGTTGTGTAACCTAACTAGTCTCTAAAGTTGTAATATAAAATATGTGCTGGGGAGTGTAACGTTGCATATGCACTGTGACAAAGATATGGATCCCAGATTGTAATATGTATGGCATAGCGCTGTGCGTTATAACATAGGCATCGAGAAAGGCACGTTAGATGGGGCAATATAACCCGTGCGAAGGCAAGTGTGGCATGACATTTTCACGGGGTGGTGTTACAGTGCACGTGGGCTAGAGTGTGTCATAGCATACGCACTAGCTGGTGGAATACAACACAGAGGTGTGAGGCAATCGGCGGGCACTGGTGGGTGTAACACAGCATTGGGCTCAGCCAGGAGCACGCTGTGACTCTCAAGTGAGGTTTGTCTCCTTTCCAGAGAGTAAAATAAAAAGTATTACACTTACGGCGGTGGATGTGTGTTTTATTAACCGTGAGGGGGGTTTCTTGCATAATTTGGTTGAATTTTTGTCGAATCCCCTTTGAATGGCTTGGTGTGCGTGTATATTAAATGTGCCCGTCAATAGCTACCCATGTTTGTATAAATAAATGACAAGGGTGTCTACTTGGAGAGTACCCACCTGCGGGGGCGCCGGGATTAGGCACGGTAGGGCGTCAGACACGTCAGAGCTTCACTAGAGGTGTAAATACATTCCATGTGGATTCATTCTATGCATAGTCGCCTTTTAATGAATATCACGCAAATCGTCATGGTGATAGGTATATACGGTTTGTCCAGCATGTCTTGGGTATTTCTATAAATATATATTTTTTTTAAAAATTAAAAAACAAAGGCCGGCCCTGGGGGATGGGGTCCCCGGGGCCTTAAGTGGCCTGAGGAGGGGGGAAACGCAGCCCCCTCCTAAAGAATTTTTTTTTTTTAAAAAGCCATGACCCGGGGGTGGGGGTCCCCGGGGCCGATTAAGGCCTTGGGAGGGCCAAATTTATTTTTTTCAACAAAACAAATTAGGGTGCAGGCCCTGGGGGATGGGGTCCCCAGAGCCAGTAAATTAGAAAAAGAAGGGGGGCCACACAGCCCTCCTTCTTAAAAAAATAAAATAAATAAAAGACCGGCATCGCGCTGGAGGCCATGCCCCCTCCTTGCAGCACTCTGCAAACGCGCCCCCTGGCCAGTTGAAAGTTGGGGAATTAATTCCCCTTCAATACTGAGGGTCCCTGAGGGCCAACTAGCCCAACAGGTATCTCCATAATGCTCCAGGGAGCTGCGTTGCAGACAGGTGTTCTGAGGCCACGCCCCTTTTTACACCTCTATGCAACGCAGCTCTGTGGTGCTTACTGGAGGTACCTAGTGGGCTAGTTTGACCCTAGGGACCCTTAGGATTCAAGGGGACTTAATCTCTCAACTTAGAACGGCCACAGGGCGCGTTTACACAGTGGTGAAGGGAGGGGACGGGGCCTGAGGTGACGTGTGCAAACACGACCTGTGGCGCGTTTTAAGTTGGGGAAATAATTCCCTTTCAATCCTGAGGGACCCTGGGGGCCAACTAGCCCACCAGGTGCTTCCAGTAAGCGCCACTGCTCTGCGTTGCAGAGAGGTGGTGCAGGCCGTGCCCCTTTTTACACCTCTCTGCAATGGCGCTTACTGGACGTACCTAGTGGGCTATTTTGCCCCTAGGGATCCTCAGGATTCAAGGGGACTTAATCTTCCAACTTAAAAATACGTCAACAGGGCGTGTTTACACAGTGGGGAAGGGAGGGGACTGGGCCTGAGGTGACGTGTGCAAACACGCCCTATGGCGAGTTTTAAGTTGGGGAAATAATTCCCCTTCAATCCTGAGGGCCCCTGGGGGCTAACTAGCCCATCAGGTGCTTCCGGTAAGCGCCACTGAGCTGCGTTGCAGAGAGGTGGTCCAGGCCGTGCCACTTTTTACACCTCTCTGCAACGCAGCTCTGTGGCGCTTACTGGAGGTACCTAGTGGGGTAGTTGGACCCTCAGGATTCAAATGAACTTAATCTCCCAACTAAAAACGGCCATAGGGCGTGTTTACACAGTGGTGAAGGGAGGGGACGGGGCCTGAGTTAACGCGTGCAAACAAGCCCTGTGGCACGTTTTAAGTTGGGGAAATAATTCCCCTTCGATTCTGGGGGACCCTTGGGGCCAACTAGCCCACCAGGTGCTTCCAGAAAGCGCCACTGCGCTGCGTTGCAGAGAGGTGGTCTAGGCCGTGCCCCTTTTTACATCTCTCTGCAACGCAGCTCTGTGGCGCTTACTGGAGGTACCTAGTGGTCTAGTTGGAACCTAGGGACCCTCAGGATTCAAGGGGACTTAATCTCCCAACTTAAAACGGCCACAGTGCGTGTTTGCACAGTGGGGAAGTGAGGGGATGGGGGCTGAGGTGACGTGTGCAAACACGCCCTGTGGCGCGTTTTAAGAGGTAGTTTTAATTCCCTGCCCTATTATATACTAGGGGCTTACAGAGGAGGTCATGCTGATCACAGGGTGATCCCAACGCATAGTGTTCCCTAGTGTATGTGGGTGTTTTCACTGTATTCTAAGTGTCTTTTAACATAGCACTTGCTCTAGGACTGGTTAGTCAGACTCAGTTACCACCAGTATCCGTCTGAAAAAGTTGAGGGTACAGGATGATTTTGCAACAAGGCTTCTTTCTGCTCTTCTGTTTGTTCTTTCTGCACGTTATCCTTCTTCCTGCACTTTTTTGCGTCTTTGAGGACTTCTGTTGCTTCTTTCTGCATTTCTTTTTTTTCTTTCTGTGCGTTTTTTCTTCTTTCTTCACATGTCCTATCTCTGTAGGCATAGTTAGAAATTAGCATTTAAAAAACCTTAGAAATTCACTGAAAAAAGCATAGGTTTCAGGGGCGTTATAGTTAGCTGGACTTTTCACTAGTACAAAACCATTGAAATTCACCCGTTATAGTTAGTTCAGCTAACTATAACTCGCGCGCCCGCAATGCACTGCTGATGACGTCACATATTACATCACTCATTACATGGTCAGTGACATCACTCATGACATCACTGATGACATCTCAAATGACATCACTGATGACATCATCCTTGTGATAGAGTGGCAGACCTCCTCTCCCCCTAATACAACCTTTGATACACACATTCAAAAATAGAAACTAAAATTTTCAAAACAATGGACATTCCAATATCAGTTACAACAACCTATTCAGTAATTCTAAGATCCACATACACATCCACTCATTCACCAACAGTCCTATACAGTCACTCATACATGTACTCACTCATCATATGTACTCATACACCTATACATTCTGTTACACAATGCCACTCATCCATAGAGTTACTCACACACATAGTCACTCATGCTAATAAAGAATCAAACATCCATTTACTTGCATATACAGTTATACACACACCACCACACTTACTTCTACAGAAACCTACACATACTTAGTCTTTTAAACAATCACTTATAGAAACACATACTTATTCATACAGGAACTCTTTCAATTTCTCACTCTCACATATACTCACTTATATACACCAATAGTCACATATACTAGTTTAAAACATATGTAGTTACTCATAAAGACACTATTGAGACAGTCATTCACTCACTAACACACCCATGCACACACTCATCCACCCATACAGTCCTGCACACATGTTGTCTTCAACACATACATAAAGCAGCTCTGCTGATTTGGTTCTCTGGCTCTAGAGTAGCTCTGCTGACCTGGTTCTCTGGCTCTAAAGCAGCTCTGCTAACCTGGTTCTCTGACTCTAAAGCAGCTCTGCTGGCCTGGTTCTCTGGCTCTAAAGCAGCTCTGCTGACCTGGTTCTCTCCCTCTAAAGCAGCTCTGCTGACCTGGTTTCTCTGGCTCTACAGCAGCTCTGCTGACCTGGTTCTCTGACACTAGAGCAGCTCTGCTGACCTAGTTCTTAGGCTCTAGAGCAGCTCTGCTGACCTGGTTCTCTGGCTCTACAGCAGCTCTGCTGACCTGGTTTTCTGCACTCACGACGCACGCACCCGACTTCGCGAAAATATATTTAAAAATAATATAAGTTTCTTAGAAGTACAAATATATTATTTTGATGAATATATTACATAATCTCTTGCCTTAATATGTATACAGACACATACATATCATTTTGGAACATACATTTTTTTGCGGGAGTCGCCCACCCAGCGCGCCCCAGCACGTATATGATGTCACGCGGGACCCGCAAGCGTGCAAACATCTTGTACCGTAATGCGCATGTGTCGCGCATGCGCGGGAGCAGGAGTCGCAGACTGGTCACATACCAATCGCGCATATCACGTGATATTAAATGTATATGATGTAACTGAAAAACACGCAGCCGTCGCACACCATACACGGATCCTTCATGACTTTTCTAAAATGGCGGCTAGAATGCGCGCACCCACCGTGATGTGTACACTTTGAGTGCGCGACTGCGAAAAAAAATGTTTTTTTTTAAAGAAAATGATATACATATATTAAAATAAAAAATGAAAACAAGAAAATTAATCAATATTTCAGTTTTAATTAAAACATTTTTTTTGCAATTTTCAGAAAAATATATAATGTTATTTAATGAATAAAATATTTATAAATAAACAGTTAAAAAACTGTAGAAAATCAGTACAAAAAATAGATATAACTACTATCACACTTAAAAGTTAAGTTGTCATCAGTGATGTCATCAGTGATGTCACTGACCATGTCATGAATGATGCAATATGTGACATCATCAGCAGTGCATTGCGGGTGCGTGAGTTATAGTTAGCAGAACTAACTATAACGGAGGAATTTCTATGGTTTTGTACGAGTGAAATGGGCAGCTAACTATAACACCCCTGAAACCTATGGTTTTTTCTGTGAATATATATATATATATATATATATATATATATATATATATATATATATATATATGTATATATTGCCTACTGGCAGTCACCAGCAGGAAGTTATAGTTAGGACCTATTTTCCATAGGAAATCCTCAACATTCTATTTGGAATAACGTTGGCGTCGATTGATGAATCTTCGCGAAATTTTCCAAACTTTTGGCCAGCTCTGGTCCGTTCCTATCCTGAAAATTTCACGGTGATTCGTCAAGCGGGGACCGAGAGAAAAGGGGGTCCCAAAAAGCATTTTCCCCAAGCATTTTCCCATAGGACCTGTTGACGCAGCTACAGCCCGAAGTGCTGAACGGAATTACACCAAATTTGGCAAAGAGGTAGTCCTCAGTTCAGACTCATGCCTTTTGCTTAAATGGTGTAAATCCGTTCAGTAGTTCCTGAGAAAATCAAAAGTAAAATCACATATATATCTGGGCGGAGCCTAACCACACATCTCATCGTGAGATCTGATTGGCTGTCACCACTTCATCCAAGAAGTGTTGGCAGCCATCTTGGGGCCAATATACATGATAGCACCTCATTAAAAAGCATTCCAGCTAATAGAAGGTTTTAAGACTTTAGTTACATTATAAATCATTTGTTGATGGTACCATACTCATTTTAGGAATTGTGGTGTGTTCTAAGGTGATTTTACCATGTGAAAAAGCCTTCTGCTGTGATATCATGAATCATGATTGAGAGAAAACTATTTTCTCATGCTTTTCCCACAGAGGTTTGGAAGGTGATCTATAAGCTAAACTGAGAGCATATTTTCTGTAAATTCACATTATCTTTCTCAATCATGTGAGAATGAAGTCTGACATTCTCAGTAAAACATGTACATCCAACAAGGCAGAGACTGTCAGTTGATTCCTTTGTGTTCTACTGCAGCTTCCCAGAGTGTTCTAAAGAACAACTAGAGCGCTAACAGTCCTACTTATGACAAACGTATGGCACACCTGAAGCCATCTTGGTTGGAATAAAGTGGTAACTCTTAAAACATTTAATTTACAAAGGAACAACATGAGGGGGTTCATTTTGCCATAGAAAGTATGATTAATGCTGCAGAAAGAAAAATTAGGGCACATTTTGAGTGACTTCTCAAATCCTCTTCTATTTCATTAAAAAATTCTGACATGCAGACTGAAACATGCACTTTCAATACCAGCAGCAGACTTCCCTAGTGAGCAGTAGCTTTACTACAGTGATCTAATAAGCAACTAGAGTGCTAACATTCTGAATTTATGGCAAATGTGTGACACATCTGAATGCCTTCTTGATGGAATCAAAGTAAAAAACTGAAAGTATTTCCTACTGAGGAGACTGTAGTAAATGAGGAAATTAGGAAACATCATAACAAATAAGTCTCCCAAAATGGCCACCAGAGACAAAAGAGCCCGAATGTAGCCCAAATATCACCCAGATGTAGCCCAAGTATAGCCCAATGACAGAATGTCCCAGAGTGTTCTAACGAACAAATAGAGCGCTAACAGTCCTACTTATTTATTTTATTTATTTTACAGATTTGTAGAGCGCATGGCTGCCCGTAAGCGTCCCAGCGCTAATGATAAAGAAACCAAGCGCGGGGGAGCCTTAAGGGAACAGCCAGGTCTTGAGTGCCCTACGAAATGAGAGAAGGTTGGGCTGGACTCTAATGTCCAAGGGCAGTGAGTTCCATAGCTTGGACGAGTTGTATGCAAAGAGTCGACCTCCAGAACGGGCCTTTTTGATTCTTAGAACGAATGCCAAGTTACAGTGTGAAGAGCGTAGCGTTCTCTTAGTGCTATAAGGGGTGATAAGATTTTTTAAAATAGGTGGGGCCTTGCCTTGCAGAATTTTATATGTCGTGCAAAGTGCCTTAAATTGTATCCTTTCTTGGATAGGCAACCAGTGCAAGGCCTTCAAAGCCGGTTTAGCTGAACAGCGAGGATGGGTTCCTGTGAGAAGACGAGCGGCGGTATTCTATACTATCTGAAGTTTTGAGAGTACTTTTTTGGGGGCACCTAGATAGAGGGCATTGCCATAGTCCAGGCGAGACAGCACAAGGCCATGAATCAGGAGTTTTTGTGATTGCATTGGGAGTAGTGGCAGGATTTTTCTAGCGGTCCGTAGAAGGCCATGGCACACACCAGCCGTTTTTCTTGCGTGGTTGAAAAAGTTAAGGCCTTCGTCTAGCCAAATTCCTAAACTCTTGATTTCCTTTTTTGGGTTGGGTGGCGAGCCCATACAGGGTGGCCATAAGGATTTAGGTTGGTAAAGTGACTGATTGCCTAAAATCATCATTTCAGTCTTATCATTGTTAAGTTTAAGATGTGAGGTGTTCATCCATTTGGCTATATCACTAAGACAGTTGTGAAGGTTAGTGAGGGATTGGTCATGCTGACTTAGGGAGACTACTAATTGGGTGTCGTCAGCATACGTTAAGAGCTTAATCCGAAAAGGGGTAACGATTTTCTCCAAGGGGGACATGTAAACATTAAAAAGGGTCGGGCTCAGGGACGAACCCTGAGGGACCCCACAGCTGACAGCAGTGGACCTTGAGGTAAAATTACCCTCTGCTACCTGGAAGGATCTGTCGCTAAGGAAGGATTCCAGCCAGGACAAGGCCGTTCCTGCAACTCCAAGATCTCTAAGCCTGTGGACCAGTATAGGATGGTTGACGGTGTCGAAGGCTGCGCTCAGATCTAGGAGGATCACTGCCACTGATCCCCCTGAGTCGATGATTTTTCTTGCCTCTTCGACAACCGCCAACATCGCAGTTTCAGTACTCTGGCCGGACCTAAATCCCGTCTGGGACTGCTCCAGAAGACCATTCGATTCTAGATATTTTGAAAGTTGGTAATTAACATATTTTTCGGCTATCTTACTGTTTCCTGGGAGCAAGGAGATCGGCCGGAAATTGCCTAGTTCAAGGGGGTCAAGGTGCGATTTCTTAATAAGGGCTTTGACAATTGCTTTTTTCCAACTTGGTGGGACGGCGCCGTGTATAAGCGAGATATTGATCAGATTCGTCAAATAAGGAAGAATGGTAGGCGCAACTAACTTCAGGGTATTAAATGGTGCAGGATCAAGTGGAGATCCACTTTTGATTGAATGTAATATTGGGGAGAGAGTTTCTACTGTCAAGGGAGTGAAGTGGGACAGTTGATGAGTTGTAACATGGGGAATAAGAGTAGGCAAGTTAGAGATGGAGGGGCGTCAGATGATTGTGACGGAAGAGAGTGGAGAATGTTTCTAATCTTGGAATCAAAAAATTCCGCGAGTTCATTGCATCGGTTGGCTGATGGCTCTACTAGAGGGGGAGGGTCCAGTGCTTTAAGAAGTTTTTTAGCAATTTGGAATGTCTCCCTAGATGAATTGGAAGAAGATTTGATTTTTTCCTCAAAGTATTTAACTTGGGCTGTTTTAAGTGCTTTTTTGTAGGTAAGGATGGCCAGTTTGTATTCAGCTTTTTTAGTGAGATCAACATTTTTCCTCCAGTCTCTTTCCGATTTCTTACAGATTTTTTAAAGAATTCGCATTTCCTGAGTAAACCATGGGGAGGAAATTTTAGCTCGGGGTTTACAGGAAAGTTTTTTGGGGAGGGTTATGTCAAGTGCCTCTCCTATCTATTTTGAAAACTCTATGTCTGCAAGCGTAGGGTTAGAGGTAAGATTAGGGGGGGAGCGCTCTAGGTTTGCCCTCCATTTTTCTGGATCTAGAGCCGCCCAGGAACAAAAGTATGGCACACCTGAAGCCATCTTGAATGGAATAAAGTGATAACACTTAAAACATTTAATCTACAAAGGAACAAAATGAGGGGGTTCATTTTGCCATAGAAATTATGATTAGTGCTGCAGAAAGAAAAAACTAGGGTACATTTTGACTTCTCAAATCCTCTTCTATTTCATAAAACAATTCTGACATGCAGACTGAAACATGCACTTTGAATACCAGCAGCAGACTTCCCTGGTGAGCTTTACTACAGTGATCTAATTAGCAACTAGAGTGCTAACATTCAGAATTTATGGCAAATGTGTGACACATCTGAATGCCTTCTTGATGGAACCAAAAATAAAAAACTGAAAGTATTTCCTACTGAGGAGACTGCAGTAAATGAGGAAATTAGGAAACTTCATAACAAAGAAATCTCCCAAGATGGCCACCAGAGACAAAAGAGCCCAAATGTAGCCCAAATATCACCCAGATGTAGCCCAAGTATAGCCCAATGACAGAATGTCCCAGAGTGTTCTAACGAACAACTAGAGCGTTAACAGTCTTACTTATGACAAAAGTATGGCACACCTGAAGCCATCTTTATTGGAATAAAGTGCTAACACTTAAAACATTTAATTTACAAAGGAACAAAATGAGGGGGTTCATTTTGCCATAGAAATTATGATTAGTTCTGCAGAAAGAAACATTAGGGCACAATTTGACTTCTCAAATCCTCTTCTATTTCATAAACAAATTCTGACATGCAGACTGAAACATGCACTTTAAATACCAGCAGCAGACTTCCCTGGTGAGCAGTAGTTTTACTACAGTGATCTAATGAGCAACTAGAGTGCTAACATTCAGAATCCATGGCAAATGTGTGACACATCTGAATGCCTTCTTGATGGAACCAAAATAAAAAACTGAAAGTATTCCCACTGAGGAGACTGCAGTAAAATGAGGAAATTAGGAAACCTCATAACAAATAAATCTCCCAAGATGGCCACCAGAGACAAAAGAGCCCAAATGTAGTCCAAATATCACCCAGATGTAGCCCAAGTATTGCCCAATGACAGAATGTCCCAGAGTGTTCTTAAGAACAACTAGAGCGCTTACTGTCTTACTTATGACAAAAGTATGGCACACCTGAAGCCATCTTGACTGGAATAAACTGGTAACACTTTAAACATTTAATTTAAAAAGGAACACAACGAGGGGGTTCATTTTGCCATAGGCATTATGATTAGTGCTGAAGAAAGAAAAATTAGGGCACATTTTGAGTGACTTCTCAAATCCTCTTCTATTTCGTTAAAAAATTCTGATATGCAGACTGAAACATGCACTTTTAATACCAGCAGCAGACGTCCGTGGTGAGCAGTAGCTTTACTACAGTGATCTAATGAGCAACTAGAGTGCTAACATTCACAATTTATGGCAAATGTGTGACATATCTGAATACCTTCTTGATGGAATCAAAGTAAAAAACTGAAAGCATTTCCTACTGAGGAGACTGCAGTAAATGAGGCAATTAGGAAACTTCATAACAAATAAATCTACCAAGATGGCCACCAGAGACAAAAGAGCCCAAATGCAGCACAACTATCACCGAGATGTAGCCCACATGTAGCCCAATGACAGAAGTGTGCAAAACACTTATTTTTTGTGTATTTGCAGTTTTATATAGTGCAGACTTGTCAGGTATTGGAGTGCTTTACATGAGCATTGGTTACATCACACAAGATCAAATTTATTTTGGTTGTAGACATGGGGAGATTAAGTGATTTGACCAGAATCACAGAATGTTGAGCTGAAGCAGAAACTCCATCCTGGTTCCCCAGTTGCAAAGCCTGCAGCTCTGGAAGTAACACCACATCCTCTCCCCTAGGTGCAACATTTAATCAAGTGGTCAACTGGATAAAAAAACATAAAGATTTCAAATAATTTAAAAGTTCTTTGTCGCTATTTGAAAGCTCAGAAAATATGTCCTCATTTTTGTTTTTTAGAGCACTAACCATAATTTTGATGCAAATAAGGCCCTCTCATATATGTAATTTCTAAAGGAAATACTCTAGGTATTACAGTTTTGATTACATCAAGATGACGTCAGGCATTCCACACTTTTGTAATAAATATAGAATGTTAGCAATCTAGTTGTTCATTGGGATACTGTTGAGAGGCAGAGGCCAGGGGCACGGACTCTGAAAATTAAAGGCAGGTAGGAGAGTGCAGAGGCAACAATTTGACCACACTGGGCAGGCAGGATGGGCAGTGGCAGCACAACAGACTATGGAGGGCAGTGGAAAGGGGGGCAGGGGCAACAAACCAACAATACAGGACTGGCAAGAGAGTCTGTGGCAATATAATAGACCATTGTGGGCAGAAGGAAGAGGCAGTGGTAGTGCAACCATACATGCCAACAGACCCGTTTCAGCCAGGAAACGTCCAATGTTTTTAAGCTCAAATGGGCTTTATTTGATCTGTCTCCTGTCTACAATCTCCTCTTTTTCAATGTAACTCAAAGGGGAAAATCAATACCCCAGTTTTTTTTCAGAATCTCCCTCTTACCAAGTTCAAAATGTTCGCAAGTATGGTACATTGGATCATGGTAGGCAGGAGGAATTAAGGTAGGGACATGGACTCAGATAACAGAGGACAGGAGGGACATGGAGAGGTGCACCAAACTGACCCTACAGGGCAGGCATCAGGGTTTGCAGCAGCACAATACACCACACAGCGCATGCGGGACGGGTGTGCAGCACAACAATCCATAGAAAGCAATAGGGAAGGGACAGGACCATGCACATGGACAACAGAGAACAGAGGGGAAAGAGGCAATGGTAGCTAGCTGACCATAATGGACAGACAGGAGAGAAAGCTGCAGCATAACAGACCATCAAGGGCAGGAGGGACGGATCAGGGGCATTACAATGGAACAGACAAGCCAGGAGGGAGGGAATAGGGGTCTGCACTCGGAAACAGAGGGCTGGGGGCAAGGGGGCAGGGCAGGAGCAGCAAGATGACCATGGAGGTCAGGCATGATGGGCACTAGAAACAAGGCACACCATGGAGAGCAACAATGAGACTATGATGGCATACACACAGACCATGGAGGGAAGGTGGGAGGGGGTCAGGGGCAGATAGCTGACCACACAGGGAAGGTGGGAGGGGCCATGGCAGAACAATAGACCATGCATGGCAAGCGGGAGGGTTAGTGGCAGCACAATGGCTATGATGGGCATGAAGGAGGGTGCAGGGGCATGCACAAAGGACCATGGAGGATAGAAGGGAGGGTCAGGACCTGGGCACAGACAAGAGAGTTCAGGGGAAGGGGCCTCACAACAGACCACGTGGGGCAGGCAGGAGGAGCAGTTGCAGCACACCAGACCAGGGAGGGCAGAAGGGTGTGGCAGTAAAATGGACCATGGAGGACAGGAGGTAGGGGATAGGGGCATGGCATGTGGACAGGCAGGGTGGAGGTGGCAAGGACAGGTTACAGTCATCTGACAATGCTAGGCAGGTGGGAGGGGAGTGGAAGCTCAACAGAACACTCAGATTAGATAGGAGTGGCAGGTCCATGGAACATGGTGGGCAAAAAGGATGGAGCAGGGGCATGTACAAAGACATCGGAGGGCAGGGGGAAGGAGAATGGGGGCAGCAAGCTATGCACAGAGGCTAAGCAGGAGGTCAATGATGGGCCATAGAATTGGGCAATGGAGGGCAGGAGGAGTAGACTGGTACATCATGCTAAATGGAGGGCAGTGGCAGCACATCAGACCATGCATGGCAGGAGGGAGGAGGCTAGTCCATGGATTCAGACAACAGAGGATAGGGAGGAGGTGGATGGGGCAGCAAGCTAACTGTTCAGAGAAGGTGGGTATTAGGAACTTTATTGTTTTTAAAATGTGTGTCTGTGCGAACTACTTAAAATATGAACAATTATGCAGCATAATCTCACGTTTATTCAGGAAGAAGAGGATGTTTGTGACTGTGACTCCGGGCTCACTTGGCAGAAACACCCCCTGACCCTCCACCCCCATCGCAAAATGTAATGCCCGTGAAAAGGGTAGGTGGACGCAGTGTTATATAGAACATAGTCCTGAGAGCATGATTGAAAATGAAAACTAGATATAGTATATGGTATAAACTATGCACCAAAAAGTGTGATAACAGATGAACCGTTGCGTGAAATATAATATGCAATACATTGTGCGCAATGACAGATTCATTGGAGAGCGCGAGATAGCACAGGCACTAGCGCGTGCTATGTGATATGCGCCTTGGAGTGTAATATGCACAGGGCAGTGTTGTGTAACCTAACTAGTCTCTAAAGTTGTAATATAAAATATGTGCTGGGGAGTGTAACGTTGCATATGCACTGTGACAAAGATATGGATCCCAGATTGTAAAATATATGGCATAGCGCTGTGCGTTATAACATAGGCATCGAGGAAGGCACGTTAGATGGGGCAATATAACCCGTGCGAAGGCAAGTGTGGCATGACATTTTCACGGGGTGGCGTTACAGTGCACATGGGCTAGAGAGTGTCATAGCATACGCACTAGCTGGTGGAATACAACACAGAGGTGTGAGGCAATCGGCGGGCACTGGTGGGTGTAACACAGCATTGGGCTCAGCCAGGAGCACGCTGTGACTCTCAAGTGAGGTTCGTCTCCTTTCCAGAGAGTAAAACAAAAAGTATTACACTTCCGGCGGTGGATGTGTGTTTTATTAACCGTGAGGGGGGTTTCTTGCATAATTTGGTCGAATTTTTGTCGAATCCCCTTTGAATGGCTTGGTGTGCGTGTATATTAAATGTGCCCGTCAATAGCTACCCATGTTTGTATAAATAAATGACAAGGGTGTCTACTTGGAGAGTACCCACCTGCGGGGGCGCCGGGATTAGGCACGGTAGGGCGTCAGACACGTCAGAGCTTCACTAGCGGTGTAAATACATTCCATGTGGATTCATTCTATGCATATTCGCCTTTTAATGAATATCACGCAAATCGTCATGGTGATAGGTACATACGGTTTGTCCAGCATGTCTTGGGTATTTCTATAAATATATATTTTTGGAAAATAATAAAAAACAAAGGCCGGCCCTGGGGGATGGGGTCCCCGGGGCCATAAGTGGCCTGAGGAGGGGGGAAACGCAGCCCCCTCCTAAAGAATTTTTTTTTAAAAAAAGGCCATGACCTGGGGATTGGCGTCCCCGGGGCCGATTAAGGCCTTGGGAGGGAAAAATTTATTTTTTTCAACAAAAAAAAATTAGGGTGCAGGCCCTGGGGGATGGGGTCCCCAGAGCCAGTAAATTAGAAAAAGAAGGGGGACCACACACCCCTCTTTCTTAAAAAAATTAAATAAATAAAAGACCGGCATCGCGCTGGAGGCCATGCCCCCTCCTTGCAGCACTCTGCAAATGCGCCCCCTGGCCAGTTGAAAGTTGGGGAATTAATTCCCCTTCAATACTGAGGGTCCCTGAGGGCCAACTAGCCCAACAGGTATCTCCAGTATGCGCCAGGGAGCTGTGTTGCAGACAGGTGTTCTGAGGCCACGCCCCTTTTTACACCTCTATGCAACGCAGCTCTGTGGTGCTTACTGGAGGTACCTAGTGGGCTAGTTTGACCCTAGGGACCCTTAGGATTCAAGGGGACTTAATCTCTCAACTTAGAATGGCCACAGGGCGCGTTTACACAGTGGTGAAGGGAGGGGACGGGGCCTGAGGTGACGTGTGCAAACACGACCTGTGGGGCGTTTTAAGTTGGGGAAATAATTCCCTTTCAATCCTGAGGGACCCTGGGGGCCAACTAGCCCACCAGGTACTTCCAGTAAGCGCCACTGCTCTGCGTTGCAGAGAGGTGGTGCAGGCCGTGCCCCTTTTTACACCTCTCTGCAATGGCGCTTACTGGACGTACCTAGTGGGCTATTTTGCCCCTAGGGATCCTCAGGATTCAAGGGGACTTAATCTTCCAACTTAAAAAACGTCCACAGGGCGTGTTTACACAGTGGGGAAGGGAGGGGACTGGGCCTGAGGTGACGTGTGCAAACACGCCCTATGGCGCGTTTTAAGTTGGGGAAATAATTCCCCTTCAATCCTGAGGGCCCCTGGGGGCTAACTAGCCCACCAGATGCTTCCGGTAAGCGCCATTGAGCTGCGTTGCAGAGAGGTGGTCCAGGCCGTGCCACTTTTTACACCTCTCTGCAACGCAGCTCTGTGGCGCTTACTGGAGGTACCTAGTGGGGTAGTTGGACCCTCAGGATTCAAATGAACTTAATCTCCCAACTAAAAACGGCCATAGGGCGTGTTTACACAGTGGTGAAGGGAGGGGACGGGGCCTGAGTTAACGTGTGCAAACAAGCCCTGTGGCACGTTTTAAGTTGGGGAAATAATTCCCCTTCGATTCTGAGGGACCCTGGGGGCCAACTAGCCCACCAGGTGCTTCCAGTAAGCGCCACTGCGCTGCGTTTCAGAGAGGTGGTCTAGGCCGTGCCCCTTTTTACATCTCTCTACAACGCAGCTCTGTGGCGCTTACTGGAGGTACCTAGTGGTCTAGTTGGAACCTAGGGACCCTCAGGATTCAAGGGGACTTAATCTCCCAACTTAAAACGGCCACAGGGCGTGTTTGCACAGTGGGGAAGTGAGGGGATGGGGCCTGAGGTGACGTGTGCAAACACGCCCTGTGGCGCGTTTTAAGAGGTAGTTTTAATCCCCTGCCCTATTATATACTAGGGACTTACAGAGGAGGTCATGCTGATCACAGGGGGACCCAAACGCATAGTGTTCCCTAGTGTATGTAGGTGTTTTCACTGTATTCTGAGTGTCTTTTAACATAGCACTGGCTCTAGGACTGGTTAGTCAGACTCAGTTACCACCAGTATCCGTCTGAAAAAGGTGAGGGTACAGGATGATTTTGCAACAAGGCTTCTTTCTGCTCTTCTGTTTGTTCTTTCTGCACGTTATCCTTCTTCCTGCACTTTTTTGCGTCTTTGAGGACTTCTGTTGCTTCTTTCTGCATTTCTTTTTTTTCTTTCTGTGCGTTTTTTCTTCTTTCTTCACATGTCCTATCTCTGTAGGCATAGTTAGAAATTAGCATTTAAAAAACCTTAGAAATTCACTGAAAAAACCATAGGTTTCAGGGGCGTTATAGTTAGCTGGACTTTTCACTCGTACAAAACCATTGAAATTCACCCGTTATAGTTAGTTCAGCTAACTATAACTCTCGCGCCCGCAATGCACTGCTGATGATGTCACATATTACATCACTCATTACATGGTCAGTGACATCACTCATGACATCACTGATGACATCTCAAATGAGATGAGGGTGCGCGCACCGTGCACGCACGGTGCGCGCGTATAGATATTGATATGCTTTTAAATGCTATTTTCTCAGGAAATACTGAACAGATTTACACCAGACCTGCAAAAGGCACTTCCTTGACCTTATGGCTACCTCTCTGCCAAATTTCACGTAATTCTGTTCAGCCGTTCGGGCTGTAGCTGTGACTAAAGGTCCTATGGAAAAATGCATGGGGAAAACGCGTTTTGGGACCCCCCCTTTTTCTCGGCCCCCGCTTGACGAATCACCCCTAGACTTTCAGGGTAGGAGCTGAGCGGAGCGCCCCATTAGTTTCGAAAATTTCGCGAGGATTCGTTAACCGCCGCAAAAGTTATTCAAAATAGAATTTTGAGATTTCCTATGGAAACTTGGTTGGAACTATAACTATCTACTGGCGACCGCCGGATTTATATTGGCAGGACTACCAGCAGCCATTGTGAGTTTGTGCCCACTGGGGTGGACATTTAGTGAACTTTTCAATTTGGTTTGCAGTGCCCAACCGGGTTTTGATGGAACTGGTCTAAGCGACGATGGGCAAGACTACAAAGACCATGATGCCTCGTTTTGCTGACGCCCATGTGGGCGGGACTAATAATTTGAATAAAAGGTGTTTTCCACTACAATACTGCCTTCCTTGGTTAATTGGAGAGAGCCAGTGAACAAGAGCATTATTTGCTTGAAACGCGTTTGGCAGTCACGTACGAATCTTGCAGGGCTGACTGGATGATCTTGCTGCCGGTGGCTGTGTGCATCAACCCCTGCTGGTGTGACCTTCTCTTTGGGGCAACCTGTGTTTTTTTTATATATATATATATATACACATATATATATGCATATCTTTTTTTTTTTAAATTGTTAGGAAAACTATTGTCAATCTTTTTAAAAAAAATATTATACAGAAGTTGCACTCCCTTTGCGCACCCTACACGATGACTGGCCGCATTCTGGTAGCCATTTTGAAAAGTCGCACTGGGGTCGCGGCTTCGGCGTAATTTCTAAAGTAGGAAATATCTTTAAATTAATTATACATAAAAGTTTTCCTTTAAGTGTTTATCTAAATTTATTAATAAAAGTATTTTGAAAGTATTATTTTCAATATAATTTCGATGAAAAATTATTCCATTATTATTGGATTCAGAGGTTAGGAGGGATGGCCATTTTGCATTATCTGCTTTGCAAGATTTTTTGGTCTAGTCAGTTGGAAACCCTCCTCCGGGTGAGGTACGGCTTGGGGATTCTATTCAAAAGGTGAGGAATCCACAGGCAGAAATATCCATCAGAAGAACAAGTAACTTACCTTCTGTAACGCTTTTTATGGTGGATACAGTATCTGCCTGTGGATTCCTCAGTTTCCTACCCGCCTCACCGTTTTCCACCTGTTTCTACCAAAAAGATGCTATTACTGTTTGGCATGAATGTTTTTAATATGTCTTAATCATGCGTATGTTTTAGTAGTGGGAAATGCTTGATCTGTTGCTATTCCTTTATGCCTTTATTGGTTATGCATTTGTATATTATCTACTGGCGGTCGCCAGTAAGAAAGTTATAGTTAGGACCTAGTTTCCATAGGAAAAGCATTTTTTGTTTTCTCAATAACTTTGGCGCCGGATGACGAATCTTGGCAACATTTTCAAAACTTGTGGGGCGCTCCGGTCAGCTCCTATCCTGAACGTTTCGGGGTGATTCGCCAAGCAGGGGCCGAGAAAAAAGGGGGGTCCCAAAACGTGTTTTCTACATGTTAATTCCCGTTAGGAAACTTTAGACACGGCTACAGCTCGAACTGCTGAACGGAATTATACCAAATTTGGCAAAAAGGTAGCCCTTGTTTCAGAAAGAGACCTTTTTTTGTAAATGAAGTAAATCCGTTCAGTAGTTCCTGAGAAATTTAAAAAATAGAGGTCAGAAAATCAATTTCCCACATGAAACTATAGACACGGTTACAGCTGAAACTGCTGAATGGAATTACACCAAATTTGGCAAAAAGGTAGCCCCTGGTTCAGAAAGAGACCTTTTTTTTAAATGGTGTAAATCCGTTCAGTAGTTTTTGAGACAGTAAAGGAAAAATGTGTTTATATATCTGGCAGGGACCTAACTACACAAGCACGAGTTTGGCTCTAATTGACTGACAACACTTCAATCCAGGAAGTGTTGGCAGCCATCTTGGTGCAATGCTTTTAGGTCTCGTCTAGCGATGCAGCGCATGCGCAGCCCTCTATGCGAGATCTAATGTTATTGATCTAACCAAACACCACTGCACTAACCTAAACCCTAAAACACTACCCCCAGTACGACCCCCTATACTACACAAACACCACTGCACTACCCTACACTCTAATACACTACCCCCAGCACGACCCCCTACACTATCCAAACACCACTGCACTACCCTAAAACACGACCCCTTACACTACACAAACACCACTGCACTATCCTAAACCCTAAAGCACCACCCCCAGCACGACAAGCTACAGTACACAAACACCACTGCACTACCTTAAACCCTAAAACACTTCCCCCAGCATGACACCCTACACTACACAAACACCACTGCACTACCCTAAACCCTAAAACACTACACCCAGCATGACCCCCTACACTACCCAAACACCACTGCACTACCCTAAACCCTAAAACACAACCCCAGCACGACCCCCTACACTACACAAACGCCACTGCACCACCATAAATCCTAAAACAATACCCCCATCAAGACTCCCTACAATAGACAAACACCACTGCACTGCCCTAACTCCTAAAACACTACCCATAGCATGATCCCCCTACACTACCCAAACACCACTGCACTACCCTAAACCCTAAAACACTACACCCAGCATGACCCCCTACACTACCCAAACACCACTGCACTGCCCTAACTCCTAAAACACTACCCATAGCATGATCCCCCTACACTACCCAAACACCACTGCACTACCCTAAACCCTAATTCCACCCCCAGTTTGACCCCCTACACTACACAAACACCACTGCACTACCATAAACCGTAAAACAATACTCCCATCAAGACTCCCTACAATACACAAACACCAATGCACTGCCCTAACTCCTAAAACACTATCCATAGCAGGATCCCCCTACACTACCCAAACATCACTGCACTACCCTAAGCACTAAATCTACCCCCAGCACGACCCCCTACACTACACAAACACCACTGCACTACCCTAAACCCTAAAATCTACCCCCAGCACGACCCCCTACACTACACAAACACCACTGCACTACCCTAAACCCTAAAATACAACCCCCAGCATGGCCCCCTACACTACCCAAACACCACTACACTACCACAAACCCTAAAACATGACCCCCTACACTACATAAACAACACTGCACTACCCTAAAACCTAAACCACTACCCCAGCATGAACCCCTACACTACCCAAATACCACTGCACTACCCTTAAACACGAGCCCCTACACTACACAAACACCACTGCACAACCCTAAACCCTAAAACACTACCCCCAGCATGACACCGTACACTACACAAACACCACTGCACTACCCTAAAACACAACCCCCAGCATGTCTCCCTACACTACCCAAACATCACTGCACTACCCTAAAACACGACCCCCTACACTACACAAACACTACTGCACTACCCTAAACCCTAAAACACTACCCCCAGCATGACCCCTACACTACACAAACACCACTGCACTGCCCTAAAACCTAAAACACTACCCCCAGCACGATCCCCCTATACTACCCAAACACCACTGCACTGCACTTCCCTAAACCCAAAACACTTCCCCCAGCATGACCCCCTACACTTTCCAAACACGACTGCACTACCCTAAACCCTAAATCTACCCCCAACACGACCCTCTACACTACACAAAAACCACTTCACTACCCAAAACCCTTAAACACTACCCCCATCACGACCCCCTACACTACCCAAACACCACTGCACTACCCTAAACCCTAAAACATGACCCCCTACACTACACAAACAACACTGCACTACCCTAAACACTAAATCACTTTCCCCAGCACAACCCCCTACACTACCCAAACACCACTGCACTACCCCAAACCCTAAAACATGACCCCTTACACTACACAAAAACCACTGCACTACCCTAAACCCTAAATCTACCCCCAGCATGACCCCCTACACTACACAAACACCACTTCACTGCACTAAACCCTAAAACACTACTCCCAGCATGACCCCCTTCACTACCCAAAGACCACTTGTTAGAAATGGGGGTCTCTAGTTGGCAATGGCTGGCCACTGTCCAAGTAGGGACCCTTCTTCCTAAGTCAGAGTAAGCGGGCTACACCCTTTGATAACCCCTGCTCAACCCTGTGGTAATGTAGCACGAGCAGTCAGTTAGGCGTATCTCAGAGGCAGTGTGTGAAGCATTTATGACCATACATAGTAACACAGTGAAGAACACTACAAAGGGACACCACACAAGTAGTTATAAAAAATAAGTATCTTTATATATAGACTTAACACAAGACCAATAACAGTAAAAAGCCACAGTACTAGAAAATAGGGTTACTCTTAAAATGCTGCAAAAATAGTTCAAAGTGTGCAAAGAGGAGTACAGTTCAAGGCAGTGGTCTCTGCGACCCTTTTACTTACAAACTACCTGGACTCTGTAGCAAAGCAACCAAAATGTCGCTAAGGAGTTGTAGCGATTAATTTCCTCACGCGTGACCAGCGATGCGTTGAATCCTTGCCGCAAGGGAGGATGATGCGCTGATCTGTGTGCAGGACAAAGCAACAAACTTC
The DNA here is from genome assembly GCF_964204655.1 of Triturus cristatus. Classification (NCBI taxonomy): domain Eukaryota; kingdom Metazoa; phylum Chordata; class Amphibia; order Caudata; family Salamandridae; genus Triturus; species Triturus cristatus. The sequence goes on from NC_140579.1 coordinate 722,362,398, forward strand.
TCCACGCTAAGCCGGCGATGCGTGGAAATCCTTCCCACGAAGGGAGGATGATGCGCCGAGCCTGTTGCATGTGCGATCTTGTTGCAATGAAAAGAAATGGCGCCCCACGAGGGAGCGACGATCCTGATGCGATGCGATAAAAATGGCAATCGCTCGGCGTCCGCACTGCGATGTCATGAAGCCATGAACTCGATGCGATGATCTTTGGTTAGCGAGCACTTGGAGGCCAGCAAACATGTGATGCGATAATCTTCGGGTTAGCGAGCATTTGGCAGCCCGCAAACGTGTGATGCGATGATCTCCGGTAGCGAGCAATCAGCGGCAGCAGCGCGATGATTTTCCTTACGTTCTTCAGCTGCGGAGGCTCGCTAACGGGCGTTAGCGACGATTTTCAGCACTCTCTTCTCCACAGTAGAACTAGAGGCCCTGGAACTCACAGGAGACTCACCTTCAGATAGAAATCCTCACTGGGAGGAAACAGGAGGCTGGTGGTGGAGTCTGATGTGCCTGAGACTCCAGCAGGAGGCTAGCTCTCTTCTAGCCCTTGGGTGATTGCTGTAGCAAAAATAAAAGTTCCTTCAAAGTCCTTTTCCTCTTCTTCCAAGTCCAGTAGTACCCACTGCAGGCCAGTCCAAGAAACAGCACACAAGCACAAGGACAGTCCTCTCTTGCAGATTCCTTCAGTTACACGGACAGAGGGTCTTCTTGTTGTCCAGGAGCAATACAAATTGTAGGAGTTTCAGCACAGATATTTATACCCCAAAAGTCTTTGTTCTCAGAAGCTACAAGTCACTGAACCCAGCCAGAACCAGTTCTGCTCAGCCCTGGAGCACTTTGTTTACCAGGTTGCATCCTTCCTTTCAGAAAGAGGGGGTATGCCATCAGATGCACAGTGGGAGGTGGAGCCAGCATTCACCTTGCCAGGCACAGCCCTATTCAGGTCCAGGAGCTACCCCTTCCCATACTCCAATGCAGATCTTTCAATTCAACCCAGGTCTGACTCAGCCTGCCCTGTCCCTCCAAAACCAGACAGCCAATACACATAACAGCAGAGCACACTGGAAGGCTTAGGCAAGAAAATACCTACTTTCTAAAAGTGGTATTTTCAAACACAGAATATAAAAATAAACTTCACTAAAAGATGTATTTTAATATTCTGAGCTCAGGCATACTAAATACGTTTTTCTACAATGTTCTGTGGGTCAGTTAGGACTATAGAATGCAATAGCCAAACCTCCCATTCTGGCCTATGGAGAACAGGTAGCCTTACAGTAGTGAAAAACGAAATTGGGTGTAATTCACTACCAGGACATGCTACACACATCAGAGCATGTCCTACCTTACACATACAATGCACCTTAAAATAGGGGTGGCTTACATGATGCCAAGGGAAGGTTTGGGGGCTGGGAAGTGGGTGCACTTCACAGCCAAGATGGCAGTTCTAGACTGCAAACAGACACTGCAGTGGCACAATTTACAAGCTGCTTCTGTGGGTGGCACAAACCAGCGCTGCAGGCCCACCAGCAGCCTTTGGTTTACCAGCCCTGGGCACACACAGGCCACGCTACTAGGGACTAACAGGCAAACCAAATAAGCCAATCATGGATGTACCAATTTACATGTCATCTTTACACAGGGAGCATTTGCACTGTGGCACTGAATGGCAGTGGCACAGTTCCCAGAGCATCTATTACCAGCAAAAACAGAGGAGGCAACAGCGAAAAATGGAAGGGAGACCCACGCCAATGGTGCCAGGTCTAACACCACTGCACTACCCTCACCCTAAAACACGACCCCCTACACAACACAAATACCACTGCACTACCCTAAACCATAAAACACTACCCCCAGCACGACCCCATACACCACACAAACACCTCTGCAATGTCCTAAAACATTACACCCAACATGACCCCCACACTAACCAAACACCACTGCACTGCCCTAAACCCTAAAACCCTACCCCCAGCATGACTCCCTACACTACACAAACACCTCTGCACTGCCCTAAAACACCACCCCAGCACGGCCCCCACACTACCCAAACACCACTGCACAATCCTAAACCCTACATTTACCCCCAGTACGACCCCCTACACTACACAAACACCACTGCACTGCCCTAAACCCTAAAACACTTCCACCAGCACGATCCCCCCATACAACCCAAACACTACTGCACTGGCCTATACCCTAAAACCCTACCCCCAGCATGACCGACTACACTACACAAACCCCTCTGCACTGCCCTAAAACACTACCACCAGCACGACCCCCACACTACCCAAACATCACTGCACTGCCCTAAACCCTAAAACCCTACCCCCATCATGACTCCCTACACTACACAAACACCTCTGCACTGCCCTAAAACACTACCCCAGCACGACCCCCACACTACCCAAACACCACTGCACAATCCTAAACCCTAAATTTACCCCCAGTACGACCCCCTACACTACACAAACACCATTGCACTATCCTAAACACTAAAACACTACCCCAGCACGTCTCCCTCCATTACGCAAACACCACTGCACTACCCTAAACCCTAAAACACTACCACCAGCATGACCCCCTACACTACACAAACACCACTACACTACCCTAAACCTAAAACACTACCCCCAGCGTAACCCCCTACACTACCCAAACACCACTGCACTACCCTAAACCCTAAAACACTACCCCCAGCGCAACCCCCTACACTACACAAACACCACTGCACTACCCTAAACCCTAAATCTACCCCCAGCATGACACCCTACACTACCCAAACACCACTGCGCTGCCCTAAACCCTAAAACACTACCCCCGGCACAACCCCCTACACTACACAAACACCACTGCACTTCCCTAAACCCTAAAACACTAACCCCAGCACGACCCTCTATAGTACCCAAACACCAATGCACTGCCCTAAACCCCAAGACACTACCCCCACCATGACCTCTACACTACACAAAAACCACTGCACTGCTCTAAACCCTAAAATACTACCTTCAGCATGACCCCCTACACTACCCAAACACCACTGCATTATCCTAAACCCTAAATCTACCCACAGCATGACCCCCTACACTGCCCAAACACCACTGCACTGCCCTAAACACTAAAACACTTCCCCCGGAATGACCCCCTACACTACACAAACACCACTGCACTTCCCTAAACCCTAAAACACTAACCCCAGCATGACCCTCTACACTACCCAAACACCAATGCACTGCCCTAAACCCTAAGACACTACCCCCACCATGACCCCTACACTACACAAAAACCACTGCACTGCTCTAAACCCTAAAACCCTACCCCAAGCATGACCCCCTACACTACACAAACACCTCTGCACTATCCTAAACCCTAAATTTACCCTCAGTACGACCCCATACACTACACAAACACTACTGCACTACCCTAAACCCTTCAACACTACCCCAGCACGACTCCCTACAGTACACAAACACCACTGCACTACCCTAAACCCTAAAGCACTAACCCCAGCACTACCCTCTACACTACCCAAACACCAATGCACTGCCCTAAACCCTAAGACACTACCCCCACCATGACCCCCTACACTACAAAAAAACCACTGCACTTCCCTAAACCCTAAAACACTACCCCCAGCTTGACCCCCTGCACTATACACACAACACTGCCCTACCCTAAATCTACCCCCAGCGTGACCCCCTACACTACCCAAACACCACTGTACTGCCCTAAACCCTAAAACACTACCCCCGGCACGACCCCCTACACTACACAAACACCACTGCACTTCCCTAAACCCTAAAGCACTAACCCCAGCACTACCCTCTACACTACCCAAACACCAATGCACTGCCCTAAACCCTAAGACACTACCCCCACCATGACCCCCTACACTACAAAAAAACCACTGCACTTCCCTAAACCCTAAAACACTACCCCCAGCTTGACCCCCTGCACTACACAAACACCACTGCACTACCCTAAACCCTAAAACATACTCCCAGCACGACCCCCTATAACACCCAAACACCACTGCACTACCCTAAACCCAAAAACATGACCCTATACACTACAAAAACAACACTGCACTACCGTAAACACTAAAACACCACCCCCAGAACAACCGCCTACACTACCCAAACACCACTGCACTACCCTAAACCCTAAAACACTACCCCCTGCTTGACCCCTACGCTACACAAACACCACTGCACTACCCTGAATCCTAAAACACTACCCCCAGCACGACCACATACACTACCAAAACACCACTGCTCTACCCTAAACCCTTAAACACTACCCCAGCACGAACCCCATACTACAAAAATGCCACTGCACTACCCTAAACCCTAAAACACTATCCCAAGCACGACCCCCTTCACTACACAAACACCACAGTACTACCCTAAACCCTAAAACAGTACCACCAGCACTATCCCCTTCACTACCCAAACACAGCTGCACTACGCTAAACCCAAAAACACTACCCCCAGCATGACCCCCTACACTACCCAAACACCACTGCACTACCCTAAACCCTAAAACACGACCACCTACACCACACAAAAACCACTGCACTATCCTAAACCCTAAAACACTACCCCCAGCACGACCCCCTACACTACACAAACACCACGGCACTACCCTAAACCCCTACACCCTACACTACACAAACACCACTGCACTATCTTAAACCCTAAATCTGCCCCAGCATGACCCCCTACACTACACAAACCCCACTGCACTACCCTAAACCCTAAAACCCTACCCCCAGCGTGACCCCCTACGCTACACAAACACCACTGCACTATCCTAAACCCTAAATCTACCCCCAGCTTGACCCATTACACTACCCAAACACCAATGCACTACCCTAAATGCTAAAACACTACCCCGAGCACAACCCCCTACACTACCCAAACACCACTGCACTACCCTAAACCCTAAAACACTACCCCCAGCACAACCTCCTACACTACAGAAACACCTCTGCAATACCCTAAAACACTACCCCAGCACGACCCCCTACACTACCCAAACACCACTGCACTGCCCTAAATCCTAAAACCCTACCCCCAGCACGACCCCCTACACTACCCAAACACCACTGCACTGCCCTAAACCCTAAACCCTACCCCAGCACGACCCCCTACACTACCCAAACACCACTGCACTGCCCTAAACCCTAAAACCATTCCCCCTGCACGACCCCCTACACTACACAAACACCACTTAACTACCCTAAACCCTAAAACACTACCCCCAGTGCTATCCCCTACACTACACAAACACCACTGCACTACGCTAAACCCTAAATCTACCCCTAACATGACCCACTACACTACCCAAACACCACTGCACTGCCCTAAACCCTAAAACACTACCCCTGGCATGACCCCTACACTACAAAAACGCCACTGCACTGCCCTAAACCCTAAAACACTACCCCCAGCGGGACCCCCTACACTACACAAACACCACTGCACTATCCTAAACCCTAAATCTACCCCCAGCATGACTCATTACACTACCCAAACACCAATGCACTACCCTAAACCCTAAAACACTACCCCGAGCAAACCCCCTACACTACACAAACACCACTGCCCTGCCCTAAACCCTAAAACACTACCCCAGCATGACTCCTGACACTACCCAAACACAAATGCACTGCCCTAAACCCTAAAACACTACCCCCAGCATGACCCCCTACACTGCACAAACACCACTGCACTACCCTAAAACACTACACTCCAGTTTGACCCCCTACACTACAAAAACACCACAGCACTACCCTAAACCCTAAAACACTACCCCCAGCAAGAACCCCTACAGTACACAAACACCACTGCACTACCCTAAACCCTAAAACATGACAGCCTACACTACAAAAACAACACTGCACTACCCTAAACACTAAAACACTACCCCAGCACGACCCCCTTCACTACCCAAACAAAACTACACTACCCTAAACACTAAAACACTACCCCAGCACGACCCAATTCACTACCCAAACACAACTGCACTACCCTAAACCCAAAAACACTACCCCAGCACGACCCCTACACTACACAAACACCACTTCACTACCCTAAACCCTAAAACACTAACCCCAGCATGACCCCCTACACTACCAAAACACCACTGCACTACCCTAAACCCTAAAACACTATCCCCTACACTACCCAAACACCAATGCACTACCCTAAACGCTAAAACATTACCCCCAGCACGACCCCCTACGCTATAAAAACACCTCTGCACTGTCCTAAAATACTACCCCCAGTACGACCCACTACACTACCCAAACACCACTGCACTACCCTATACCCTAAAACACTACCCCCAGCATGACCCCCTACACAACACAAACACCACCGCACTACCCTAAACCCTAAAACACTACCCCCAGCGTGACCCCCTACACCACACAAACACCAATGCACTATCCTAAACCCTAAATCTACCCCCAGCATGACCCACTACACTATCCAAAAACCACTGCACTACCCTAAATGCTAAAACACTATCCAGAGCACTACCCCTAAAATAACGACACACCACTGCACTGCCCTAAACCCTAAAACGCTACCCCTGGCATGACCCCCTACACTACAAAAACGCCACTGCACTGCCCTAAACCCTAAAACACTACCCCCAGCACGACCCCCTACACTACCCATACACCACTGCACTGCCCTAAACCCTAAAACACTACCTGCAGCATGACCGCCTACACTACACAAATACCACTGCACTACCCTAAAACACAACACCCAGTTTGACCCCTTACATTACACAAACACAAATGCACTACCCTATACCCTAAAACACTACCCCCAAAACGATCCCCTTCACTACCAAAACACCACTGCACTACCCTAAACCCTAAAACTACCCCAACATGAACCCCTATACCACACAAACACCACTGCACTACCCTAAACCCTAAAACTACCCCAACACGAACGCCTATACTACCCTAAACCCTAAAACACTACCCCCTGCATGAACCCCTACACTACACAAACACCACTGCACTACCTTAAAGCACTACCCTAGCACGACCCCCTTCACTACCCAAACACAACTGCACTACCCTGAACCCAAAAACACGACCCCATACACTACCCAAACACCTCTGCACTAGCCTAAACCCTAAACCATGACCCCCTACACTACACAGACACCACTGCACTACCATAAACCCTAAAACACTACTCCCAGCATGACTCCCTACACAACCCAAACACCACTGCACTACCCCAAACCCTAAAACACTACCCCCAGCATGACCCCCTATACTACCAAAACACCACTGCACTACCCTAAACCATAAAACACTATCCCAACACGAACCCCTATACTACACAAACACCACTGCACTACCCTAAACACTAAAACACTACCCCCAGTATGAACCCCTACACTACACAAACACCACTGCACTACCCTAAACCCTAAAACACTACCCCAAGCACGAACCCCTACACTACACAAACACCACTGCACTACCGTAAACCCTAAAACACTACCCCAAGCACAAACCCCTACACTACACAAACACCACAGCACTACCCTAAATCCTAAAACATGACCCCCTACACTACACAAACACCACTTAACTACCCTAAACCCTAAAATACTACTCCCAGCATGACCCCCTACACTAACCAAACACCACTGCACTACCCTAAACACTAAAACACGACCCGCTACACTACCCAAACGCCAGTGCACTGCCCTAAACCCTAAAACACTACCCCCAGTATGATCCCCTACACTACACAAACACAACTGAACTGCCCTAAACCCTAAAACGCTACCCCAGCAGAAACCCCTATACTACACAAACACCACAGTACTACCCTAAACCCTAAAACACTACCACCAGCACTATCCCCTTCACTACCCAAACACAGCTGCACTACGCTAAACCCAAAAACACTACCCCCAGCATGACCCCCTACACTACCCAAACACCACTGCACTACCCTAAACCCTAAAACACGACCCCCTACACCACACAAAAACCACTGCACTATCCTAAACCCTAAGACACTACCCCCAGCATGACCCCCTACACTACACAAACACCACGGCACTACCCTAAACCCTAAACCACTACACCCTACACTACACAAACACCACTGCACTATCTTAAACCCTAAATCTGCCCCAGCACGACCCCCTACACTACAGAAACACCTCTGCACTGCCCTAAAACACTACCCCTAGCACGACCCCCTAAACTGCTCAAACACCAATGCACTACCCTAAATCCTAAAACATGACCCTCTACACTACACAAACACCACTTCACTACCCTAATCCCTAAAATACTACTCCCAGCATGACCCCCTACACTAACTAAACACCACTGCACTACCCTAAACACTAAAACACGACCCGCTACACTACCCAAACGCCAGTGCACTGCCCTAAACCCTAAAACACTACCCCCAGTATGATCCCCTACACTACACAAACACAACTGAACTGCCCTAAACCCTAAAACGCTACCCCAGCAGGAACCCCTATACTACACAAACACCACAGCACTACCCTAAACACTAAAACACTTCCTCCAGCTTGAACCCCTACACTACACAAACACCCCTGCACTACCCTAAACCATAAAACAGTACCCCAAGCACGACACCCTACACTACACAAACACCACTGTACTATCTTAAACACTAAAACACTACCCCCAGCACTACCTCCTTCACTCCCCAAACACAACTGCACTACCCTAAAACCAAAAACCCTACCCCCGGCACTACCCCCTACACTACCCAACCCCCACTGCACTACCCTAAACCCTAAAATATGACCCCCTACACTACACAAAAACCACTGCACTACCCTAAACCCTAAAAACGCTACCCCCAGCGCTATCCCCTACACTACACAAACACCACTGCACTACCCTAAACCCTAAATCTACCCCCAGCATGACCCACAACACTACCCAAACACTACTGCACTACCCTAAATGCTAAAACACTATCCAGAGCACAACCCCCTAAAATACCCAAACACCACTGCACTGCCTTAAACCCTAAAACACTACCCCTGGCATGAAACCCTACACTACAAAAACGCCACTGCACTGCCCTAAACCCTAAAACACTACCCCCAGCACGACCCCCTACACTACCAATACACCACTGCACTGCCCTAAACCCTAAAACACTAACTGCAGCATGACCCCCTACACTACACAAATACCACTGCACTACCCTAAAACACTATCCCCAGTTTGACCCCCTACATTACACAAACACCAATGCACTACCATAAACCCTAAAACAATACCCCCAGCAAGACCCCTACAATACACAAACACCACTGCACTATCCTATACCCTAAAACACTACCCCCAAAACGACCCCCTTCACTACCAAAACACCACTGCACTACCCTAAACCCTAAAACTACCCCAACACGAACCCCTATACTACACAAACACCACTGCACTACCCTAAACACGAAAACACTACCCCCTGCATGAACCCCTACACTACACAAAGACCACTGCACTACCTTAAAACTCTACCCCCAGCACGACCCCCTTCACTACCCAAACACAACTGCACTGTCCTAAACCCAAAAACACTACCCCTAGCACGACCCCATACACTACCCAAACACCTCTGTACTAGCCTAAACCCTAATCCATGACCCCCTACACTACCCAGATACCACTTCACTACCCTAAACCCTACAACACAACCCCCTACACTACACAAACAACACTGCACTACCCTAAAAACTAAAACACGACCCCCTACAATACACAAACACCACTGCACTACCCTAAACCCTAAATCTACCTCCAGCACGTCCCCCTGCACTACACAAACACCACTTCACTACCATAAACCCTAAAACACTACTCCCAGCAAGACTCCCTACAATACACAAACACCACTGCACTGCCCTAAAACCTAAAACACTACCCCCAGCACGATCCCCCTATACTACCCAAACACCACTGCACTGCACTTCCCTAAACCCAAAACACTTCCCCCAGCATGACCCCCTACACTTTCCAAACACGACTGCACTACCCTAAACCCTAAATCTACCCCCAACACGACCCTCTACACTACACAAAAACCACTTCACTACCCAAAACCCTTAAACACTACCCCCAGCACGACCCCCTACACTACCCAAACACCACTGCACTACCCTAAACCATAAAACATGACCCCCTACACTACACAAACAACACTGCACTACCCTAAACACTAAATCACGTTCCCCAGCACAACCCCCTACACTACCCAAACACCACTGCACTACCCCAAACCCTAAAACATGACCCCTTACACTACACAAAAACCACTGCACTACCCTAAACCCTAAATCTACCCCCAGCATGACCCCCTACACTACACAAACACCACTTCACTGCACTAAACCCTAAAACACTACTCCCAGCATGACCCCCTTCACTACCCAAAGACCACTTGTTAGAAATGGGGGTCTCTAGTTGGCAATGGCTGGCCACTGTCCAAGTAGGGACCCTTCTTCCTAAGTCAGAGTAAGCGGGCTACACCCTTTGATAACCCCTGCTCAACCCTGTGGTAATGTAGCACGAGCAGTCAGTTAGGCGTATCTCAGAGGCAGTGTGTGAAGCATTTATGACCATACATAGTAACACAGTGAAGAACACTACAACGGGACACCACACAAGTAGTTATAAAAAATAAGTATCTTTATATATAGACTTAACACAAGACCAATAACAGTAAAAAGCCACAGTACTAGAAAATAGGGTTACTCTTAAAATGCTGCAAAAATAGTTCAAAGTGTGCAAAGAGGAGTACAGTTCAAGGCAGTGGTCTCTGCGACCCTTTTACTTACAAACTACCTGGATTCTGTAGCAAAGCAACCAAAATGTCGCTAAGGAGTTGTAGCGATTAATTTCCTCACGCGTGACCAGCGATGCGTTGAATCCTTGCCGCAAGGGAGGATGATGCGCTGATCTGTGTGCAGGACAAAGCAACAAACTTCTCCACGCTAAGCCGGCGATGCGTTGAAATCCTTCCCACGAAGGGAGGATGATGCGCCGAGCCTGTTGCATGTGCGATCTTGTTGCAATGAAAAGAAATGGCGCCCCACGAGGGAGCGACGATCCTGATGCGATGCGATAAAAATGGCAATCGCTCGGCGTCCGCACTGCGATGTCATGAAGCCATGAACTCGATGCGATGATCTTTGGTTAGCGAGCACTTGGAGGCCAGCAAACATGTGATGCGATAATCTTCGGGTTAGCGAGCATTTGGCAGCCCGCAAACGTGTGATGCGATGATCTCCGGTAGCGAGCAATCAGTGGCAGCAGCGCGATGATTTTCCTTACGCTCTTCAGCTGCGGAGGCTTGCTAACGGGCGTTAGCGACGATTTTCAGCACTCTCTTCTCCACAGTAGAACTAGAGGCCCTGGAACTCACAGGAGACTCACCTTCAGATAGAAATCCTCGCTGGGAGGAAACAGGAGGCTGGTGGTGGAGTCTGATGTGCCTGAGACTCCAGCAGGAGGCTAGCTCTCTTCTAGCCCTTGGGTGATTGCTGTAGCAAAAATAAAAGTTCCTTCAAAGTCCTTTTCCTCTTCTTCCAAGTCCAGTAGTACCCACTGCAGGCCAGTCCAAGAAACAGCACACAAGCACAAGGACAGTCCTCTCTTGCAGATTCCTTCAGTTACACGGACAGAGGGTCTTCTTGTTGTCCAGGAGCAATACAAATTGTAGGAGTTTCAGCACAGATATTTATACCCCAAAAGTCTTTGTTCTCAGAAGCTACAAGTCACTGAACCCAGCCAGAACCAGTTCTGCTCAGCCCTGGAGCACTTTGTTTACCAGGCTGCATCCTTCCTTTCAGAAAGAGGGGGTATGCCATCAGATGCACAGTGGGAGGTGGAGCCAGCATTCACCTTGCCAGGCACAGCCCTATTCAGGTCCAGGAGCTACCCCTTCCCATACTCCAATGCAGATCTTTCAATTCAACCCAGGTCTGACTCAGCCTGCCCTGTCCCTCCAAAACCAGACAGCCAATACACATAACAGCAGAGCACACTGGAAGGCTTAGGCAAGAAAATACCTACTTTCTAAAAGTGGTATTTTCAAACACAGAATATAAAAATAAACTTCACTAAAAGATGTATTTTAATATTCTGAGCTCAGGCATACTAAATTCGTTTTTCTACAATGTTCTGTGGGTCAGTTAGGACTATAGAATGCAATAGCCAAACCTCCCATTCTGGCCTATGGAGAACAGGTAGCCTTACAGTAGTTAAAAACGAAATTGGGTGTAATTCACTACCAGGACATGCTACACACATCAGAGCATGTCCTACCTTACACATACAATGCACCTTAAAATAGGGGTGGCTTACATGATGCCAAGGGAAGGTTCGGGGGCTGGGAAGTGGGTGCACTTCACAGCCAAGATGGCAGTTCTAGACTGCAAACAGACACTGCAGTGGCACAATTTACAAGCTGCTTCTGTGGGTGGCACAAACCAGCGCTGCAGGCCCACCAGCAGCATTTGGTTTACCAGCCCTGGGCACACACAGGCCACGCTACTAGGGACTAACAGGCAAACCAAATAAGCCAATCATGGATGTACCAATTCACATGTCATCTTTACACAGGGAGCATTTGCACTGTGGCACTGAATGGCAGTGGCACAGTTCCCAGAGCATCTATTACCAGCAAAAACAGAGGAGGCAACAGCGAAAAATGGAAGGGAGACCCACGCCAATGGTGCCAGGTCTAACACCACTGCACTACCCTCACCCTAAAACACGACCCCCTACACAACACAAATACCACTGCACTACCCTAAACCATAAAACACTACCCCCAGCACGACCCCATACACCACACAAACACCTCTGCAATGTCCTAAAACATTACACCCAACATGACCCCCACACTAACCAAACACCACTGCACTGCCCTAAACCCTAAAACCCTACCCCCAGCATGACTCCCTACACTACACAAACACCTCTGCACTGCCCTAAAACACCACCCCAGCACGGCCCCCACACTACCCAAACACCACTGCACAATCCTAAACCCTAAATTTACCCCCAGTACAACCCCCTACACTACACAAACACCACTGCACTGCCCTAAACCCTAAAACACTTCCACCAGCACGATCCCCCCATACAACCCAAACACTACTGCACTGGCCTACACCCTAAAACCCTACCCCCAGCATGACCGACTACACTACACAAACACCTCTGCACTGCCCTAAAACACTACCACCAGCACGACCCCCACACTACCCAAACATCACTGCACTGCCCTAAACCCTAAAACCCTACCCCCATCATGACTCCCTACACTACACAAACACCTCTGCACTGCCCTAAAACACTACCCCAGCACGACCCCCACACTACCCAAACACCACTGCACAATCCTAAACCCTAAATTTACCCCCAGTACGACCCCCTACACTACACAAACACCATTGCACTATCCTAAACCCTAAAACACTACCCCAGCACGTCTCCCTCCATTACGCAAACACCACTGCACTACCCTAAACCCTAAAACACTACCACCAGCATGACCCCCTACACTACACAAACACCACTACACTACCCTAAACCTAAAACACTACCCCCAGCGTAACCCCCTACACTACCCAAACACCACTGCACTACCCTAAACCCTAAAACACTACCCCCAGCGCGACCCCCTACACTACACAAACACCACTGCACTACCCTAAACCCTAAATCTACCCCCAGCATGACACCCTACACTACCCAAACACCACTGCGCTGCCCTAAACCCTAAAACACTACCCCCGGCACAACCCCCTACACTACACAAACACCACTGCACTTCCCTAAACCCTAAAACACTAACCCCAGCACGACCCTCTATAGTATCCAAACACCAATGCACTGCCCTAAACCCCAAGACACTACCCCCACCATGACCTCTACACTACACAAAAACCACTGCACTGCTCTAAACCCTAAAATACTACCTTCAGCATGACCCCCTACACTACCCAAACACCACTGCATTATCCTAAACCCTAAATCTACCCACAGCATGACCCCCTACACTGCCCAAACACCACTGCACTGCCCTAAACACTAAAACACTTCCCCCGGAATGACCCCCTACACTACACAAACACCACTGCACTTCCCTAAACCCTAAAACACTAACCCCAGCATGACCCTCTACACTACCCAAACACCAATGCACTGCCCTAAACCCTAAGACACTACCCCCACCATGACCCCTACACTACACAAAAACCACTGCACTGCTCTAAACCCTAAAACCCTACCCCAAGCATGACCCCCTACACTACACAAACACCTCTGCACTATCCTAAACCCTAAATTTACCCTCAGTACGACCCCATACACTACACAAACACTACTGCACTACCCTAAACCCTAAAACACTACCCCAGCACGTCTCCCTACAGTACACAAACACCACTGCACTACCCTAAACCCTAAAACACTACCCCCAGCTCGACCACCTACACTACACACACAACACTGCCCTACCCTAAATCTACCCCCAGCGTGACCCCCTACACTACCCAAACACCACTGTACTGCCCTAAACCCTAAAACACTACCCCCGGCACGACCCCCTACACTACACAAACACCACTGCACTTCCCTAAACCCTAAAGCACTAACCCCAGCACTACCCTCTACACTACCCAAACACCAATGCACTGCCCTAAACCCTAAGACACTACCCCCACCATGACCCCCTACACTACAAAAAAACACTGCACTTCCCTAAACCCTAAAACACTACCCCCAGCTTGACCCCCTGCACTACACAAACACCACTGCACTACCCTAAACCCTAAAACATACTCCCAGCACGACCCCCTATAACACCCAAACACCACTGCACTACCCTAAACCCAAAAACATGACCCTATACACTACAAAAACAACACTGCACTACCCTAAACACTAAAACACCACCCCCAGAACAACCGCCTACACTACCCAAACACCACTGCACTACCCTAAACCCTAAAACACTACCCCCTGCTTGACCCCTACGCTACACAAACACCACTGCACTACCCTGAATCCTAAAACACTACTCCCAGCACGACCCCCTACACTACCAAAACACCACTGCTCTACCCTAAACCCTAAAACACTACCCCAGCACGAACCCCTATACTACAAAAATGCCACTGCACTACCCTAAACCCTAAAACACTATCCCAAGCACGACCCCCTTCACTACACAAACACCACAGTACTACCCTAAACCCTAAAACACTACCACCAGCACTATCCCCTTCACTACCCAAACACAGCTGCACTACGCTAAACCCAAAAACACTACCCCCAGCATGACCCCCTACACTACCCAAACACCACTGCACTACCCTAAACCCTAAAACACGACCCCCTACACCACACAAAAACCACTGCACTATCCTAAACCCTAAAACACTACCCCCAGCACGACCCCCTACACTACACAAACACCACGGCACTACCCTAAACCCTAAACCACTACACCCTACACTACACAAACACCACTGCACTATCTTAAACCCTAAATCTGCCCCAGCATGACCCCCTACACTACACAAACCCCACTGCACTACCCTAAACCCTAAAACCCTACCCCCAGCACAACCCCCTACACTACCCAAACACCACTGCACTACCCTAAACCCTAAAACACTACCCCCAGCACAACCTCCCACACTACAGAAACACCTCTGCAATACCCTAAAACACTACCCCAGCTCGACCCCCTACACTACCCAAACACCACTGCACTGCCCTAAATCCTAAAACCCTACCCCCAGCACGACCCCCTACACTACCCAAACACCACTGCACTGCCCTAAACCCTAAAACCCTACCCCAGCACGACCCCCTACACTACCCAAACACCACTGCACTGCCCTAAACCCTAAAACCATTCCCCCTGCACGACCCCCTACACTACACAAACACCACTTAACTACCCTAAACCCTAAAACACTACCCCCAGCGCTATCCCCTACACTACACAAACACCACTGCACTACGCTAAACCCTAAATCTACCCCTAACATGACCCACTACACTACCCAAACACCACTGCACTGCCCTAAACCCTAAAACACTACCCCTGGCATGACCCCTACACTACAAAAACGCCACTGCACTGCCCTAAACCCTAAAACACTACCCCCAGCATGACCCCCTACACTGCACAAACACCACTGCACTACCCTAAAACACTACACTCCAGTTTGACCCCCTACACTACACAAACACCACAGCACTACCCTAAACCCTAAAACACTACCCCCAGCAAGAACCCCTACAGTACACAAACACCACTGCACTACCCTAAACCCTAAAACATGACAGCCTACACTACAAAAACAACACTGCACTACCCTAAACACTAAAACACTACCCCAGCACGACCCCCTTCACTACCCAAACAAAACTACACTACCCTAAACACTAAAACACTACCCCAGCACGACCCAATTCACTACCCAAACACAACTGCACTACCCTAAACCCAAAAACACTACCCCAGCACGACCCCTACACTACACAAACACCACTTCACTACCCTAAACCCTAAAACACTAACCCCAGCATGACCCCCTACACTACCAAAACACCACTGCACTACCCTAAACCCTAAAACACTATCCCAACACGAACCCTTATACTACAAAAACAGCACTGCACTACCCTAAACCCTAAAACACTACCCCCAGCATGAACCTCTACACAACACTAACACCACTGCACTACCCTAAAACACTACCCCAAGCACAAACCCCTACACTACACAAACACCACTGTACTACTGTAAACCCTAAAAATCTAACACCAGCATGACCCTCTTCACTACCCAAACACAACTGCACTACCCTAAACCAAAATACACTTCCCCTAGCACGACCCGCTACACTACCCAAACACCACTGCACTACCCTAAACCCTAAAACACGACCCCCCTACACTACACAAACACCACTGCACTACCCTAAACCCTAAATCTACCCCCAGCATGAACCCCTACACTAACCAAACACCACTGCACTACCCTAAACCCTAAAACACTACTCCCAGCACAACCCCTACCCTACCCAAACACCACTGCACTACCCTAAACGCTAAAACACAACCCCCTACACTACCCAAACACCAATGCACTACCCTAAACGCTAAAACATTACCCCCAGCATGACCCCCTACACTATAAAAACACCTCTGCACTGTCCTAAAATACTACCCCCAGTACAACCCACTACACTACCCAAACACCACTGCACTACCCTATACCCTAAAACACTACCCCCAGCATGACCCCCTACACAACACAAACACCACCGCACTACCCTAAACCCTAAAACACTACCCCCAGCGTGACCCCCTACACCACACAAACACCACTGCACTATCCTAAACCCTAAATCTACCACCAGCATGACCCACTACACTATCCAAAAACCACTGCACTACCCTAAATGCTAAAACACTATCCAGAGCACTACCCCCTAAAATAACGACACACCACTGCACTGCCCTAAACCCTAAAACGCTACCCCTGGCATGACCCCCTACACTACAAAAACGCCACTGCACTGCCCTAAACCCTAAAACACTACCCCCAGCACGACCCCCTACACTACCCATACACCACTGCACTGCCCTAAACCCTAAAACACTACCTGCAGCATGACCGCCTACACTACACAAATACCACTGCACTACCCTAAAACACAACACCCAGTTTGACCCCTTACATTACACAAACACAAATGCACTACCCTATACCCTAAAACACTACCCCCAAAACGATCCCCTTCACTACCAAAACACCACTGCACTACCCTAAACCCTAAAACTACCCCAACATGAACCCCTATACCACACAAACACCACTGCACTACCCTAAACCCTAAAACTACCCCAACACGAACGCCTATACCACACAAACACCACTGCACTACCCTAAACCCTAAAACACTACCCCCTGCATGAACCCCTACACTACACAAACACCACTGCACTACCTTAAAGCACTACCCTAGCACGACCCCCTTCACTACCCAAACACAACTGCACTACCCTGAACCCTAAAACACGACCCCATACACTACCCAAACACCTCTGCACTAGCCTAAACCCTAAACCATGACCCCCTACACTACACAGACACCACTGCACTACCATAAACCCTAAAACACTACTACCAGCATGACTCCCTACACAACCCAAACACCACTGCACTACCCTAAACCCTAAAACACTACCCCCAGCATGACCCCATATACTACCAAAACATCACTGCACTACCCTAAACCATAAAACACTATCTCAACACGAACCCCTATACTACACAAACACCACTGCACTACCCTAAACACTAAAACACTACCCCCAGTATGAACCCCTACACTACACAAACACCACTGCACTACCCTAAACCCTAAAACACTACCCCAAGCACGAACCCCTACACTACATAAACACCACTGCACTACCGTAAACCCTAAAACACTACCCCAAGCACAAACCCCTACACTACACAAACACCACAGCACTACCCTAAATCCTAAAACATGACCCCCTACACTACACACACCACTTCACTACCCTAAACCCTAAAATACTACTCCCAGCATGACCCCCTACACTAACTAAACACCACTGCACTACCCTAAACACTAAAACACGACCCGCTACACTACCCAAACGCCAGTGCACTGCCCTAAATCCTAAAACACTACCCCCAGTATGATCCCCTACACTACACAAACACAACTGAACTGCCCTAAACCCTAAAACGCTACCCCAGCAGAAACCCCTATACTACACAAACACCACAGTACTACCCTAAACCCTAAAACACTACCACCAGCGCTATCCCCTTCACTACCCAAACACAGCTGCACTACGCTAAACCCAAAAACACTACCCCTAGCATGACCCCCTACACTACCCAAACACCACTGCACTACCCTAAACCCTAAAACACGACCCCCTACACCACACAAAAACCACTGCACTATCCTAAACCCTAAGACACTACCCCCAGCACGACCCCCTACACTACACAAACACCACGGCACTACCCTAAACCCTAAACCACTACACCCTACACTACACAAACACCACTGCACTATCTTAAACCCTAAATCTGCCCCAGCACGACCCCCTACAGTACAGAAACACCTCTGCACTGCCCTAAAACACTACCCCTAGCACGACCCCCTAAACTGCTCAAACACCAATGCACTACCCTAAATCCTAAAACATGACCCTCTACACTACACAAACACCACTTCACTACCCTAATCCCTAAAATACTACTCCCAGCATGACCCCCTACACTAACTAAACACCACTGCACTACCCTAAACACTAAAACACGACCCGCTACACTACCCAAACGCCAGTGCACTGCCCTAAACCCTAAAACACTACCCCCAGTATGATCCCCTACACTACACAAACACAACTGAACTGCCCTAAACCCTAAAACGCTACCCCAGCACGAACCCCTATACTACACAAACACCACGGCACTACCCTAAACACTAAAACACTTCCTCCAGCTTGAACCCCTACACTACACAAACACCCCTGCACTACCCTAAACCATAAAACAGTACCCCAAGCACGACACCCTACACTACACAAACACCACTGTACTATCTTAAACACTAAAACACTACCCCCAGCACTACCTCCTTCACTACCCAAACACAACTGCACTACCCTAAAACCAAAAACCCTACCCCCGGCACTACCCCCTACACTACCCAACCCCCACTGCACTACCCTAAACCCTAAAATATGACCCCCTACACTACACAAAAACCACTGCACTACCCTAAACCCTAAAAATGCTACCCCCAGCGCTATCCCCTACACTACACAAACACCACTGCGCTACCCTAAACCCTAAATCTACCCCCAGCATGACCCACAACACTACCCAAACACTACTGCACTACCCTAAATGCTAAAACACTATCCAGAGCACAACCCCCTAAAATACCCAAACACCACTGCACTGCCTTAAACCCTAAAACACTACCCCTGGCATGAAACCCTACACTACAAAAACGCCACTGCACTGCCCTAAACCCTAAAACACTACCCCCAGCACGACCCCCTACACTACCAATACACCACTGCACTGCCCTAAACCCTAAAACACTAACTGCAGCATGACCCCCTACACTACACAAATACCACTGCACTACCCTAAAACACTATCCCCAGTTTGACCCCCTACATTACACAAACACCAATGCACTACCATAAACCCTAAAACAATACCCCCAGCAAGACCCCTACAATACACAAACACCACTGCACTACCCTATACCCTAAAACACTACCCCCAAAACGACCCCCTTCACTACCAAAACACCACTGCACTGCCCTAAACCCTAAAACACTAACTGCAGCATGACCCCCTACACTACACAAATACCACTGCACTACCCTAAAACACTATCCCCAGTTTGACCCCCTACATTACACAAACACCAATGCACTACCATAAACCCTAAAACAATACCCCCAGCAAGACCCCTACAATACACAAACACCCCTGCACTACCCTATACCCTAAAACACTACCCCCAAAACGACCCCCTTCACTACCAAAACACCACTGCACTACCCTAAACCCTAAAACTACCCCAACACGAACCCCTATACTACACAAACACCACTGCACTACCCTAAACACTAAAACACTACCCCCTGCATGAACCCCTACACTACACAAACACCACTGCACTACCTTAAAACTCTACCCCCAGCACGACCCCCTTCACTACCCAAACACAACTGCACTGTCCTAAACCCAAAAACACTACCCCTAGCACGACCCCATACACTACCCAAACACCTCTGTACTAGCCTAAACCCTAATCCATGACCCCCTACACTACCCAGATACCACTGCACTAACCTAAACCCTACAACACAACCCCCTACACTACACAAACAACACTGCACTACCCTAAAAACTAAAACACGACCCCCTACAATACACAAACACCACTGCACTACCCTAAACCCTAAATCTACCTCCAGCACGTCCCCCTGCACTACACAAACACCACTTCACTACCATAAACCCTAAAACACTACTCCCAGCAAGACTCCCTACAATACACAAACACCACTGCACTACCCTAAACCCTAAAACACTACCCCCAGCACGACCCCTAAACTACTCAAACACCAATGCACTACCCTAAATCCTAAAACATGACCCTCTACACTATACAAACACCACTTCACTACCCTAATCCCTAAAATACTACTCCCAGCATGACCCCCTACACTAACTAAACACCACTGCACTACCCTAAACACTAAAACACGACCCGCTACACTACCCAAACGCCAGTGCACTGCCCTAAACCCTAAAACACTACCCCCAGTATGATCCCCTACACTACACAAACACAACTGAACTACCCTAAACCCTAAACCGCTACCCCAGCTGGAACCCCTATACTACACAAACACCACGGCACTACCCTAAACACTAAAACACTTCCTCCAGCTTGAACCCCTACACTACACAAACACCCCTGCACTACCCTAAACCATAAAACAGTACCCCAAGCACGACACCCTACACTACACAAACACCACTGTACTATCTTAAACACTAAAACACTACCCCCAGCACTACCTCCTTCACTACCCAAACCCAACTGCACTACCCTAAAACCAAAAACCCTACCCCCGGCACTACCCCCTACACTACCCAACCCCCACTGCACTACCCTAAACCCTAAAATATGACCCCCTACACTACACAAAAACCACTGCACTACCCTAAACCCTAAAAACGCTACCCCCAGCGCTATCCCCTACACTACACAAACACCACTGCACTACCCTAAACCCTAAATCTACCCCCAGCATGACCCACAACACTACCCAAACACTACTGCACTACCCTAAATGCTAAAACACTATCCAGAGCACAACCCCCTAAAATACCCAAACACCACTGCACTGCCTTAAACCCTAAAACACTACCCCTGGCATGAAACCCTACACTACAAAAACGCCACTGCACTGCCCTAAACCCTAAAACACTACCCCCAGCACGACCCCCTACACTACCAATACACCACTGCACTGCCCTAAACCCTAAAACACTAACTGCAGCATGACCCCCTACACTACACAAATACCACTGCACTACCCTAAAACACTATCCCCAGTTTGACCCCCTACATTACACAAACACCAATGCACTACCATAAACCCTAAAACAATACCCCCAGCAAGACCCCTACAATACACAAACACCACTGCACTACCCTATACCCTAAAACACTACCCCCAAAACGACCCCCTTCACTACCAAAACACCACTGCACTACCCTAAACCCTAAAACTACCCCAACACGAACCCCTATACTACACAAACACCACTGCACTACCCTAAACACTAAAATACTACCCCCTGCATGAACCCCTACACTACACAAACACCACTGCACTACCTTAAAACTCTACCCCCAGCACGACCCCCTTCACTACCCAAACACAACTGCACTGTCCTAAACCCAAAAACACTACCCCTAGCACGACCCCATACACTACCCAAACACCTCTGTACTAGCCTAAACCCTAATCCATGACCCCCTACACTACCCAGATACCACTGCACTAACCTAAACCCTACAACACAACCCCCTACACTACACAAACAACACTGCACTACCCTAAAAACTAAAAACACGACCCCCTACAATACACAAACACCACTGCACTACCCTAAACCCTAAATCTACCTCCAGCACGTCCCCCTGCACTACACAAACACCACTTCACTACCATAAACCCTAAAACACTACTCCCAGCAAGACTCCCTACAATACACAAACACCACTGCACTACCCTAAACCCTAAAACACTACCCCCAGCACGACCCCCTACACTAAAAAAACACCACTGCACTACCCTAAACCCTAAAACACTATCCCAACACGAACCCCTATACTACACAAACACCACTGCACTACCCTAAACCCTAAAACACTACCCCCAGTATGAACCCCTACACTACACAAACACCACTGCACTACCCTAAACCCTAAAACACTACCCCAAGCACGAACCCCTACACTACACAAACACCACTGTACTTCCCTAAACCCTACAACACAACCCCCTACACTACACAAACAACACTGCACTACCCTAAAAACTAAAACACGACCCCCTACAATACACAAACACCACTGCACTACCCTAAACCCTTAAACACTACCCCCCGCACGACCCCCTAAACTACACAAACACCACTTCACTACCCTAAACCCTAAAATACTACTCCCAGCATGACCCCCTACACTTACCAAACACCACTGCACTACCCTAAACACTAAAACACGACCCCCTACACTACACAAACGCCACTGCACTACCCTAAATCCCAAAACACTACCCCAGCACGACCCCCTACACTACAGAAAAACTTCTGCACTGCCCTAAAACACTACCCCTAGCACGACCCCTAATCTACTCAAACACCACTGCACTACCCTCAATCCTTAAACATGACCCCCTACACTACACAAACACCACTTCACTACCCTAAACCCTAAAATACTACTCCCAGCATGACTCCCTACACTAACCAAACACCACTGCACTACCCTAAACACTTAAACACGACCCGCTACACTACCCAAACACCACTGCACTGCCCTAAACCCTAAAATACTACCCCCAGTATGATCCCCTACACTACACAAACACAACTGAACTGCCCTAAACCCTAAAACACTACCCCCAGCATGACCCCCTACACTACACAAACACCACTTCACTAGCCTAAACCCTAAAACACTACCCCCAGCGCGTCCCCCTAAACTTTACAAAAACCACTGCACTACCCTAAACCCTAAATCTACCCCCAGAATGACCCACTACACTACCCAAATACCACTGCACTACCCTATATGCTAAAATACTACCTCGAGCACAACACCTTACAATACCCAAACACCACTGCACTACCCTAAAACACTACCCCTGGCATGACACCCTACACTACAAAAATGCCACTGCACTGCCCTAAACCCTAAAACACTACCCCCAGCACCACCCCCTACACTACCCGAACACAACTGCACTGCTCTAAACCCTAAAACACTAACTGCAGCACGACCCCCTACGCTACACAAACACCACTGCATTACCCTAAACCCTAAATCTACCCCCAGCATGACCCCCTACAGTACACAAACCCCACTGCACTACCCCAAAACACTACCCCCAGTTTGACCCCCTATACTACAGAAACACAAATCCATTACAATAAACCCTAAAACAATACCCCCATCAAGACTCCCTACAATACACAACCACCCCTGCACTACCCTAAACGCTAAAACACTACCCCCAGAATGACCCCCTACACTACGAAAACACCACTGCACTGCCCTAAATCATAAAACCCTACCCCCAGCACGACCCCCTACACTACCCAAACACCACTGCACTGCCCTAAACCCTAAAACCCTACCCCCAGCACGACCCCCTACACTACCCAAACACCACTGCACTGCCCTAAACCCTAAAACCCTTCCCCCAGCACGACCCCCTACACTACACAAGCACCACTGCACTACCCTAAACCCTAAAACACTAAGCCCAGCACGACCCCCTAAACTACACAAACACCACTTAACTACCCTAAACCCTAAAACACTACCCCCAGCGCTATCCCCTACACTACACAAACACCACTGCACTACGCTAAACCCTAAATCTACCCCTAACATGACCCACTACACTACCCAAACACCACTGCACTGCCCTAAACCCTAAAACACTACCGCTGGCATGACCCCTACACTACAAAAACGCCACTGCACTGCCCTAAACCCTAAAACACTACCCCCAGCGTGACCCCCTACACTACACAAACACCACTGCACTATCCTAAACCCTAAATCTACCTCCAGCATGACTCATTACACTACCCAAACACCAATGCACTACCCTAAACCCTAAAACACTACCCCGAGCACAACCCCCTACACTACACAAACACCACTGCCCTGCCCTAAACCCTAAAACACTACCCCAGCACGACTCCTGACACTACCCAAACACAAATGCACTGCCCTAAACCCTAAAACACTACCCCCAGCATGACCCCCTACACTACACAAACACCACTGCACTACCCTAAAACACTACACTCCAGTTTGACCCCCTACACTACACAAACACCACAGCACTACCCTAAACCCTAAAACACTGCCCCCAGCAAGAACCCCTACAGTACACAAACACCACTGCACTACCCTAAACCCTAAAACATGACAGCCTACACTACAAAAACAACACTGCACTACCCTAAACACTAAAACACTACCCCAGCACGACCCCCTTCACTACCCAAACAAAACTACACTACCCTAAACACTAAAACACTACCCCAGCACGACCCCCTTCACTACCCAAACACAACTGCACTACCCTAAACCCAAAAACACTACCCCCAGCACGACCCCTACACTACACAAACACCACTTCACTACTCTAAACCCTAAAACACTAACCCCAGCACGACCCCCTACACTACCAAAACACCACTGCACTACCCTAAACCCTAAAACAATATCCCAACAAGAACCCTTATACTACAAAAACAGCACTGCACTACCCTAAACCCTAAAACACTACCCCCAGCATGAACCTCTACACAACACTAACACCACTGCACTACCCTAAAACACAACCCCAAGCACAAACCCCTACACTACACAAACACCACTGTACTACTGTAAACCCTAAAACTCTAACACCAGCATGACCCTCTTCACTACCCAAACACAACTGCACTACCCTAAACCAAAATACACTTCCCCTAGCACGACCCGCTACACTACCCAAACACCACTGCACTACCCTAAACCCTAAAACACGACCCCCCTACACTACACAAACAACACTGTACTACTCTAAATCCTAAAACACTACCCCCAGCATGACCCCCTGCAATACCCAAACACCACTGCACTACCCTAATCCCTAAAACATGACCCCCTACACTACACAAACAACACTGCACCACCCCAAACACTAAAACACTACTCCCAGCACAATTCCTACACTACCCAAACACCACTGCACTGCCCTAAACACTAAAACACGAGCCACTACACTACACAAACACCACTGCACTACCCTAAACCCTAAATCTACCCCCAGCATGAACCCCTACACTAACCAAACACCACTGCACTACCCTAAACCCTAAAACACTACTCCCAGCACAACCCCTACACTACCCAAACACCACTGCACTACCCTAAACGCTAAAACACAACCCCGTACACTACCCAAATACCAATGCACTACTCTAAACGCTAAAACATTACCCCCAGCACGACCCCCTACACTATAAAAACACCTCTGCACTGTCCTAAAATACTACCCCAGTACGACCCACTACACTACCCAAACACCACTGCACTACCCTAAACCCTAAAACACTACCCCCAGCATGACCCCCTACACAACACAAACACCACTGCACTACCCTAAACCCTAAAACACTACCCCCAGCGTGACCCCCTACACCACACAAACACCACTGCACTATCCTAAACCCTAAAACACTACCCCCAGCATGACCCCCTGCACTACACAAACACCACTGCACTACCCTAAACCCTAAATCTACCCCCAGCATGACCCACTACACTATCCAAAAACCACTGCACTACCCTAAATGCTAAAACACTATCCAGAGCACAACCCCCTAAAATAACGACACACCACTGCACTGCCCTAAACCCTAAAACGCTACCCCTGGCATGACCCCCTACACTACAAAAACGCCACTGCACTGCCCTAAACCCTAAACCACTACCCCCAGCACGACCCCCTACACTACCCATACACCACTGCACTGCCCTAAACCCTAAAACACTACCTGCAGCATGACCGCCTACACTACACAAATACCACTGCACTACCCTAAAACACAACCCCCAGTTTGACCCCTTACATTACACAAACACAAATGCACTACCCTATACCCTAAAACCCTACCCCCAAAACGATCCCCTTCACTACCAAAACACCACTGCACTACCCTAAACCCTAAAACTACCCCAACACGAACCCCTATACCACACAAACACCACTGCACTACCCTAAACCCTAAAACTACCCCAACACGAACCCCTATACCACACAAACACCACTGCACTACCCTAAACCCTAAAACACTGCCCCCTGCATGAACCCCTACACTACACAAACACCACTGCACTACCTTAAAACACTACCCCAGCACGACCCCCTTCACTACCCAAACACAACTGCACTACCCTAAATCCAAAAACACGACCCCATACACTACCCAAACACCTCTGCACTAGCCTAAACCCTAAACCATGACCCCCTACACTACACAGACACCACTGCACTACCATAAACCCTAAAACACTACTCCCAGCAAGACTCCCTACAATACACAAACACCACTGCACTACCCTAAACCCTAAAACACTACCCCCAGCATGACCCCCTATACTACCAAAACACCACTGCACTACCCTAAACCATAAAACACTATCCCAACACGAACCACTATACTACACAAACAACACTGCACTACCCTAAACACTAAAACACTACCCCCAGTATGAACCCCTACACTACACAAACACCACTGCACTACCCTAAACCCTAAAACACTACCCCAAGCACGAACCCCTACACTACACAAACACCACTGTACTACCGTAAACCCTAAAACACTACCCCAAGCACGAACCCCTACACTACACAAACACCACAGCACTACCCTAAATCCTAAAACATGACCCCCTACACTACACAAACACCACTTCACTACCCTAAACCCTAAAATACTACTCCCAGCATGACCCCCTACACTAACCAAACACCACTGCACTACCCTAAACACTAAAACACGACCCCCTACACTACACAAACGCCACTGCACTACCCTAAATCCCAAAACACTACCCCAGCACGACCCCCTACACTACAGAAAAACCTCTGCACTGCCCTAAAACACTACCCCTAGCACGACCCCCTAAACTACTCAAACACCACTGCACTACCCTCAATCCTAAAACATGACCCCCTACACTACACAAACACCACTTCACTACCCTAAACCCTAAAATACTACTCCCAGCATGACTCCCTACACTAACCAAACACCCCTGCACTACCCTAAACACTAAAACACGACCCGCTACACTACCCAAACACCACTGCACTGCTCTAAACCCTAAAATACTACCCCCAGTATGATCCCCTACACTACACAAACACAACAGAACTGCCCTAAACCCTAAAACACTACCCCCAGCATGGCCCCCCTACACTACACAAACACCACTTCACTAGCCTAAACCCTAAAACACTACCCCCAGCGCGTCCCCCTACACTTTACAAAAACCACTGCACTACCCTAAACCCTAAATCTACCCCCAGAATGACCCACTACATAACCAAACACCACTGCACTACCCTATATGCTAAAACACTACCTCGAGCACAACACCTTACAATACCCAAACACCACTGCACTACCCTAAAACACTACCCCTGGCATGACTCCCTACACTACAAAAATGCCACTGCACTGCCCTAAACCCTAAAACACTACCCCCAGCACCACCCCCTACACTACCCGAACACAACTGCACTGCCCTAAACCCTAAAACACTACCTGCAGCACGACCCCCTATGCTACACAAACACCACTGCATTACCCTAAACCCTAAATCTACCCCAGCATGGCCCCCTACACTACACAAACCCCACTGCACTACCCCAAAACACTACCCCCAGTTTGACCCCCTACACTACAGAAACACAAATCCATTACCATAAACCCTAAAACAATACCCCCATCAAGACTCCCTACAATACACAAACACCCCTGCACTACCCTAAACGCTAAAACACTACCCCCAGAATGACCCCCTACACTACGAAAACACCACTGCACTACCCTAAACCCTAAAACACTTCCCCAACACAAACCCATGTACTACACAAACACCACTGCACTACCCTAAACCCTAAAAAACTATCCACAGTATGAACCTCTACACTACACAAACACCACTGCACTACCCTAAACCCTAAAACACTACCCCAAACACAAACCCCTACACTACACAAACACAACATGTACTACCGTAAACCCTAAAACACTACCCCCA
Organism: Triturus cristatus; assembly: GCF_964204655.1. Classification (NCBI taxonomy): domain Eukaryota; kingdom Metazoa; phylum Chordata; class Amphibia; order Caudata; family Salamandridae; genus Triturus; species Triturus cristatus. The sequence goes on from NC_140579.1 coordinate 722,391,687, forward strand.
GCACGACACCCTTCACTATCCAAACACAACTGCACTACCATAAACCCAAAAACTCTACCCCCAGCACGACCCACTACACTACCCAAACACCACTGCACTACCCTAAACCCTAAAACATGACCCCCTACACTACACAAACACCACGGCACTTTCCTAAACAATAAACCACTACCCCTACACTATACAAACACCACTGCACTAAAACAGTACCCTAAACCCTACATCTTTACCCAGCACAACACTCACACTACACAAACACTACTGCACTACCCTACACCCTAAAACACTACCTCCAGCATGACCCCCTACACTACACAAACACAACTGCCCTACCCCAAACCCTAAAACACTTTTCTAGCATGACCCCGTACATTACCCAAACAGCACTGCACTACCCTAAACCCTAAAACACTTACTCCAGCACGACCCCCTACACCACACAAACACCAATACACTACCCTAAACCTTAAAACACTACCCCCAGCACGACCCCCTACACTACCCAAACACCACTGCACTACAATAAACCCTAAAACACTACCCCCAGCACTACCCCTACACTACCCAAACACCACTGCACTACCCTAAACCCTAAAACACTACCCCCAGAACTACCCCAATACTACACAAACACTTCTGCACTAACTTAAACCCTAATACACTACCCCCAGCAGTACTCTCTACACTACTCAACACCACTGCACTACCATAAACCCTAACACACAACCCCCAGCATGACCCCCAACACTACACAAACACCACGGTACTACCCTAAACCCCAAAACACTATCCCCAGCAGTACCCCCTACACTACCCAAACACATCTGCACTACCCTAAACCCTAAAACACTACCCCCAGCATGACCCCCTACACTACACAAACACCACTGCACTACCCTACTACACTACCCTAAAACGTAAAATACTACGCCCAGCATGACCCCCTGCACTACCCAAACACCACTGCACTACCCTAAACCCTAAAACATGACCCCCTGCACTACACAAACAACACTGCCCTACCCTAAACACTAAAACACTACCCCCAGCACAACCCCTACACTACCCAAACACCACTGCACTACCCTAAACCCTGGAACACGAGCCCCTACATTACACAAACACCACTGTACTATCTTAAACACTAAAACACTACCGCCAGCACTACCTCCTTCACTACCCAAACACAACTGCGCTACCCTAAAACCAAAATCACTACCCCTGGCACTACCCCCTACACTATCCAACCCCCACTGCACTACCCTAAACCCTAAAATATGACCCCCTACACTACACAAAAACCACTGCACTACCCTAAACCCTAAAACACTACCCCCTGTGCTATCCCCTACACTACACAAACACCACTGCACTACCCTAAACCCTAAATCTACCCCCAGCATGACCCACAACACTACCCAAACACCACTGCACTACCCTAAATGCTAAAACACTATCCAGATCACAACCCCCTAAAATACCCAAACACCACTGCACTGCCTTAAACCCTAAAACACTACCCCTGGCATGAAAGCCTACACTACAAAAACGCCACTGCACTGCCCTAAACCCTAAAACACTACCCCCAGCACGACCCCCTACACTACCCATACACCACTGCACTGCCCTAAACCCTAAAACACTAACTGCAGCATGGCCCCCTACACTACACAAATACCACTGCACTACCTTAAAACACTACCCCCAGTTTGACCCCCTACATTACACAAACACCAATGCACTACCATAAACCCTAAAACAATACCCCCAGCAAGACCCCTGCAATACACAAACACCACTGCACTACCCTATACCCTAAAACTCTACCCCCAAAACGACCCCCTTCACTACCAAAACACCACTGCACTACCCTAAACCCTAAAACTACCCCAACACGAACCCCAATACAACACAAACACCACTGCACTACCCTAAACACTAAAATACTACCACCTGCATGAACCCCTACACTACACAAACACCACTACACTACCATAAAACACTACCCCCAGCACGACCCCCTTCACTACCCAAACACAACTGCACTGTCCTAAACCCAAAAACACTACCCCTAGCACAACCCCATACACTACCAAAACACCTCTGCACTAACCTAAACCCTAATCCAAGACCCCCTACACTACACAGACACCACTGCACTACCCTAAACCCTACAACACAACCCCTACACTACACAAACAACACTGCACTACCCTAAAAACTAAAACACGACCCCCTACAATACACAAACACCACTGCACTACCCTAAACCCTAAATCTACATCCAGCACGACCCCCTACACTACACAAACACCACTTCACTATAATAAACCCTAAAACACTACTCCCAGCAAGATTCCCTACAATATACAAACACCACTGCACTACCCAAAACTCTAAAACACTACCCCCAGCACGACCCCCTACACTACCAAAACACCACTGCACTACCCTAAACCCTAAAACACTATCCCAACACGAACCCCTATACTACACAAACACCACTGCACTACCGTAAACCCTAAAACACTATCCCAAGCACGAACCCCTACACTACACAAACACCACTGTACGACCGTAAACCCTTAAACACTACCCCCCGCACGACCCTCTAAACTACTCAAACACCATTGCACTACCCTAAATCCTAAAACATAACCCCCTACACTACACAAACACCACTTCACTACCCTAAACCCTAAAATACTACTCCCAGCATGACCCCCTACACTAACCAAACACCACTGCACAACCCTAAACACTAAAACACGACCCCCTACACTACACAAACACCACTGCACTACCCTAACCCCAAAAACACTACCCCAGCACGACCCCCTACACTACAGAAAATCCTCTGCACTGCCCTAAAACACTACCCCTAGCACGACCCCCTAAACTACTCAAACACCACTGCACTACCCTCAATCCTAAAACATGACCCCCTACACTGCACAAACACCACTTCACTACCCTAAACCCTAAAATACTACTCCCAGCATGACCCCCTACACTAACCAAACACCACTGCACTTCCCTAAACACTAAAACATGACCCGCTACACTACCCAAACACCACTGCACTGCCCTAAACCCTAAAATACTACCCCCAGTATGATACCCTACACTACACAAACACAACTGAACTGCCCTAAACCCTAAAACACTACCCCCAGCATGACGCCCTACACTACACAAACACCACTTCACTAGCCTAAACCCTAAAACACTACCCCCAGCGCGTCCCCCTACACTTTACAAAAACCACTGCACTACCTTAAACCCTAAATCTACCCCCAGAATGACCCACTATACTACCCAAACACCACTGCACTACCCTATATGCTAAAACACTACCGCGAGCACAACACCCTACAATACCCAAACACCACTGCACTACCCTAAAACACTACCCCTGGCATGACCCCCTACACTACAAAAATGCCACTGCACTGCCCTAAACCCTAAAACACTACCCCCAGCACCACCCCCTACACTACCCGAACACCACTGCACTGCCCTAAACCCTAAAACACTACCTGCAGCACGACCCCCTATGCTACACAAACACCACTGCATTACCCTAAACCCTAAATCTACCCTCAGCATGACCCCCTACACTACACAAACCCCACTGCACTACCCCAAAACACTACCCCCAGTTTGACCCCCTACACTACAGAAACACAAATGCACTACCATAAACCCTAAAACAATACCCCCATCAAGACTCCCTACAATACACAAACACCCCTGCACTACCCTAAACGCTAAAACACTACCCCCACAATGACCCCCTACACTACGAACACACCACTGCACTACCCTAAACCCTAAAACACTTCCCCAACACAAACCCATATACTACAAAAAACACCACTGCACTACCCTAAACCCTAAAACACTATCCACTGCATGAACATCTACACCACACAAACACCACTGCACTACCCTAAACCCTAAAACACCACCCCAAACACAAACCCCCACACTACACAAACACAACATGTACTACCGTAAACCCTAAAACACTACCCCCAGCACGACACCCTTCACTATCCAAACACAACTGCACTACCATAAACCCAAAAACTCTACCGCCAGCACGACCCCCTACTCTACCCAAACACCACTGCACTACCCTAAACCCTAAAACATGACCCCCTATACTACACAAACACCACGGCACTATCCTAAACCCTAAACCACTACCCCCTACACTATACAAACACCACTACATTAAACAATACCCCCACCACGACCCCCGACACTATACAAACACTACTGCACTACCCTAAACCCTTAAACACTATACCCAACACAACCCCCTAGACTCCCAAACATCACTACACTACACTAAACCCTACTACACTACCCCCAGCACTACCCCCTACACTACCCAAACACCACTGCAGTACCCTAAACCCTACATCTTCACCCAGCACAACACCCTACACTACACAAACACTACTGCACTACCCTACACCCTAAAACACTACCTCTAGCATGACCCCCTACACTACACAAACACAACTGCCCTACCCCAAACCCTAAAACACTATTCTAGCACGAACCCGTACACTACCCAAACAGCACTGCACTACCCTAAACCCTAAAACACTTACTCCAGCACGACCCCCTACACCACACAAACACCACTACACTACCCTAAACCCTAAAACACTACCCCCAGCACGACCCCCTACACTACCCAAACACCACTGCACTACCCTAAACCCTAAAACACTACCCACAGCACTACCCATACACTACCCAAACACCACTGCACTACCCTAAACCCTAAAACACTACCCCCAGAACTACCCCAATACTACACAAACACCACTGCACTACCTTGAACCCTAATACACTACCCCCAGCAGTACTCTCTACACTACCCAACACCACTGCACTACCATAAACCCTAACACACTACCCCCAGCATGACCCCCAACACTACACAACCACCACGGCACAACCCTAAACCCCAAAACACTATCCCCAGCAATACCCCTACACTACCCAAAAACATCTGCACTACCCTAAACCCTAAAACACTACCCCCAGCATGACCCCCTACACTACACAAACACCACTGCACTACCCTAAACCCTAAAACATGACCCCCTGCACTACACAAACAACACTGCCCTACCCTAAACACTAAAACACTACCCCCAGTTTGACCCCCTACATTACACAAACACCAATGCACTACCATAAACCCTAAAACAATACCCCCAGCAAGACCCCTACAATACACAAACACCACTGCACTACCCTATACCCTAAAACACTACCCCCAAAACGACCCCCTTCACTACCAAAACACCACTGCACTACCCTAAACCCTAAAACTACCCCAACACGAACCCCTATACTACACAAACACCACTGCACTACCCTAAACACTAAAACACTACCCCCTGCATGAACCCCTACACTACACAAACACCACTACACTATCATAAAACACTACCCCCAGCACGACCCCCTTCACTACCCAAACACAACTGCACTGTCCTAAACCCAAAAACACTACCCCTAGCACAACCCCATACACTACCCAAACACCTCTGCACTAACCTAAACCCTAATCCATGACCCCCTGCACTACACAGACACCACTGCACTACCCTAAACCCTACAACACAACCCCTACACTACACAAACAACACTGCACTACCCTAAAACCTAAAACACGACCCCCTACAATAGACAAACACCACTGCACTACCCTAAACCCTAAATCGACCTCCAGCACGACCCCCTACACTACACAAACACCACTTCACTATAATAAACCCTAAAACACTACTCCCAGCAAGACTCCCTACAATACACAAACACCACTGCACTACCCAAAACTCTAAAACACTACCCCCAGCACGACCCCCTACACTACCAAAACACCACTGCACTACCCTAAACCCTAAAACACTATCCCAACACGAACCCCTATACTACACAAACACCACTGCACTACCCTAAACCCTAAAACACTACCCCCAGTATGAACCCCTACACTACACAAACACCACTGCACTACCCTAAACCATAAAACACTATCCCAAGCACAAACCCCTACACTACACAAACACCACTGTACGACCGTAAACCCTTAAACACTACCCCCCGCACGACCCCCTAAACTACTCAAACACCACTGCACTACCCTAAAACACTACCCCTGGCATGACCCCCTACACTACAAAAATGCCACTGCACTGCCCTAAACCCTAAAACACTACCCCCAGCACCACCCCCTACACTACCCGAACACCACTGCACTGCCCTAAACCCTAAAACACTACCTGCAGCACGACCCCCTACGCTACACAAACACCACTGCATTACCCTAAACCCTAAATCTACCCCCAGCATGACCCCTACACTACACAAATCCCACTGCACTACCCCAAAACACTACCCCCAGTTTGACCCCCTACACTACAGAAACACAAATGCACTACCATAAACCCTAAAACAATACCCCCATCAAGACTCCCTACAATACACAAACACCCCTGCAGTACCCTAAACGCTAAAACACTACCCCCAGAATGACCCCCTACACTACGAAAACACCACTGCACTACCCTAAACCCTAAAACACTTCCCCAACACAAACCCATATACTACACAAACACCACTGCACTACCCTAAACCCTAAAACACTATCCACTGCATGAACATCTACACTACACAAACACCACTGCACTACCCTAAACCCTAAAACACTACCCCAAACACAAACCCCTACACTACACAAACACAACATGTACTACCGTAAACCCTAAAACACTACCCCCAGCACGACACCCTTCACTATCCAAACACAACTGCACTACCATAAACCCAAAATCTCTACCGCCAGCACGACCCCCTACACTACACAAACACCACGGCACTATCCTAAACCCTAAACCACTACCCCTACACTATACAGACACCACTGCATTAAACAATACCCCCAGCACGACCCCCGACACTATACAAACACCACTGCACTACCCTAAACCCTTAAACACTATACCCAACACAACCCCCTAGACTCCCAAACATCACTACACTACAATAAACCCTACTACACTACCCCCAGCACTACCCCCTACACTACCCAAACACCACTGCAGTACCCTAAACCCTACATCTTCACCAAGCACAACACCCTACACTACACAAACACTACTGCACTACCCTACACCCTAAAACTCTACCTCCAGCATGACCCCCTACACTACACAAACACAACTGCCCTACCCCAAACCCTAGAACACTATTCTAGCACGAACTCGTACACTACCCAAACAGCACTGCACTACCCTAAACCCTAAAACACTTACTCCAGCACGACCCCCTACACCACACAAACACCACTACACTACCCTAAACCCTAAAACACTACCCCCAGCACGACCCCCTACACTACCCAAACACCACTGCACTACCCTAATCCCTAAAACACTACCCACAGCACTACCCATACACTACCCAAACACCACTGCACTACCTTAAACCCTAAAACACTACCCCCAGAACTACCCCAATACTACACAAACACCACTGCACTACCCTAAACCCAAAAACACTATCCCCAGCAGTACCCCCTACACTACCCAAACACATCTGCACTACCCTAAACCCTAAAACACTACCCCCAGCATGACCCCCTACACTACACAAACACCACTGCACTACCCTACTACACTACCCTAAAACGTAAAATACTACGCCCAGCATGACCCCCTGCACTACCCAAACACCACTGCACTACCCTAAACCCTAAAACATGACCCCCTGCACTACACAAACAACACTGCCCTACCCTAAACACTAAAACACTACCCCCAGCACATCCTCTACACTACCCAAACACCACTGCACTACCCTAAACCCTGGAACACGAGCCCCTACATTACACAAACACCACTGCACTACCCTAAACCCTAAATGTACCCCCAGCATGACCCCCTACACTACACAAGCACCACTTCACTACCCTAAACCCTCAAACACTACTCCCAACACAACCCCATACACTACCCAAACACCACTGCACTGCCCTAAACCCCAAAACACTCCCACCAGCACTATCCCCCTACACTCTCCAAACACCACTGCACTGCCCTTAATCCTAAAACCCTACCCCCAGCAGGACCCCCTACACTACCCAAACACCACTGCACTATCCTAAACCCTAAATCTACCCCCAGTACGACCCTCTACACTACACAAACACCAGTGCACTATCCTAAACCCTAAAACAATACCCCCCACGTCCCCCTATGCTACAAAAACACCACTGCACTACCCTAAACCTCTAAAACAATTCCCCCAGCACGACCCCTACACTACACAAACACCACGGCACTATCCTAAACCCTAAACCACTACCCCCTACACTATACAAACACCACTGCATTAAACAATACCCCCAGCACGACCCCCGACACTATACAAACACCACTGCACTACCCTAAACCCTTAAACACTATACCCAACACAACCCCCTAGACTCCCAAACATCACTACACTACAATAAACCCTACTACACTACCCCCTACACTACCCAATTACCACTGCAGTACCCTAAACCCTACATCTTCACCAAGCACAACACCCTACACTACACAAACACCACTGCACTACCCTACACCCTAAAACACTACCTCCAGCATGACCCCCTACACTACACAAACACAACTGCCCTACCCCAAACCCTAAAACACTATTCTAGCACGAACCCGTACACTACCCAAACAGCACTGCACTACCCTAAACCCTAAAACACTTACTCCAGCAAGACCCCCTACACCACACAAACACCACTACACTACCCTAAACCCTAAAACACTACCCCCAGCATGACCCCTACACTACCCAAACACCACTGCACTACCCTAAACCCTAACACACTACCCACAGCACTACCCATACACTACCCAAACACCACTGCACTACCTTAAACCCTAAAACACTACCCCCAGAACTACCCCAATACTACACAAACACCACTGCACTACCCTAAACCCCAAAACACTATCCCCAGCAGTACCCCCTACACAACCCAAACACATCTGCACTATCCTAAACCCTAAAACACTACCCCCAGCATGACCCCCTACACTACACAAACACCACTGCACTACCCTACTACACTACCCTAAAACGTAAAATACTACGCCCAGCATGACCCCCTGCACTACCCAAACACCACTGCACTACCCTAAACCCTAAAACATGACCCCCTGCACTACACAAACAACACTGCCCTACCCTAAACACTAAAACACTACCCCCAGCACAACCCCTACACTACCCAAACACCACTGCACTACCCTAAACCCTGGAACACGAGCCCCTACATTACACAAACACCACTGCACTACCCTAAACCCTAAATGTACCCCCAGCATGACCCCTACACTACACAAGCACCACTTCACTACCCTAAACCCTCAAACACTACTCCCAACACAACCCCATACACTACCCAAACACCACTGCACTGCCCTAAACCCTAAAACACTCCCACCAGCACTATCCCCCTACACTCTCCAAACACCACTGCACTGCCCTTAATCCTAAAACCCTACCCCCAGCAGGACCCCCTACACTACCCAAACACCACGGCACTATCCTAAACCCTAAATCTACCCCCAGTATGACCCTCTACACTACACAAACACCAGTGCACTATCCTAAACCCTAAAACAATACCCCCCACGTCCCCCTATGCTACAAAAACACCACTGCACTACCCTAAAACTCTAAAACAATTCCCCCAGCACGACCCCTACACTACACAAACACCACGGCACTATCCTAAACCCTAAACCACTACCCCTACACTATATAAACCCCCCTGCACTGCCCTAAAACAATACCCCCAGCACGACCCCCAACACTATACAAACACCACTGCACTACCCTAAACCCTTAAACACTATACCCAACACAACCCCCAAGACTCCCAAACATCACTACACTACCCTAAACCCTACAACACTACCCCCAGCACTATCCCCTACACTACCCAAACACCACTGCAGTACCCTAAACCCTACAACTTCACCCAGCACAACACCCTACACTACACAAACACTACTGCACTACACTACACCCTAAAACACTCCCTCCAGCATGACCCCCTACACTACACAAACACAACTGCCCTACCCCAAACCCTAAAACACTATTCTAGCACGGCCCCGTACACTACCCAAACAGCACAGCACTACCCTAAACCCTAAAACACTTACTCCAGCACGACCCCTACACCACACAAACACCACTACACTACCCTAAACCCTAAAACACTACCCCCACACGACCCCCTAAACTACCCAAACACCACTGCACTACCCTAAACCCTAAAACACTACACCCAGCACTACCCGTACACTACCCAAACACCACTGCACTACCCTAAACCCTAAATCATTACCCCCAGCATGACCCTTTACACTACACAAACATCACTGCACTACCCTACTACACTACCCTAAACCCTAAAATACTATGCCCAGCATGACCCCCTGTACCACCCAAACACCACTGCACTACCCTAAAACACTTCCCAAAGCACGACCCCCTACACTACACAAACACAACTGCCCTACCCCAAACTCTAAAACACTATTCTAGCACGAACCCGTACACTACCCAAACAGCACTGCACTACCCTAAATCCTAAAACACTTACTCCAGCACGACCCCCTACACCACACAAACACCACTACACTACCCTAAACCCTAAAACACTTACTCCAGCACGACCCCCGACACCACACAAACACCACTATACCATCCTATACCCTAAAACACTACCCCCAACATGACCCCCTACACTACCCAAACACCACTGCACTACTCTAAACCCTAAAACACTACCCCCAGAACTACCCCAATACTAAACAAACACCACTGCACTACCTTAAACCCTAATACACTACCCCCAGCAGTACTCTCTACACTACCCAACACCACTGCACTACCATAAACCCTAACATACTACCCCCGGCATGACCCCCTACACTACACAAACACCACGGCACTACCCTAAACCCAAAAACACTATCCCCAGCAGTACCCCCTACACTACCCAAACACATCTGCACTACCCTAAACCCTAAAACACTACCCCCAGCATGACCCCCTACACTACACATACACCACTGCACTACCCTACTACACTACCCTAAACCCTAAAATACTACACCCAGCATGACCCCCTGCACTACCCAAACACCACTGCACTACCCTAAACCCTAAAACATGACCCCCTGCACTACATAAACAACACTGCCCTACCCTAAACACGAAAACACTACCCCCAGCACAACCCCTACACTACCCTAACACCACTGCACTACCCTAAACCCTGGAACACGAGCCCCTACATTACACAAACACCACTGCACTACCCTAAACCCTAAATGTACCCCCAGCATGACCCCCTACACTACACAAGCACCACTTCACTACCCTAAACCCTAAAACACTACTCCCAACACAACCCCCTACACTACCCAAACACCACTGCACTACCCTAAACCCTAAAACACGACCCCCTGCACTACACAAACACCTTTGCACTGCCCTAAAACACTACCACCAGCACTATCCCCCAAAACTCTCCAAACACCACTGCACTGCCCTAAATCCTAAAACCCTACCCCCAGCATGACCCCCTACACTACCCAAACACCACTGCACTATCCTAAACCCTAAATCTACCCCCAGTATGACCCTCTACACTACACAAACACCACTGCAGTATCCTAAACCCTAAAACAATACCCCCCACGTCCCCCTATGCTACAAAAACACCACTGCACTACCCTAAAACACTACCCCCATGATGACCCCTACACTACACAATCACCACTGCACTACCCTAAAGCCAAAAACACTACCCCCAGCATGACCCCCTACACTACCAAAACACCACTGCACTATGCTAAAACACTACGCCCAGCACGATCTCTACACTACCCAAATACCACTGCACTGCCCTAAACCCTAAAACCATACCCCCAGCACGACCCTCTACACTACCCAAACACCACTGCAGTATCCTAAACCCTAAATCTAGCCCCCAAGTATGACCCCCTACACTACACAAACACAACTGCACTACCCTAAACCCTAAAGCACTACCCCCAGCATGACCCCCTACATTACACAAACACCACTGCACTACCCTAAACCCTAAATCACTTCACCAAAACGAACCCCTATACTACACGGACACCACTGCACTACCCTAAACCCTAAAACATTACCCCCAGCATGAACCCCTACACTATACAAACACCACTGCACTACCCTAAACCCTAAAACACTACCCCAAGCACGAACATCTACACTACACAAACACCACTGTACTACCCTAAACTCTAAAACACTACCTCCAGCATGACCCCCTACACTACACAAACACCACTGTACTACCCTAAACCATAAAAGACTACCGACAGCACTACCTCCTTCACTACCCAAACACCACTGCACAACCCTGAAACCTAAAAAACGACCCCCTACATGACACAAAAACCACTGCACTACCCTAAACCCTAAAACACTACCCCCAGCACGACCCCCTACACTACACAAACACTACGGCACTACCCTAAACCCTAAACCACTACACCCTACACTACACAAACACCACTGCACTACTCAAAACCTATAAAACACTACCCCCAGAACGACCTCCTACACTTTCCAAACACCACTGCCGTACCCTAAACCCTAGATATACCCCCAGCATGACCCCTACACTACACAAACACTACTGCACTACCCTAATCCCTAAAACTACCCCCAGCACGACCCCTACACTACAAAAACACCACTTCACTACCCTAAACCCTAAAACACTACCCCCAGCATGACCCCCTACACTACCCAAACACCACTGCACTACTTTAAACCCTAAAACATGACCCCCTACACTACAAAAACAACACTGCACTTCCCTAAACACTAAGACACCACCCCCAGGACAACCGCATAAACTACTCAAACACCCCTGCACTACCCTAAAACCTAAAACGCGACCCCCTACGCTAAACAAACACCACTGCACTACCCTAAACCCTAAATCTACCTCCAGCACGACCCCCTACACTACACAAACACCTTTTCACTACCCTAAACCCTAAAATACTACTCCCAGCACGACTCCCTACACGACCCAAACACCACTGCACTACCCTAAACCCTAAAACACTACCCCCAGCATGACCACCTACACTACACAAACACCACTGCACTACTCTAAACCCTAAATCTACCCCCAGCATGACCCACTACACTACCCGAACACCACTGCACTACCCTAAATGCTAAACACTACCCAGAGCATAACCCCCTACAATATCCAAACACCACTGCACTGCCATAAACCCTAAAACACTACCCCAAGCAAGACACCCTACAATACACAAATAACACTGCACTACCCTAAACCCTAAACCTCTACCCCCAGTATGATCCCCTACACTACACAAATACAACTGAACTGCCCTAAACCCTAAAACACTATCCCAACTCGAACCCCTATACTACACAAACACCATGGCACTACCCTACACCCTAAAACACTTCCTCCAGCTTGAACCCCTACACTACACAAATACCACTGCACTACCCTAAACCCTAAAACACCACCCCCAGCACGACCTCCTACACTTCCCAAACAGCACTACACTACCCTAAACCCTAAAACACGCTCCCCTACACTACACAAACACCACTGCACTACCCTCAACCCTAAAACCCTACACCAGCACGACCCCCTACACTACACAAACACCACTACCCTAAACCCTAAAACATTACCCCCAGCATGAACCCCTACACTATACAAACACCACTGCCCTACCCTAGACCCTAAAACACTACCCCAAGCACGAACTTCTACACTACACAAACACCCCTGTACTACCCTAAACTCTAAAACACTACCCCCAGCATGACCCCTACACTACACAAACACCACGGCACTACCCTAAACCCTAAACCACTACACCCTACACTACACAAACACCACTGCACTACACAAAACCCATAAAACACGACCCCCTCCATGACACAAAAACCACTGCACTACCCTAAACCCTAAAACACTACCCCTAGCACGACCCCCTACACTACACAAACACCACGGCACTACCCTAAACCCTAAACCACTACACCCTACACTACACAAACACCACTGCACTACACAAAACCCATAAAACACTACCCCCAGAACGACCCCCTACAGTTTCCAAACACCACTGCCGTACCCTAAACCCTAAATCTACCCCCAGCATGACCCCCTACACTACACAAACACCACTGCACTACCCTAATCCCTAAATCTACCTCCAGCATGACCCCTACACTACACAAACACCACTTCACTACCCTTAACCCTAAAACATGAACCCCTACACTACAAAAATAACACTGCACTACCCTGAACACTAAGACATCACCCCCAGGACAACCGCCTAAACTACCCAAACACCACTGCACTACCCTAAAACCTAAAACACGACCCCCTACACTAAACAAACACCACTGCACTACCCTAAACCCTAAATCTACCTCCAGCACGACCCCCTACACTACAGAAACACCTTTTCACTACCCTAAACCCTAAAATACTACTCCCAGCACGACTCCCTACACTACCCAAACACCACTGCACAACCCTAAACCCTAAAACACTACCCCCAGCATGACCCCCTACAGTACACAAACACCACTTAACTACCCAAAACCCCAAAACACTACCCCCAGCGCGACCCCCTACAATACACAAACACCACTGCACTACTCTAAACCCTAAATCTACCCCCAGCATGACCCACTACACTACCCAAACACAACTGCACTACCCTAAATGCTAAACACTACCCAGAGCATAACCCCCTACAATAACCAAACACCACTGCACTGCCATAAACCCTAAAACACTACCCCCAGCAAGACACCCTACAATACACAAATAACACTGCCCTACCCTAACCCTAACTCTCTACCCCAGTATGATCCCCTACACTACACAAACACAACTGAACTGCCCTAAACCCTAAAACACTATCCCAACACGAACCCCTATACTACACAAACACCACGGCACTACCCTAAACCCTAAAACACTTCCTCCAGCTTGAACCCCTACACTCCACAAACACGACTGCACTACCCTAAACCCTAAAATACCACCCCCGGCACGACCTCCTACACTACACAAACACCTCTGCACTGCCCTAAAACACTACCCCCATCACAACCCCCTACACTACCCAAACACCACTTCACTGCCCTAAACCCTAAAACCCTACCCCCAGCATGACCCCCTACACTACCCAACACCACTGCACTACCATAAACCCTAACATACTACCCCCAGCATGACCCCCTACACTACACAAACACCACGGCACTACCCTAAACCCAAAAACACTATCCCCAGCAGTACCCCCTACACTACCCAAACACATCTGCACTACCCTAAACCCTAAACCACTACCCCCAGCATGACCCCCTACACTACACATACACCACTGCACTACCCTACTACACTACCCTAAACCCTAAAATACTACGCCCAGCATGACCCCCTGCACTACCCAAACACCACTGCACTACCCTAAACCCTAAAACATGACCCCCTGCACTACATAAACAACACTGCCCTACCCTAAACACGAAAACACTACCCCCAGCACAACCCCTACACTACCCTAACACCACTGCACTACCCTAAACCCTGGAACACGAGCCCCTACATTACACAAACACCACTGCACTACCCTAAACCCTAAATGTACCCCCAGCATGACCCCCTACACTACACAAGCACCACTTCACTACCCTAAACCCTCAAACACTACTCCCAACACAACCCCATACACTACCCAAACACCACTGCACTGCCCTAAACCCTAAAACACTCCCACCAGCACTATCCCCCTACACTCTCCAAACACCACTGCACTGCCCTTAATCCTAAAACCCTACCCCCAGCAGGACCCCCTACACTACCCAAACACCACTGCACTATCCTAAACCCTAAATCTACCCCCAGTACGACCCTCTACACTACACAAACACCAGTGCACTATCCTAAACCCTAAAACAATACCCCCCACGTCCCCCTATGCTACAAAAACACCACTGCACTACCCTAAACCTCTAAAACAATTCCCCCAGCACGACCCCTACACTACACAAACACCACGGCACTATCCTAAACCCTAAACCACTACCCCCTACACTATACAAACCCCCCTGCACTGCCCTAAAACAATACCCCCAGCACGACCCCCAACACTATACAAACACCACTGCACTACCCTAAACCCTTAAACACTATACCCAACACAACCCCCTAGACTCCCAAACATCACTACACTACAATAAACCCTACTACACTACCCCCTACACTACCCAATTACCACTGCAGTACCCTAAACCCTACATCTTCACCAAGCACAACACCCTACACTACACAAACACTACTGCACTACCCTACACCCTAAAACACTACCTCCAGCATGACCCCCTACACTACACAAACACAACAGCCCTACCCCAAACCCTAAAACACTATTCTAGCACGAACCCGTACACTACCCAAACAGCACTGCACTACCCTAAACCCTAAAACACTTACTCCAGCAAGACCCCCTACACCACACAAACACCACTACACTACCCTAAACCCTAAAACACTACCCCCAGCACGACCCCCTACACTACCCAAACACCACTGCACTACCCTAAACCCTAAAACACTACCCACAGCACTACCCATACACTACCCAAACACCACTGCACTACCTTAAACCCTAAAATACTACCCCCAGAACTACCCCAATACTACACAAACACCACTGCACTACCCTAAACCCCAAAACACTATCCCCAGCAGTACCCCCTACACTACCCAAACACATCTGCACTACCCTAAACCCTAAAACACTACCCCCAGCATGACCCCCTACACTACACAAACACCACTGCACTACCCTACTACACTACCCTAAAACGTAAAATACTACGCCCAGCATGACCCCCTGCACTACCCAAACACCACTGCACTACCCTAAACCCTAAAACATGACCCCCTGCACTACACAAACAACACTGCCCTACCCTAAACACTAAAACACTACCCCCAGCACAACCCCTACACTACCCAAACACCACTGCACTACCCTAAACCCTAAATGTACCCCCAGCATGACCCCCTACACTACACAAGCACCACTTCACTACCCTAAACCCTCAAACACTACTCCCAACACAACCCCATACACTACCCAAACACCACTGCACTGCCCTAAACCCTAAAACACTCCCACCAGCACTATCCCCCTACACTCTCCAAACACCACTGCACTGCCCTTAATCCTAAAACCCTACCCCCAGCAGGACCCCCTACACTACCCAAACACCACGGCACTATCCTAAACCCTAAATCTACCCCCAGTACGACCCTCTACACTACACAAACACCAGTGCACTATCCTAAACCCTAAAACAATACCCCCCACGTCCCCCTATGCTACAAAAACACCACTGCACTACCCTAAACCTCTAAAACAATTCCCCCAGCACGACCCCTACACTACACAAACACCACGGCACTATCCTAAACCCTAAACCACTACCCCCTACACTATACAAACCCCCCTGCACTGCCCTAAAACAATACCCCCAGCACGACCCCCAACACTATACAAACACCACTGCACTACCCTAAACCCTTAAACACTATACCCAACACAACCCCCAAGACTCCCAAACATCACTACACTACCCTAAACCCTACAACACTACCCCCAGCACTATCCCCTACACTACCCAAACACCACTGCAGTACCCTAAACCCTACAACTTCACCCAGCACAACACCCTACACTACACAAACACTACTGCACTACACTACACCCTAAAACACTCCCTCCAGCATGACCCCCTACACTACACAAACACAACTGCCCTACCCCAAACCCTATAACACTATTCTAGCACGGCCCCGTACACTACCCAAACAGCACAGCACTACCCTAAACCCTAAAACACTTACTCCAGCACGACCCCTACACCACACAAACACCACTACACTACCCTAAACCCTAAAACACTACCCCCACACGACCCCTTACACTACCCAAACACCACTGCACTACCCTAAACCCTAAAACACTACACCCAGCACTACCCCTACACTACCCAAACACCACTGCACTACCCTAAACCCTAAATCATTACCCCCAGCATGACCCTCTACACTACACAAACATCACTGCACTACCCTACTACACTACCCTAAACCCTAAAATACTATGCCCAGCATGACCCCCTGTACCACCCAAACACCACTGCACTACCCTAAAACACTTCCCCCAGCACGACCCCCTACACTACACAAGCACAACTGCCCTACCCCAAACTCTAAAACACTATTCTAGCACGAACCCGTACACTACCCAAACAGCACTGCACTACCCTAAATCCTAAAACACTTACTCCAGCACGACCCCCTACACCACACAAACACCACTACACTACCCTAAACCCTAAAACACTTACTCCAGCACGACCCCCGACACCACACAAACACCACTACACCACCCTATACCCTAAAACACTACCCCCAGCATGACCCCCTACACTACCCAAACACCACTGCACTACTCTAAACCCTAAAACACTACCCCCAGAACTACCCCAATACTAAACAAACACCACTGCACTACCTTAAACGCTAATACACTACCCCCAGCAGTACTCTCTACACTACCCAACACCACTGCACTACCATAAACCCTAACATACTACCCCCGGCATGACCCCCTACGCTACACAAACACCACGGCACTACCCTAAACCCAAAAACACGATCCCCAGCAGTACCCCCTACACTACCCAAACACATCTGCACTACCCTGAACCCTAAAACACTACCCCCAGCATGACCCCCTACACTACACATACACCACTGCACTACCCTACTACACTACCCTAAACCCTAAAATACTACGCCCAGCATGACCCCCTGCACTACCCAAACACCACTGCACTACCCTAAACCCTAAAACATGACCCCCTGCACTACATAAACAACACTGCCCTACCCTAAACACGAAAACACTACCCCCAGCACAACCCCTACACTACCCTAACACCACTGCACTACCCTAAACCCTGGAACACGAGCCCCTACATTACACAAACACCATTGCACTACCCTAAACCCTAAATGTACCCCCAGCATGACCCCCTACACTACACAAGCACCACTTCACTACCCTAAACCCTAAAACACTACTCCCAACACAACCCCCTACACTACCCAAACACCACTGCACTACCCTAAACCCTAAAACACGACCCCCTACACTACACAAACACCTCTGCACTGCCCTAAAACACTACCACCAGCACTATCCCCCAAAACTCTCCAAACACCACTGCACTGCTCTAAATCCTAAAACCCTACCCCCAGCATGACCCCCTACACTACCCAAACACCACTGCACTATCCTAAACCCTAAATCTACCCCCAGTATGACCCTCTACACTACACAAACACCACTGCAGTATCCTAAACCCTAAAACAATACCCCCCACGTCCCCCTATGCTACAAAAACACCACTGCACTACCCTAAAACACTACCCCCATGATGACCCCTACACTACACAATCACCACTGCACTACCCTAAAGCCAAAAACACTACCCCCAGCATGACCCCCTACACTACCAAAACACCACTGCACTATGCTAAAACACTACGCCCAGCACGATCTCTACACTACCCAAATACCACTGCACTGCCCTAAACCCTAAAACCATACCCCCAGCACGACCCTCTACACTACCCAAACACCACTGCACTATCCTAAACCCTAAATCTAGCCCCCAAGTATGACCCCCTACACTACACAAACACAACTGCACTACCCTAAACCCTAAAGCACTACCCCCAGCATGACCCCCTACATTACACAAACACCACTGCACTACCCTAAACCCTAAATCACTTCACCAACACGAACCCCTATACTACACGGACACCACTGCACTACCCTAAACCCTAAAACATTACCCCCAGCATGAACCCCTACACTATACAAACACCACTGCACTACCCTAAACCCTAAAACACTACCCCAAGCATGAACATCTACACTACACAAACACCACTGTACTACCCTAAACTCTAAAACACTACCTCCAGCATGACCCCCTACACTACACAAACACCACTGTACTACCCTAAACCATAAAAGACTACAGACAGCACTACCTCCTTCACTACCCAAACACCACTGCACAACCCTGAATCCTAAAAAACGACCCCCTACATGACACAAAAACCACTGCACTACCCTAAACCCTAAAACACTACCCCCAGCACGACCCCCTACACTACACAAACACTACGGCACTACCCTAAACCCTAAACCACTACACCCTACACTACACAAACACCACTGCACTACTAAAAACCCATAAAACACTACCCCTAGAACGACCTCCTACACTTTCCAAACACCACTGCCGTACCCTAAACCCTAGATCTACCCCCAGCATGACCCCTACACTACACAAACACTACTGCACTACCCTAATCCCTAAAACTACCCCCAGCACAACCCCTACACTACAAAAACACCACTTCACTACCCTAAACCCTAAAACACTACCCCCAGCATGACCCCCTACACTACCCAAACACCACTGCACTACTTTAAACCCTAAAACATGACCCCCTACACTACAAAAACAACACTGCACTTCCCTAAACACTAAGACACCACCCCCAGGACAACCGCATAAACTACTCAAACACCCCTGCACTACCCTAAAACCTAAAACGCGACCCCCTACGCTAAACAAACACCACTGCACTACCCTAAACCCTAAATCTACCTATAGCACGACCCCCTACACTACACAAACACCTTTTCACTACCCTAAACCCTAAAATACTACTCCCAGCACGACTCCCTACACGACCCAAACACCACTGCACTACCCTAAACCCTAAAACACTACCCCCAGCATGACCACCTACACTACACAAACACCACTGCACTACTCTAAACCCTAAATCTACCCCCAGCATGACCCACTACACTACCCGAACACCACTGCACTACCCTAAATGCTAAACACTACCCAGAGCATAACCCCCTACAATACCCAAACACCACTGCACTGCCATAAACCCTAAAACACTACCCCAAGCAAGACACCCTACAATACACAAATAACACTGCACTACCCTAAACCCTAAACCTCTACCCCCAGTATGATCCCCTACACTACACAAATACAACTGAACTGCCCTAAACCCTAAAACACTATCCCAACTCGAACCCCTATACTACACAAACACCATGGGCCTACCCTACACCCTAAAACACTTCCTCCAGCTTGAACCCCTACACTACACAAATACCACTGCACTACCCTAAACCCTAAAACACCACCCCCAGCACGACCTCCTACACTACCCAAACAGCACTACACTACCCTAAACCCTAAAACACGCTCCCCTACACTACACAAACACCACTGCACTACCCTAAACCCTAAAACCCTACACCAGCACGACCCCCTACACTACACAAACACCACTACCCTAAACCCTAAAACATTACCCCCAGCATGAACCCCTACACTATACAAACACCACTGCCCTACCCTAAACCCTAAAACACTACCCCAAGCACGAACTTCTACACAACACAAACACCACTGTACTACCCTAAACTCTAAAACACTACCCCCAGCATGACCCCTACACTACACAAACACCACTGTACTACCCTAAAACATAAAAGACTACCGACAGCACTACCTCCTTCACTACCCAAACACCACTGCACAACCCTAAATCCAAAAACACGACCCCCTCCACGACACAAAAACCACTGCACTACCCTAAACCCTAAAACACTACCCCCAGCACGACCCCCTAAACTACACAAACACCACGGCACTACCCTAAACCCTAAACCACTACAACCTACACTACACAAACACCACTGCACTACACAAAACCCATAAAACACTACCCCCAGAACGACCCCCTACAGTTTCCAAACACCACTGCCGTACCCTAAACCCTAAATCTACCCCCAGCATGACCCCCTACACTACACAAACACCACTGCACTACCCTAATCCCTAAATCTACCTCCAGCATGACCCCTACACTACACAAACACCACTTCACTACCCTTAACCCTAAAACATGAACCCCTACACTACAAAAATAAAACTGCACTACCCTAAACACTAAGACACCACCCCCAGGACAACCGCCTAAACTACCCAAACACCACTGCACTACCCTAAAACCTAAAACACGACCCCCTACACTAAACAAACACCACTGCACTACCCTAAACCCTAAATCTACCTCCAGCACGACCCCCTACACTACAGAAACACCTTTTCACTACCCTAAACCCTAAAATACTACTCCCAGCACGACTCCCTACACTACCCAAACACCACTGCACAACCCTAAACCCTAAAACACTACCCCCAGCATGACCCCCTACAGTACACAAACACCACTTAACTACCCAAAACCCCAAAACACTACCCCCAGCGCGACCCCCTACAATACACAAACACCACTGCACTACTCTAAACCCTAAATCTACCCCCAGCATGACCCACTACACTACCCAAACACCACTGCACTATCCTAAACCCTAAATCTAGCCCCCAAGTATGACCCCCTACACTACACAAACACAACTGCACTACCCTAAACCCTAAAGCACTACCCCCAGCATGACCCCCTACATTACACAAACACCACTGCACTACCCTAAACCCTAAATCACTTCACCAACACGAACCCCTATACTACACGGACACCACTGCACTACCCTAAACCCTAAAACATTACCCCCAGCATGAACCCCTACACTATACAAACACCACTGCACTACCCTAAACCCTAAAACACTACCCCAAGCATGAACATCTACACTACACAAACACCACTGTACTACCCTAAACTCTAAAACACTACCTCCAGCATGACCCCCTACACTACACAAACACCACTGTACTACCCTAAACCATAAAAGACTACCGACAGCACTACCTCCTTCACTACCCAAACACCACTGCACAACCCTGAATCCTAAAAAACGACCCCCTACATGACACAAAAACCACTGCACTACCCTAAACCCTAAAACACTACCCCCAGCACGACCCCCTACACTACACAAACACTACGGCACTACCCTAAACCCTAAACCACTACACCCTACACTACACAAACACCACTGCACTACTCAAAACCCATAAAACACTACCCCCAGAATGACCTCCTACACTTTCCAAACACCACTGCCGTACCCTAAACCCTAGATCTACCCCCAGCATGACCCCTACACTACACAAACACTACTGCACTACCCTAATCCCTAAAACTACCCCCAGCACGACCCCTACACTACAAAAACACCACTTCACTACCCTAAACCCTAAAATACTACCCCCAGCATGACCCCCTACACTACCCAAACACCACTGCACTACTTTAAACCCTAAAACATGACCCCCTACACTACAAAAACAACACTGCACTTCCCTAAACACTAAGACACCACCCCCAGGACAACCGCATAAACTACTCAAACACCCCTGCACTACCCTAAAACCTAAAACGCGGCCCCCTACGCTAAACAAACACCACTGCAATACCCTAAACCCTAAATCTACCTCCAGCACGACCCCCTACACTACACAAACACCTTTTCACTACCCTAAACCCTAAAATACTACTCCCAGCACGACTCCCTACACGACCCAAACACTACTGCACTACCCTAAACCCTAAAACACTACCCCCAGCATGACCACCTACACTACACAAACACCACTGCACTACTCTAAACCCTAAATCTACCCCCAGCATGACCCACTACACTACCCGAACACCACTGCACTACCCTAAATGCTAAACACTACCCAGAGCATAACCCCCTACAATACCCAAACACCACTGCACTGCCATAAACCCTAAAACACTACCCCAAGCAAGACACCCTACAATACACAAATAACACTGCACTACCCTAAACCCTAAACCTCTACCCCCAGTATGATCCCCTACACTACACAAATACAACTGAACTGCCCTAAACCCTAAAACACTACCCCAAGCAAGACACCCTACAATACACAAATAACACTGCACTACCCTAAACCCTAAACCTTTACCCCCAGTATGATCCCCTACACTACACAAATACAACTGAACTGCCCTAAACCCTAAAACACTATCCCAACTCGAACCCCTATACTACACAAACACCATGGCACTACCCTACACCCTAAAACACTTCCTCCAGCTTGAACCCCTACACTACACAAATACCACTGCACTACCCTAAACCCTAAAACACCACCCCCAGCACGACCTCCTACACTACCCAAACAGCACTACACTACCCTAAACCCTAAAACACGCTCCCCTACACTACACAAACACCACTGCACTACCCTAAACCCTAAAACCCTACACCAGCACGACCCCTACACTACACAAACACCACTACCCTAAACCCTAAAACATTACCCCCAGCATGAACCCCTACACTATACAAACACCACTGCCCTACCCTAAACCCTAAAACACTACCCCAAGCACGAACTTCTACACAACACAAACACCACTGTACTACCCTAAACTCTAAAACACTACTCCCAGCATGACCCCTACACTACACAAACACCACTGTACTACCCTAAAACATAAAAGACTACCGACAGCACTACCTCCTTCACTACCCAAACACCACTGCACAACCCTAAATCCAAAAACACGACCCCCTCCACGACACAAAAACCACTGCACTACCCTAAAACCTAAAACACTACCCCCAGCACGACCCCCTACACTACACAAACACCACGGCACTACCCTAAACCCTAAACCACTACAACCTACACTACACAAACACCACTGCACTACACAAAACCCATAAAACACTACCCCCAGAACGACCCCCTACAGTTTCCAAACACCACTGCCGTACCCTAAACCCTAAATCTACCCCCAGCATGAACCCCTACACTACACAAACACCACTGCACTACCCTAATCCCTAAATCTACCTCCAGCATGACCCCTACACTACACAAACACCACTTCACTACCCTTAACCCTAAAACATGAACCCCTACACTACAAAAATAACACTGCACTACCCTAAACACTAAGACACCACCCCCAGGACAACCGCCTAAACTACCCAAACACCACTGCACTACCCTAAAACCTAAAACACGACCCCCTACACTAAACAAACACCACTGCACTACCCTAAACCCTAAATCTACCTCCAGCACGACCCCCTACACTACAGAAACACCTTTTCACTACCCTAAACCCTAAAATACTACTCCCAGCACGACTCCCTACACTACCCAAACACCACTGCACAACCCTAAACCCTAAAACACTACCCCCAGCATGACCCCCTACAGTACACAAACACCACTTAACTACCCAAAACCTCAAAACACTACCCCCAGCGCGACCCCCTACAATACACAAACACCACTGCACTACTCTAAACCCTAAATCTACCCCCAGCATGACCCACTACACTACCCAAACACAACTGCACTACCCTAAATGCTAAACACTACCCAGAGCATAACCCCCTACAATACCCAAACACCACTGCACTGCCATAAACCCTAAAACACTACCCCCAGCAAGACACCCTACAATACACAAATAACACTGCCCTACCCTAACCCTAACTCTCTACCCCCAGTATGATCCCCTACACTACACAAACACAACTGAACTGCCCTAAACCCTAAAACACTATCCCAACACGAACCCCTATACTACACAAACACCATGGCACTACCCTAAACCCTAAAACACTTCCTCCAGCTTGAACCCCTACACTACACAAACACGACTGCACTACCCTAAACCCTAAAACACCACCCCCGGCACGACCTCCTACACTACACAAACACCTCTGCACTGCCCTAAAACACTACCCCCATCACAACCCCCTACACTACCCAAACACCACTTCACTGCCCTAAACCCTATAACCCTACCCCCAGCATGACCCCCCACACTACCCAACACCACTGCACTACCATAAACCCTAACATACTACCCCCAGCATGACCCCCTACACTACACAAACACCACGGCACTACCCTAAACCCAAAAACACTATCCCCAGCAGTACCCCCTACACTACCCAAACACATCTGCACTACCCTAAACCCTAAACCACTACCCCCAGCATGACCCCCTACACTACACATACACCACTGCACTACCCTACTACACTACCCTAAACCCTCAAATACTACGCCCAGCATGACCCCCTGCACTACCCAAACACCACTGCACTACCCTAAACCCTAAAACATGACCCCCTGCACTACATAAACAACACTGCCCTACCCTAAACACTAAAACACTACCCCAGCACAACCCCTACACTACCCAAACACCACTGCACTACCCTAAACCCTGGAACACGAGCCCCTACATTACACAAACACCACTGCACTACCCTAAACCCTAAATGTACCCCCAGCATGACCCCCTACACTACACAAGCACCACTTCACTACCCTAAACCCTAAAACACTTCTCCCAACACAACCCCCTACACTACCCAAACACCACTGCACTACCTTAAACCCTAAAACACAACCCCCTACACTACACAAACACCTCTGCACTGCCCTAAATCCTAAAACCCTACCCCCAGCATGACCCCCTACACTACCCAAACAACACTGCACTGTCCTAAACCCTAAATCTACCCCCAGTATGACCCTCTACACTACACAAACACCACTGCACTATCCTAATCCCTAAAACAATACCCCCCACGTCCCCCTATGCTACAAAAACACCACTGCACTACCCTAAACCCTAAAACACTACCCCCAGCATGACCCCCTACACTACCAAAACACCACTGCACTATGCTAAAACACTACGCCCAGCACGACCTCTACACTACCCAAACACCACTGCACTGCCTTAAACCCTAAAACCATACCCCCAGCACGACCCCCTACACTACCCAAACACCACTGCACTATCCTAAACCCTAAATCTAGCCCCCAAGTATGACCCCCTACACTACACAAACACAACTGCACTACCCTAAACCCTAAAGCACTACCCCCAGCACGACCCCCTACACTACACAAACTCCACTGCACTACCCTAAATCACTTCACCAACACAAACCCCTATACTACACGGACACCACTGCACTACCCTAAACCCTAAAACATTACCCCCAGCATGAACCCCTATACTATACAAACACCACTGCACTACCCTAAACCCTAAACCACTACCCCAAGCACGAACTTCTACACTACACAAACACCACTGTACTACCCTAAACCCTAAACCACTACACCCTACACTACACAAACACCACTGCACTACACAAAACCCATAAAACACTACCCCAGAACGACCGCCTACACTTTCCAAACACCACTGCCGTACCCTAAACCCTAAATCTACCCCCAGCATGACCCCCTATACTACACAAACACCACTGCACTACCCTAATCCCTAAATCTACCGCCAGCACGACCCCTACACTACACAAACACCACTTCACTACCCTAAATCCTAAAACACTACCCCCAGCATGACCCCCTACACTACCCAAACACCACTGCACTACTTTAAACCCTAAAACATGAACCCCTACACTACAAAAACAACACTGCACTACATTAAACACTAAGACACCACCCCCAGGACAACTGCCTAAACTACCCAAACACCACTCCACTACCCTAAAACCTAAAACACGACCCCCTACACTAAACAAACACCACTGCACTACCCTAAACCCTAAATCTACCTCCAGCATGACCCCCTACACTACAGAAACACCTTTTCACTATCCTAAACCCTAAAATACTACTCCCAGCACGACTCCCTACACTACCCAAACACCACTGCACAACCCTAAACCCTAAAACACTACCCCCAGCATGACCCCCTACAGTACACAAACACCACTTAACTACCCAAAACCCCAAAACACTACCCCCAGCGCGACCCCCTACAATACACAAACACCACTGCACTACTCTAAACCCTAAACCTACCCCCAGCATGACCCACTACACTACCCAAACACCACTGCACTACCCTAAATGCTAAACACTACCCAGAGCATAACCCCCTACAATACCCAAACACCACTGCACTGCCATAAACCCTAAAACACTACCCCCAGCAAGACACCCTACAATACACAAATAACACTGCCCTACCCTAACCCTCACTTTCTACCCCCAGTATGACCCCTACACTACACAAACACAACTGAACTGCCCTAAACCCTAAAACACTATCCCAACACGAACCCCTATACTACACAAACACCACGGCACTACCCTAATCCCTAAAACACTTCCTCCAGCTTGAACCCCTACACTACACAAACACCACTGCACTACCCTAAACCCTAAAACACCACCCCCGCACGACCTCCTACACTACACAAACACCTCTGCACTGCCCTAAAACACTACCCCATCACAACCCCCTACACTACCCAAACACCACTTCACTGCCCTAAACCCCAAAACCCTACCCCCAGCATGACCCCCTATACTACCCAAACACTACTGCACTGCCCTAAACCCTAAAACCCTACCCCCAGCATGACCCCCTACACTACACAAACACCACTGCACTACCCTAAACCCTAAAACACTACCCCCAGCATGACCCCCTACACTACACAAACACCACTGAACAACCCTAAACCCTAAAACACTACCCCCAACGCTATCCCCTACACTTCACAAACACCACTGCACTACCCTAAACCCTAAATCGACCCCCAGCATGACCCACTACACAATCCAAACACCACTGCACTGCCCTAAACCCTAAAACACTACCCCTGGCATGACCCCCTACACTACACAAACGCCACTGCACTGCCCTAAACCCTGAAACACTACTCCCAGCATGACCCCCTACACTACCCATACACCACTGCACTGCCCTAAACCCGAAAACACTACCTGCAGCATGACCCACTACACTAACAAATACCACTGCACTACCCTAAAACACTACCCCCAGTTTGACCCCTTACATTACACAAACACCAGTGCACTACCATAAACCCTAAAACAATACCCCCAGCAAGACCCCTACAATACACAAATACCACTGCACTACCCTATACCCCAAAACACTACCCCCAAAACGACCCCCTTCACTACCAAAACACCACTTCACTACCCTAAAACCTAAAACTACCCCAACACGAACCCCTATACTACACAAACACCACTGCACTACCCTAAACCCTAAAACACTACCCCTGCATGAACCCCTACACTACACACACACCACTGAACTACCTTAAAACACTACCCCCAGCACGACCCCCTTCACTACCCAAACACAACTGCACTACCCTAAACCCAAAAACACTACCCCTAGCATGACCCCATACTCTACCCAAACACCTCTGCACTAGCCTAAACCCTGAACCATGACCCCCTACACTACACAGACACCACTGCACTACCCTAAACCCTAAAACACGACCCCCTACAATACACAAACACCTCTGCACTACCCTAAACCCTAAAACACTACCCCCAGCACGACCCCCTACAATACCAAAACACCACTGCACTACCCTAAATCCTAAAACACTATCCCAACACGAACTCCTATACTACACAAACACCACTGCACTACCCTAAACTCTAAAACACTACCCCCAGTATGAACCCCTACACTACACAAACACCACTGCACTACCTTAAACCCTAAAACACTACCCCAAGCACGAACCCCTTCACTACACAAACACCACTTTACTACCGTAAACCCTTAAACACTACCCCCCACACGACCACCTAAACTACTCAAACACCACTGCACTACCCTAAATCCTAAAACATGACCCCCTACACTACACAAACACCACTTCACTACCCTAAACCCTAAAATACTGCTCCCAGCATGACTCCCTACACTAACCAAACAACACTGCACTGCCCTAAACAATAAAACACGACCCGCTACACTACCCAAACACCACTGCACTGCCCTAAACCCTAAAACACTACCCCCAGTATGATCCTCTACACTACACGAACACAACTGAACTGCCCTAAACTCTAAAACACTACCCAGGCAGGAACCCCTATACTACAGAAACACCACGGCGCTACCCTAAACCCTAAAACACTTCCTCCAGCTTGAACCCCTACACTACACAAACACCACTGCACTACCCTAAACCAGAAAACACTACCCCAAGCACGACACCCTACACTACACAAACACCACTGTACTATCCTAAACACTAAAACACTAACTCCAGCACTACCTCCTTCACTACCCAAACACAACTGCACTACCCTAAAACCAAAAACACTACCCCCGGCACTACCCCTACACTACCCAACAACCACTGCACTACCCTAAACCCTAAAATATGACCCCTTACACTACGCAAAAACCACTGCACTACCCTAAACCCAAAAACACTACCCCCAGCGCTATCCCCTACACTACACAAACACCACTGCACTACCCTAAACCCTAAATCGACCCCCAGCATGACCCACTACACTATCCAAACACCACTGCACTACCCTAAATGCTAAAACACTATCCAGAGCACAACCCCCTAAAATACCCAAACACCACTGCACTGCCTTAAACCCTAAAACACTACCCCTGGCATGAACCCCTACACTACAAAAACGCCACTGCACTACCCTAAACCCTAAAACACTACCCCCAGCATGACCCCCTACACTACCCATACACCACTGCACTGCCCTAAACCCTAAAACACTACCTGCAGCATGACCCCTATACTACACAAATACCACTGCACTACCCTAAAACACTACCTCCAATTTGACCCCCTACATTACACAAACACCAATGCACTACCATAAACCCTAAAACAATACCCCCAGCAAGACCCCTACAATACACAAACACCACTGCACTACCCTATACCTTAAAACACTACCCCCAAAACGACCCCCTTCGCTTCCAAAACACCACTGCACTACCCTAAACACTAAAACTACCCCAACACGAACCCCTATACTACATAAACACCACTGCACTACCCTAAACCCTAAAACACTACCCCCTGCATGAACCCCTACACTACAAAAACACCACTGCACTACCTTAAAACACTACCCCAGCACGACCCCCTTCACTACGCAAACACAACTGCACTACCCTAAACCGAAAAACAGTACCCCAAGCACGACCCTATAAACTACCCAAACACCTCTGCACTAGCCTAAACCCTAAACCATGACCCCCTACACTACACAGACACCACTGCACTACCCTAAACCCTAAAACACTACCCCCAGCACAACCCCCTACACTACACAAACAACACTGCACTACCCTAAAAACTAAAACACGACCCCCTACAATACACAAACACAACTGCACTACCCTAAACCCTAAATCTACCTCCAGCATGACCCCCTACACTATACAAATACCACTTCACTACCATAAACCCTAAAACACTACCCCAGCACGTCTCCCTATACTACACAAACACAACTGCACTACCCTAAACCCTAAAACACTACCCCAGTGTGACCCCCTACACTACCAAAACACCACTGCACTACCCTAAAACACTTCCCCAGCGCGACCCCCTACATTACAGAAACAGCACTGAAAAAACCTACACCCATATCTACCCCCAGCATTACCAACCACACTACAAAAACACCACTGCTCGACCCTAAATGATAAAACACTACCCCCAGCACGACCCCTACAATACCCAAACACCACTGCAATGCCCTAAACCCTAAAACACGACCCCCTACAGTACACAAACACCACTGCACTACCCTAAACCCTAAAACACTACCACCAGCACGATCCCCTACACTACACAAACACCACGGCACTACCCTTAACCCTAAAACACTACCCCCTACTCTACACAAACACCACTTCACTACCCTAAACCCTAAAACACTACTCCAAGCATGATCCCCTACACTACACATACACCACTGTACTACCCTAACCCCTAAAACTCTACCCCAGCACTACCCCCTTCACTACCCAAACACAAATGCACTACCCTAAACCCAAAAACACTACCCCCAGTACGACCCCCTACGCTACCCAAACACCACTGCACGACCCTAAACCCTAAAACACTTCCCCTAGCACGACCCAATACACTACACAAATATCTCTGCACTGCCCTAAAACACGATCCCCAGCACGACCCCCTACACTACCCGAACACCACTGCACTGCCCAAAACCGTAAAACACTTCCACTAGCACGATCCCTCTATACTACCCAAACACCACTGCACTGCCCTAAACCCTAAAACCCTCCCCCAGCAAGACCCCCTACAATACCCAAACACCACTGCACTATCCTCAGCGCTAAATCTACCCCCAGTACGACCCCCTACACTACACAAACACCACTGCACTATACTAAACCCTAAAACACTACCCCAGCATGCCCCCTACACTACACAAACACCACTGTACTACCCTAAACCCTAAAACACTACTCCCAATATGACCCCCTACACTACCAAAACACCACTGCTCTACCGTAAAACACTACACCCAGCGCGACCCCCTAAAATACAGAAACACCAATGCAAAACCCTAAACCCTAAATCTACCCCAGCATGACCCCCACACTACCCAAACACAACTGCACTACCCTAAAACCAAAAACACTACCCCCGGCACTACCCCTACACTACCCAACAACCACTGCACTACCCTAAACCCTAAAATATGACCCCCTACACTACGCAAAAACCACTGCACTACCCTAAACCCTAAAACACTACCCCCAGCGCTATCCCCTACACTACACAAACAACACTGCACTACCCTAAACCCTAAATCGACCCCCAGCATGACCCACTACACTATCCAAACACCACTGCACTACCCTAAATGCTAAAACACTATCCAGAGCACAACCCCCTAAAATACCCAAACACCACTGCACTGCCTTAAACCCTAAAACACTACCCCTGGCATGAACCCCTACACTACAAAAACGCCACTGCACTGCCCTAAACCCTAAAACACTACCCCCAGCACGACCCCCTACACTACCCATACACCACTGCACTGCCCTAAACCCTAAAACACTACCTGCAGCATGACCCCCTATAGTACACAAATACCACTGCACTACCCTAAAACACTACCTCCAGTTTGACCCCCTACATTACACAAACACCAATGCACTACCATAAACCCTAAAACAATACCCCCAGCAAGACCCCTACAATACACAAACACCACTGCACTACCCTATACCCTAAAACACTACCCCCAAAACGACCCCCTTCGCTTCCAAAACACCACTGCACTACCCTAAACACTAAAACTACCCCAACACGAACCCCTATACTACACAAACACCACTGCACTACCCTAAACCCTAAATCACTACCCCCTGCATGAACCCCTAAACTACACAAACACCACTGCACTACCTTAAAACACTACCCCCAGCACGACCCCCTTCACTACGCAAACACAACTGCACTACCCTAAACCGAAAAACAGTACCCCAAGCACGACCCTATAAACTACCCAAACACCTCTGCACTAGCCTAAACCCTAAACCATGACCCCCTACACTACACAGACACCACTGCACTACCCTAAACCCTAAAACACTACCCCCAGCACAACCCCCTACACTACACAAACAACAATGCACTACCCTAAAAACTAAAACAAGACCCCCTACAATACACAAACACAACTGCACTACCCTAAACCCTAAATCTACCTCCAGCATGACCCCCTACACTATACAAATACCACTTCACTACCATAAACCCTAAAACACTACTCCCAGCAAGACTCCCTACAATACACAAACATGACTGCACTACCCTAAACCCTAAAACACTACCCCCAGCACAACCCCCTACAGTACCAAAACACCACTGCACTACCCAAAACCCTAAAACACAATCCCAACACGAACCCCTATACTACACAAACACCACTGCACTACCCTAAACCCTGAAACACTACCCCCAATATGAACCCCTACACTACCCAAACACTATTGCACTACCCTAAACCCTAAAACACTACCCCAGCGTGACCCCCTACACTACCAAAACACCACTGCACTACCCTAAAACACTACCCCCAGCGCGACCCCCTACATTACAGAAACACCACTGCAAAACCCTACACCCTAAATCTACCTCCAGCATGACCCACCACACTACAAAAACACCACTGCACTACCCTGAACGCTAAACACTACCCCCAGTACGACCCCCTACAATACCCAAACACCACTGCACTGCACTAAACCCTAAAACACGAACCTCTACAGTACACAAACACCACTGCAGTACCCTAAACCCTAAAACACTACAACCAGCACGACCCCTTCACTACTCAAACACAACTGCACTACCCTAAACCCCAAAACACTACCCCCAGCACGACCCCTACACTACCCAAACACCACTGCACTGCCCTAAACACTAAAACACTTCCCCCAGCACGACCCCTTACACTACCCAAATACCACTGCACTATCCTAAACCCTAAATCTACCCCCAGTACGACCCCCTACACTACACAAACACCACTGCACTATCCTAAACCCTAAAACACTACCCCAGCACGTCTCCCTATACTACACAAACACAACTGCACTACCCTAAACCCTAAAACACTACCCCAGTGTGACCCCCTACACTACCAAAACACCACTGCACTACCCTAAAACACTTCCCCAGCGCGACCCCCTACATTACAGAAACAGCACTGAAAAAACCTACACCCATATCTACCCCCAGCATTACCAATCACACTACAAAAACACCACTGCTCGACCCTAAATGATAAAACACTACCCCCAGCACGACCCCTACAATACCCAAACACCACTGCACTGCCCTAAACCCTAAAACACGACCCCCTACAGTACACAAACACCACTGCACTACCCTAAACCCTAAAACACTACCACCAGCACGACCCCCTACACTACACAAACACCACGGCACTACCCTTAACCCTAAAACACTACCCCCTACTCTACACAAACACCACTTCACTACCCTAAACCCTAAAACACTACTCCAAGCATGATCCCCTACACTACACATACACCACTGTACTACCCTAACCCCTAAAACTCTACCCCCAGCACTACCCCCTTCACTACCCAAACACAAATGCACTACCCTAAACCCAAACACACTACCCCCAGTACGACCCCCTACGCTACCCAAACACCACTGCACTACCTTAAACCCTAAAACACGCCCCCTACACTACACAAACACCACTGCACGACCCTAAACCCTAAAACACTTCCCCTAGCACGACCCAATACACTACACAAATACCTCTGCACTGCCCTAAAACACGATCCCCAGCACGACCCCCTACACTACCCAAACACCACTGCACTGCCCAAAACCGTAAAACACTTCCACTAGCACGATCCCTCTATACTACCCAAACACCACTGCACTGCCCTAAACCCTAAAACCCTACCCCAGCAAGACCCCCTACAATACCCAAACACCACTGCACTATCCTAAGCGCTAAATCTACCCCAGTACGGCCCCCTACACTACACAAACACCACTGCACTATACTAAACCCTAAAACACTACCCCAGCATGCCCCCTACACTACACAAACACCACTGTACTACCCTAAACCCTAAAACACTACTCCCAATATGACCCCCTACACTACCAAAACACCACTGCTCTACCGTAAAACACTACACCCAGCGCGACCCCCTAAAATACAGAAACGCCAATGCAAAACCCTAAACCCTAAATCTACCCCAGCATGACCCCCACACTACCAAAACACAACTGCACTACCCTAAACGCTAAAACACTAACCCCAGCACGACCCCCTACAATACCCAAACACCACTGCACTGCCCTAAACCCTAAAACAATACCCCCGGCACGACTCCCTAAACTACACAAACACCACTGCACTGCCTTAAACCCTAAAACACTACCCCTGGCATGAACCCCTACACTACAAAAACGCCACTGCACTACCCTAAACCCTAAAACACTACCCCCAGCACGACCCCCTACACTACCCATACACCACTGCACTGCCCTAAACCCTAAAACACTACCTGCAGCATGACCCCTATACTACACAAATACCACTTGTAGGAAGGTGGATATCTGACTATGGTTACCCCCAAATTTTTGCCTAGTGTCTAGCTGGTTTTTCGACTTAGTTGGCCTGAGATCCTGCCATTCAGGCTCTCAGGCTATCTGCTCTCTCTGTAAAATGGACTCCATGTACCCTAGGTACATACCCAATTGGTTGGATCACCCTGTCAGCCCCTGTACCAGTGTACACTAGGTACCCAGGGCATTGGTGTATCCAAGGCCTGCCAGGGGCTGAAGCATGTATTATGCCACCCCAGGCTTGGCCTAACAATCTGACACAACTGGCTGATCACTCAGCTGGGGTAAGTTGGTGTAATCACCTCTTACTTAGGTGTAGTATACCTATACCTAACCTTAAATGGGACACCTGGTAACCTATAAGTCACTCCTATGGCAGGCCTTAACAATCCTGAAGGCAGAGTGCTTGGTTCCATGTGAGATGGTGCTCTGGCATGAGCTGAGCCTGTCTGCAGTGGTCGGAACAACTTCCTTCTACTGTTTCCAGATATCGTCATACCATATACTCTTAAGTGCATTATGAACCTCGCGGTTAAATGCTATCTTTGGTTTGGCTTTATCAAAACATGTCGAGTAAGGTGTCATACGAATTGGAATACTAACCCCTCGCCAATTCTGGCGACGGGGTTAGCATTCCACCCTTCTAGAGGGACACGACATGTACAGTACCTGAAACCCGGGTAAAATCAGACATAGCCTCAGCTCCACAAAATGGATGCTGCCACCACAGACACAAGTCTGCCCTCCTGCTGCTGGGAGTCCTTCCAGCTTGGGAGGTGTGGACAAAGGGTTTCCTGCCAGGGGAGGTGCATGCACCACCCCAGACAGGATTTTGTGTATTGGTCAGGTAGGGCTTGAAAGAAACCAGACATGCCTGTGGCTCACAAGGAGCCTCGGTGCATATGCCAGTTCAAACCGGTCCTGGGGCACACCAGTCCCGGGCCTGGGGCGAGCTGGACAAAGGATTGGGGGTGTAACCACCCCCCTTCCTGGTCCCACCCATAGGGAGGGACCTAGCAGGTAGTCCGGCCCCTAGAATCCGCTTAAAGGTAGGAGCTGTGTCCTAAGACTTCAGACATCCTGGAATCAACTTGAAACTAAGAAGAAGACGGGAACTTCGACATTCTGCTGCACAGAAGACTGAAGAAAATCTCCCCTGTGGTCAGGGAGTGACCACCTTGCTAACGCAAGCACCATCCAGCGAATCACCGTCTGCTTTGCCGCCGCCTCCCGCCGGAGCCCGAGCCCAGAGACTGACAAGACCTGGACCTCCAGACCTCTCACCGCCCGATCCACAGTCCCTGCAAAGAGGAGACCCGTGGAGGCACCGAGACACGTGGAGCCAGCCATCTTGAAACGACTACGACAAGCTGACCAGTGCAACAACCGAGGCTCCCTCCAAGTTGTGCTTTGGGTCCTGAGAAGCCCAACCCTCGAGCAGCATCTGCACCAAAGGTGAGCCCTCCAGCATCTCCACGATCTGCGTGGGGCCCTTCTGCATTTTGCCACTCGACGCGCCTAACCGGTTGCTGGCCCGCTGGCTAGTGGCCATCTTGGCGACGAAATCTACGACAAACACCGCTGGTCTGGTTGCTCCAGACTGGCCCTTGCTCCCCTCCAAAGGAGCAATCCCTCTGACCTTGCTGGTCAGAACCAACAGCTGATTTCCGAATCCTTCTACAATTGCTTTTGCCAAGGCTTGTTTGCTTCAATCAAGTCGCCGACACCGCCGACAGCGAGAGCCTGCGTGGGACAGCTCGTGAGCCGACTCCTGGACGTCGTCGACCTTCAGGGACCACGTGGCTGCGGAGACAAGCTACCCCTCATCACCTGTTTGCACCCGACATCGCCTGGTACCCACCTGGTGCCACGCTGGTCACTGGCTAGTGACTGTGAACACTGTCCCCTCTGCTTACAGGTCTTCAACATCTCCGATCCACTCTTGGATCCACTGCATCCCTTCCCGACCGACCGCCTGCAGCATCTTTGTCCCAGGCTCAACGGAACAGATAGAAGAAACCCGACGCACTTTGAGGCCTATGCACCCGCTTCCTGTGGGTGAGGTAAAGCTGGTACTCCGGTGCCCATGTGTAGTAATACATCTCTAGTGCCTGTGTTCCAAATCTTAAGTTCCTAGGTCATCCGGAAGATTCCTTTTGCAGTAACTTTGTACTTTTTACGCACCCATTGAAACCTATGGGAGCCCGCGTGTGACTATTTGCTCTGCACACGCCACCCGTGGACCTCCTGGTCACTAACTGACGTTAGCTCCTTGTAGGCCCAGCGATTCTAGAGGCCCTAGGCCTTTTCCCTTTTCTGTTCGTGGTACTTATACCACTATTTTAGTATATGGTTTGAGTGGCCACCAGGGCCTATCCATATAAAGTGCAACTTCTGTGTATTCTACTGTAATCTTGTTTGACGATTTGTGCTCCTGTGCTCATAAAGAGACTAGGGGTTACTTTGAGAAATAAATACATATATATTTTGAATATATATCTGTGTGGTGTCCTTTCATTGGTATAAAAGGGGGTTACTATTGGTAAAACAGCTTGCTTAACACGCATCACGAGTTTAGCCTCAAAGACTGCTTAGCCTACGCTACCACTAGGGCAGCTAGTCCGAAAAGGTTGACTTACAACCACACCATAAGGGTTGCTTGGCATGGTACAAGGTGATCACTTTAACTAGTGAGCATCATATACCAGGCCAACTTCTCACATTGGTGAGCAGCGGTTGGATTTGAGCTTGCTGTGTTTTACCATTGTAATCTCTTGGTTACCAATTGAAAGATCACATAGGTACCTGTAGGTACATGTAAAACAAGATTAGATATACTTAAGTTCTACTGAACTTAGTTGTTGTAGAGCAAAGGGAGTAGCACACCCTGACTACAACTACTAGATAGGTTTAGTAGGTAAACCCAAGTGTAGGTAGATTGCAACACATCCACCCACACTTAAGAGCAATGGCCGGGGCAGAGGGGTCCACTGTACCCATCTCTGTTGAGAGTGACCCCCAGAGGGCACCATCCAGCTTTGCTACCCTTAATCAGAATGAGCTCAGGCATTTGGCAACTCTTAGAGGCCTTAAACAGCCCAAGAACCCAAACTCTGCTGAGCTCAGAGAGCTCTTACAGAATGATGAGAATCAGAGAGCACTCAAGAAAGCTTCCCAGTTAGCCCCCTTAGGGTCAGGAACAGGAGGCCCCCCTTCTGAAGATACTACAGAGGTACCCAGTTCCAATAGTCACCCCTTAGATGGGATGCCTACCACAGAGGATGAGAGTGAAAAGGATACTGACAGTAGTGAGGATGAAGGGAGAACTAGCCCAGTGCCAAGTATTATACTTGGCCCAGCTAAACCAAGGCTATTGGGGACTGACAGTGGGTTCAACCCACTGGATCTCCCCAGTGGACTTAACACAGGGCTTGGAAGGCAAAGGAATCGCTCAGGTGACTCCAATGCTTCCCATGGCTCTAGAGGCTCTCAAGGTCACTCCAGGAAAAGGATGACCACCCCTCAGAGGAGGGAACATGAGGCCAGAATGCAGGAAGCCCAGCTGAGGATCAGGAAGCAGGAGCTAGAAGTAGCCCTGATGGAAGAAAAACTGAGCAAGGCTAGGCAGCATAGAGAGAGTGGGTCTATACCCACTGGTGGCAGCAATGTCCCTAGGGACAAAGATAGGGTCTTTGACAATAGGAACCTGTCCAAGATTGTGCCCCCCTACAAAAGTGGGGATGACATCCACAAATGGATGACTGCTCTTGAGAGAGCCTGCAAAGTGCAGCAGGTTCCTGAAGACCAGTGGGCAGCAATCTTATGGCTCTCCTTTGAGGGGAGAGGCAGAGATAGACTCCTCACTGTTAGAGAAGAGGATGTCAGAAATTACAGAGTCCTGAAGAGTGTCCTAGTTGATGGGTTAGGCTTAACCACTGAACAGTACAGGTTAATGTTCAGAGACACCCAGAAGACACAGACTCAGGACTGGTCTGAATATGTGGAATGTGCCACTAAGGCTTTGGAGGGTTGGTTGCTGGGAAGTAAGGTGTCTGATTATACAGGATTGTACAATTTGATGATGAGAGAGCAGATTTTAAGTAATTGTCAAAACCAGCTTCTCCATCAACACCTGGTAGACTCAGATTTGACCTCTCCCCAAGAATTGGGAAAGAGGGCAGATAAATGGGTCAGGACCAGGATCAGGCCTAAAAACCAGGGTGGTGACCAAAAGAAAGATACCACCAAGCCTCAAGAGAAGGGGGGGGATAAAGAAAAAGAGAAACCTTCCTCAGGGCCCCAAAACTCCACACAGGGTGGTGGGTCCCAAGCTCCCTCCTCTACCACAGCTAAAAAGCCCTACTGCCATGAGTGTAAAACTCCTGGGCATTGGAAAACTGACAGCGGTTGCCCAAGGGCTAAAAACAAAACTGTTCCTCCAATTACTCCTGTCACACCACCTATCACTGTCAGCAGTAATCCCCCAGGTGGTGGGAGTGCCCCCAGAAATCTGGGTGGGTTTACTTGGGGAACACAGGGGGACCCTGGCTTAGCCAATTCCCCTACAGCAACCACTCTTGTCTGTGATGGTGGCATGGGGTTTGCCAACTTCACTGCCTGTCCCAACACTTTGGGTAGGTACAGACAGGAGCCCTACATCAATGGTACAAAAGCTGAGGCCTACAGAGACACTGGGGCTAGCATCACAATGGTGGCCCATTGGCTAGTTCCCTCTGAGCAGCTTTTGCCCGGTTTCTCCTACCAGGTGACTAACATTGATGGCAAACAGAACAGTCATCCCATGGCAGAGGTATGTCTCAGCTGGGGAGGGGTCACTGGCCCTAAAAGGGTAGCAGTGTCCCCAACCTTGCCTGTAGACTGCTTACTGGGGAATGACTTAGAACTCTCAGCTTGGGCTGGAGTTGAACAAGACACCCATTCTAAAATGGTAGGCCTTTCACAAAAGGGTAGGGGGGTTGTGCCATTCACAACCCCTGTCCAAATAGATTTCCTCCCTGAAAAGGTTGGAAGGGCAGTGGTAGCCACAGCCCAGGCACAGACAGACTTCCCTGTAGGGACTGGCAGAGCTGTGACAGTCACAGCTCAAACACAAACTGAGTGCCCCCCTGAAAAGGTTGGCAAGGCTGTAATGGTCTCAGCCTATACTCAGACTGACATAGGTGTAGTGAAGCCTGAAACAATGGATCACTCCACACAAACTGAGAGTAGTGGGGAGGAAGAAAAGTCTCCCTCTCCCCAGACATTAGGAAAAGGTCAGCCTCCTCAGGGATCTGACCTCACCCCTTGTGAAGGAACTGCCCCAGAGGTAGCCAGGCCTGGCCTGGCAGAGCCTCTGATGTCAGTGGCCCCTTCCAAGGTGGGATCCAGTCTGGTGCAGGTAGCCTGCCTCTCTCTACCCTGCCTCAGTCAGCCCAGGGCTGCAGAGGTCAGGGAGGCCAGTGGACCCCCAGAGGGCCCCTGTCCACAAGAACCCCCCCATCAAAAGAATGAGGATTGCCTGGCTAGTAGCCCTAGTCAGGTGATGGGTAAAAATATTCCTGAGGGATCTCCTTTACAGGTAGTTAGGGACCTCCCCCAGGGGGATTCTGTTGGGCACAGGCAAACATGGGACCTTAGGGCCCCAAACCTGACCTGTCCCTCCAGTAAGCCCACAAAAGGGACCCAGCCCCCAGCTTTAGGTAGCCAGAGGCTGACCCTGAGAGCACAGTGCAACTCAGTTAAAGAAAGAAAGGCATCCATGGTGGAGGATGATTGGAGGAAGCTGAGGCCTCACTTTGAGGACACTCACTTCAGTACTCCATCTCAACACCAGCCTTTTACTTTGCCAAGACACACCACAGGTAGAGATTCCCTATGGTGGAGACCCTCTGATACCCTTAGGGTGAGGGATTGCTTAGTGGACCATGAGACAGGGGGTAACCATGCCAGTGCTGGTTCCTCCTTATATGGCCACTTGGGCAATATAGGCTTACCTGGTCAAGGTCAGCCTTATCTCCCTTCGTTTGGGGGGGGGTTGTGTAGGAAGGTGGATATCTGACTATGGTTACCCCCAAATTTTTGCCTAGTGTCTAGCTGGTTTTTCGACTTAGTTGGCCTGAGATCCTGCCATTCAGGCTCTCAGGCTATCTGCTCTCTCTGTAAAATGGACTCCATGTACCCTAGGTACATACCCAATTGGTTGGATCACCCTGTCAGCCCCTGTACCAGTGTACACTAGGTACCCAGGGCATTGGTGTATCCAAGGCCTGCCAGGGGCTGAAGCATGTATTATGCCACCCCAGGCTTGGCCTAACAATCTGACACAACTGGCTGA
The DNA here is from genome assembly GCF_964204655.1 of Triturus cristatus. Classification (NCBI taxonomy): domain Eukaryota; kingdom Metazoa; phylum Chordata; class Amphibia; order Caudata; family Salamandridae; genus Triturus; species Triturus cristatus. The sequence continues at coordinate 722,434,350 of NC_140579.1, forward strand.
TCACTCAGCTGGGGTAAGTTGGTGTAATCACCTCTTACTTAGGTGTAGTATACCTATACCTAACCTTAAATGGGACACCTGGTAACCTATAAGTCACTCCTATGGCAGGCCTTAACAATCCTGAAGGCAGAGTGCTTGGTTCCATGTGAGATGGTGCTCTGGCATGAGCTGAGCCTGTCTGCAGTGGTCGGAACAACTTCCTTCTACTGTTTCCAGATATCGTCATACCATATACTCTTAAGTGCATTATGAACCTCGCGGTTAAATGCTATCTTTGGTTTGGCTTTATCAAAACATGTCGAGTAAGGTGTCATACGAATTGGAATACTAACCCCTCGCCAATTCTGGCGACGGGGTTAGCATTCCACCCTTCTAGAGGGACACGACATGTACAGTACCTGAAACCCGGGTAAAATCAGACATAGCCTCAGCTCCACAAAATGGATGCTGCCACCACAGACACAAGTCTGCCCTCCTGCTGCTGGGAGTCCTTCCAGCTTGGGAGGTGTGGACAAAGGGTTTCCTGCCAGGGGAGGTGCATGCACCACCCCAGACAGGATTTTGTGTATTGGTCAGGTAGGGCTTGAAAGAAACCAGACATGCCTGTGGCTCACAAGGAGCCTCGGTGCATATGCCAGTTCAAACCGGTCCTGGGGCACACCAGTCCCGGGCCTGGGGCGAGCTGGACAAAGGATTGGGGGTGTAACCACCCCCCTTCCTGGTCCCACCCATAGGGAGGGACCTAGCAGGTAGTCCGGCCCCTAGAATCCGCTTAAAGGTAGGAGCTGTGTCCTAAGACTTCAGACATCCTGGAATCAACTTGAAACTAAGAAGAAGACGGGAACTTCGACATTCTGCTGCACAGAAGACTGAAGAAAATCTCCCCTGTGGTCAGGGAGTGACCACCTTGCTAACGCAAGCACCATCCAGCGAATCACCGTCTGCTTTGCCGCCGCCTCCCGCCGGAGCCCGAGCCCAGAGACTGACAAGACCTGGACCTCCAGACCTCTCACCGCCCGATCCACAGTCCCTGCAAAGAGGAGACCCGTGGAGGCACCGAGACACGTGGAGCCAGCCATCTTGAAACGACTACGACAAGCTGACCAGTGCAACAACCGAGGCTCCCTCCAAGTTGTGCTTTGGGTCCTGAGAAGCCCAACCCTCGAGCAGCATCTGCACCAAAGGTGAGCCCTCCAGCATCTCCACGATCTGCGTGGGGCCCTTCTGCATTTTGCCACTCGACGCGCCTAACCGGTTGCTGGCCCGCTGGCTAGTGGCCATCTTGGCGACGAAATCTACGACAAACACCGCTGGTCTGGTTGCTCCAGACTGGCCCTTGCTCCCCTCCAAAGGAGCAATCCCTCTGACCTTGCTGGTCAGAACCAACAGCTGATTTCCGAATCCTTCTACAATTGCTTTTGCCAAGGCTTGTTTGCTTCAATCAAGTCGCCGACACCGCCGACAGCGAGAGCCTGCGTGGGACAGCTCGTGAGCCGACTCCTGGACGTCGTCGACCTTCAGGGACCACGTGGCTGCGGAGACAAGCTACCCCTCATCACCTGTTTGCACCCGACATCGCCTGGTACCCACCTGGTGCCACGCTGGTCACTGGCTAGTGACTGTGAACACTGTCCCCTCTGCTTACAGGTCTTCAACATCTCCGATCCACTCTTGGATCCACTGCATCCCTTCCCGACCGACCGCCTGCAGCATCTTTGTCCCAGGCTCAACGGAACAGATAGAAGAAACCCGACGCACTTTGAGGCCTATGCACCCGCTTCCTGTGGGTGAGGTAAAGCTGGTACTCCGGTGCCCATGTGTAGTAATACATCTCTAGTGCCTGTGTTCCAAATCTTAAGTTCCTAGGTCATCCGGAAGATTCCTTTTGCAGTAACTTTGTACTTTTTACGCACCCATTGAAACCTATGGGAGCCCGCGTGTGACTATTTGCTCTGCACACGCCACCCGTGGACCTCCTGGTCACTAACTGACGTTAGCTCCTTGTAGGCCCAGCGATTCTAGAGGCCCTAGGCCTTTTCCCTTTTCTGTTCGTGGTACTTATACCACTATTTTAGTATATGGTTTGAGTGGCCACCAGGGCCTATCCATATAAAGTGCAACTTCTGTGTATTCTACTGTAATCTTGTTTGACGATTTGTGCTCCTGTGCTCATAAAGAGACTAGGGGTTACTTTGAGAAATAAATACATATATATTTTGAATATATATCTGTGTGGTGTCCTTTCATTGGTATAAAAGGGGGTTACTATTGGTAAAACAGCTTGCTTAACACGCATCACGAGTTTAGCCTCAAAGACTGCTTAGCCTACGCTACCACTAGGGCAGCTAGTCCGAAAAGGTTGACTTACAACCACACCATAAGGGTTGCTTGGCATGGTACAAGGTGATCACTTTAACTAGTGAGCATCATATACCAGGCCAACTTCTCACACCACTGCACTACCCTAAAACACTACCTCCACTTTGACCCCCTACATTACACAAACACCAATGCACTACCATAAACCCTAAAACAATACCCCCAGCAAGACCCCTACAATACACAAACACCACTGCACTACCCTATACCTTAAAACACTACCCCCAAAACGACCCCCTTCGCTTCCAAAACACCACTGCACTACCCTAAACACTAAAACTACCCCAACACGAACCCCTATACTACATAAACACCACTGCACTACCCTAAACCCTAAAACACTACCCCCTGCATGAACCCCTACACTACACAAACACCACTGCACTACCTTAAAACACTACCCCAGCACGACCCCCTTCACTACGCAAACACAACTGCACTACCCTAAACCGAAAAACAGTACCCCAAGCACGACCCTATAAACTACCCAAACACCTCTGCACTAGCCTAAACCCTAAACCATGACCCCCTACACTACACAGACACCACTGCACTACCCTAAACCCTAAAACACTACCCCCAGCACAACCCCCTACACTACACAAACAACACTGCACTACCCTAAAAACTAAAACACGACCCCCTACAATACACAAACACAACTGCACTACCCTAAACCCTAAATCTACCTCCAGCATGACCCCCTACACTATACAAATACCACTTCACTACCATAAACCCTAAAACACTACCCCAGCACGTCTCCCTATACTACACAAACACAACTGCACTACCCTAAACCCTAAAACACTACCCCAGTGTGACCCCCTACACTACCAAAACACCACTGCACTACCCTAAAACACTTCCCCAGCGCGACCCCCTACATTACAGAAACAGCACTGAAAAAACCTACACCCATATCTACCCCCAGCATTACCAACCACACTACAAAAACACCACTGCTCGACCCTAAATGATAAAACACTACCCCCAGCACGACCCCTACAATACCCAAACACCACTGCAATGCCCTAAACCCTAAAACACGACCCCCTACAGTACACAAACACCACTGCACTACCCTAAACCCTAAAACACTACCACCAGCACGATCCCCTACACTACACAAACACCACGGCACTACCCTTAACCCTAAAACACTACCCCCTACTCTACACAAACACCACTTCACTACCCTAAACCCTAAAACACTACTCCAAGCATGATCCCCTACACTACACATACACCACTGTACTACCCTAACCCCTAAAACTCTACCCCAGCACTACCCCCTTCACTACCCAAACACAAATGCACTACCCTAAACCCAAAAACACTACCCCCAGTACGACCCCCTACGCTACACAAACACCACTGCACGACCCTAAACCCTAAAACACTTCCCCTAGCACGACCCAATACACTACACAAATATCTCTGCACTGCCCTAAAACACGATCCCCAGCACGACCCCCTACACTACCCGAACACCACTGCACTGCCCAAAACCGTAAAACACTTCCACTAGCACGATCCCTCTATACTACCCAAACACCACTGCACTGCCCTAAACCCTAAAACCCTCCCCCAGCAAGACCCCCTACAATACCCAAACACCACTGCACTATCCTCAGCGCTAAATCTACCCCCAGTACGACCCCCTACACTACACAAACACCACTGCACTATACTAAACCCTAAAACACTACCCCAGCATGCCCCCTACACTACACAAACACCACTGTACTACCCTAAACCCTAAAACACTACTCCCAATATGACCCCCTACACTACCAAAACACCACTGCTCTACCGTAAAACACAACACCCAGCGCGACCCCCTAAAATACAGAAACACCAATGCAAAACCCTAAACCCTAAATCTACCCCAGCATGACCCCCACACTACCCAAACACAACTGCACTACCCTAAAACCAAAAACACTACCCCCGGCACTACCCCTACACTACCCAACAACCACTGCACTACCCTAAACCCTAAAATATGACCCCCTACACTACGCAAAAACCACTGCACTACCCTAAACCCTAAAACACTACCCCCAGCGCTATCCCCTACACTACACAAACAACACTGCACTACCCTAAACCCTAAATCGACCCCCAGCATGACCCACTACACTATCCAAACACCACTGCACTACCCTAAATGCTAAAACACTATCCAGAGCACAACCCCCTAAAATACCCAAACACCACTGCACTGCCTTAAATCCTAAAACACTACCCCTGGCATGAACCCCTACACTACAAAAACGCCACTGCACTGCCCTAAACCCTAAAACACTACCCCCAGCACGACCCCCTACACTACCCATACACCACTGCACTGCCCTAAACCCTAAAACACTACCTGCAGCATGACCCCCTATAGTACACAAATACCACTGCACTACCCTAAAACACTACCTCCAGTTTGACCCCCTCCTTTACACAAACACCAATGCACTACCATAAACCCTAAAACAATACCCCCAGCAAGACCCCTACAATACACAAACACCACTGCACTACCCTATACCCTAAAACACTACCCCCAAAACGACCCCCTTCGCTTCCAAAACACCACTGCACTACCCTAAACACTAAAACTACCCCAACGCGAACCCCTATACTACACAAACACCACTGCACTACCCTAAACCCTAAATCACTATCCCCTGCATGAACCCCTAAACTACACAAACACCACTGCACTACCTTAAAACACTACCCCCAGCACGACCCCCTTCACTACGCAAACACAACTGCACTACCCTAAACCGAAACACAGTACCCCAAGCACGACACTATAAACTACCCAAACACCTCTGCACTAGCCTAAACCCTAAACCATGACCCCCTACACTACACAGACACCACTGCACTACCCTAAACCCTAAAACACTACCCCCAGCACAACCCCCTACACTACACAAACAACAATGCACTACCCTAAAAACTAAAACAAGACCCCCTACAATACACAAACACAACTGCACTACCCTAAACCCTAAATCTACCTCCAGCATGACCCCCTACACTATACAAATACCACTTCACTACCATAAACCCTAAAACACTACTCCCAGCAAGACTCCCTACAATACACAAACATGACTGCACTACCCTAAACCCTAAAACACTACCCCCAGCACAACCCCCTACAGTACCAAAACACCACTGCACTACCCAAAACCCTAAAACACAATCCCAACACGAACCCCTATACTACACAAACACCACTGCACTACCCTAAACCCTGAAACACTACCCCCAATATGAACCCCTACACTACCCAAACACCATTGCACTACCCTAAACCCTAAAACACTACCCCAGCGTGACCCCCTACACTACCAAAACACCACTGCACTACCCTAAAACACTACCCCCAGCGCGACCCCCTACATTACAGAAACACCACTGCAAAACCCTACACCCTAAATCTACCCCCAGCATGACCCACCACACTACAAAAACACCACTGCACTACCCTGAACGCTAAACACTACCCCCAGTACGACACCCTACAATACCCAAACACCACTGCACTGCACTAAACCCTAAAACACGAACCTCTACAGTACACAAACACCACTGCAGTACCCTAAACCCTAAAACACTACAACCAGCACGACCCCTTCACTACCCAAACACAACTGCACTACCCTAAACCCCAAAACACTACCCCCAGCACGACCCCTACACTACCCAAACACCACTGCACTGCCCTAAACACTAAAACACTTCCCCCAGCACGACCCCTTACACTACCCAAATACCACTGCACTATCCTAAACCCTAAATCTACCCCCAGTACGACCCCCTACACTACACAAACACCACTGCACTATCCTAAACCCTAAAACACTACCCCAGCACGTCTCCCTATACTACACAAACACAACTGCACTACCCTAAACCCTAAAACACTACCCCAGTGTGACCCCCTACACTACCAAAACACCACTGCACTACCCTAAAACACTTCCCCAGCGCGACCCCCTACATTACAGAAACAGCACTGAAAAAACCTACACCCATATCTACCCCCAGCATTACCAACCACACTACAAAAACACCACTGCTCGACCCTAAATGATAAAACACTACCCCCAGCACGACCCCTACAATACCCAAACACCACTGCACTGCCCTAAACCCTAAAACACGACCCCCTACAGTACACAAACACCACTGCACTACCCTAAACCCTAAAACACTACCACCAGCACGACCCCCTACACTACACAAACACCACGGCACTACCCTTAACCCTAAAACACTACCCCCTACTCTACACAAACACCACTTCACTACCCTAAACCCTAAAACACTACTCCAAGCATGATCCCCTACACTACACATACACCACTGTACTACCCTAACCCCTAAAACTCTACCCCCAGCACTACCCCCTTCACTACCCAAACACAAATGCACTACCCTAAACCCAAACACACTACCCCCAGTACGACCCCCTACGCTACCCAAACACCACTGCACTACCTTAAACCCTAAAACACGCCCCCTACACTACACAAACACCACTGCACGACCCTAAACCTTAAAACACTTCCCCTAGCACGACCCAATACACTACACAAATACCTCTGCACTGCCCTAAAACACGATCCCCAGCACGACCCCCTACACTACCCGAACACCACTGCACTGCCCAAAACCGTAAAACACTTCCACTAGCACGATCCCTCTATACTACCCAAACACCACTGCACTGCCCTAAACCCTAAAACCCTACCCCAGCAAGACCCCCTACAATACCCAAACACCACTGCACTATCCTAAGCGCTAAATCTACCCCAGTACGGCCCCTTACACTACACAAACACCACTGCACTATACTAAACCCTAAAACACTACCCCAGCATGCCCCCTACACTACACAAACACCACTGTACTACCCTAAACCCTAAAACACTACTCCCAATATGACCCCCTACACTACCAAAACACCACTGCTCTACCGTAAAACACTACACCCAGCGCGACCCCCTAAAATACAGAAACGCCAATGCAAAACCCTAAACCCTAAATCTACCCCAGCATGACCCCCACACTACCAAAACACAACTGCACTACCCTAAACGCTAAAACACTAACCCCAGCACGACCCCCTACAATACCCAAACACCACTGCACTGCCCTAAACCCTAAAACAATACCCCCGGCACGACTCCCTAAACTACACAAACACCACTGCACTGCCCTAAACTCTAAAACACTACCCCTAGCATGACCCCCTACAATACCCAAACACCACTGCACTGCTCTAAACCCTAAAACACTACCCCCAGCATGACCCCCTATTCTACACAAACACCACTGCACTGCCCTAAACCCTAAAACACTACCCCAGCACGACACCCTTCACTATCCAAACACAACTGCACTACCATAAACCAAAATCTCTACCGCCAGCACGACCCCCTACACTACACAAACACCACGGCACTATCCTAAACCCTAAACCACTACCCCCTACACTATACAAACACCACTGCATTAAACAATAACCCCAGCACGACCCCCAACACTATACAAACACCACTGCACTACCCTAAACCCTTAAACACTATTCCCAACACAACCCCCTAGACTCCCAAACATCACTACACTACACTAAACCCTACTACACTACCCCCAGCACTACCCCCTACACTACCCAAACACCACTGCAGTACCCTAAACCCTACATCTTCACCAAGCACAACACCCTACACTACACAAACACTACTGCACTACCCTACACCCTAAAACACTACCTCCAGCATGACCCCCTACACTACACAAACACAACTGCCCTACCCCAAACCCTAAAACACTATTCTAGCACGAACCCGTACACTACCCAAACAGCACTGCACTACCCTAAACCCTAAAACACTTACTCCAGCACGACCCCCTACACCACACAAACACCACTACACTACCCTAAACCCTAAAACACTACCCCCAGCACGACCCCCTACACTACCCAAACACCACTGCACTACCCTAAACCCTAAAACCCTACCCACAGCACTACCCATACACTACCCAAACACCACTGCACTACCCTAAACCCTAAAACACTACCCCCAGAACTACCCCAATACTACACAAACACCACTGCACTACCCTAAACCCCAAAACACTATCCCCAGCAGTACCCCCTACACTACCCAAACACATCTGCACTACCCTAAACCCTAAAACACTACCCCCAGCATGACCCCCTACACTACACAAACACCACTGGACTACCCTACTACACTACCCTAAAACGTAAAATACTATGCCCAGCATGACCCCCTGCACTACCCAAACACCACTGCACTACCCTAAACCCTAAAACATGACCCCCTGCACTACACAAACAACACTGCCCTACCCTAAACACTAAAACACTACCCCCAGCACAACCCCTACACTACCCAAACACCACTGCACTACCCTAAACCCTGGAACACGAGCCCCTACATTACACAAACACCACTGCACTACCCTAAACCCAAAATGTACCCCCAGCATGACCCCCTACACTACACAAGCACCACTTCACTACCCTAAACCCTCAAACACTACTCACAACACAACCCCATACACTACCCAAACACCACTGCACTGCCCTAAACCCTAAAACACTCCCACCAGCACTATCCCCCTACACTCTCCAAACACCACTGCACTGCCCTTAATCCTAAAACCCTACCCCCAGCAGGACCCCCTACACTACCCAAACACCACGGCACTATCCTAAACCCTAAATCTACCCCCAGTACGACCCTCTACACTACACAAACACCAGTGCACTATCCTAAACCCTAAAACAATACCCCCCATGTCCCCCTATGCTACAAAAACACCACTGCACTACCCTAAACCTCTAAAACAATTCCCCCAGCACGACCCCTACACTACACAAACACCACGGCACTATCCTAAACCCTAAACCACTACCCCCTACACTATACAAACCCCCCTGCACTGCCCTAAAACAATACCCCTAGCACGACCCCCGACACTATACAAACACCACTGCACTACCCTAAACCCTTAAACACTATACCCAACACAACCCCCAAGACTCCCAAACATCACTACACTACCCTAAACCCTACAACACTACCCCCAGCACTATCCCCTACACTACCCAAACACCACTGCAGTACCCTAAACCCTACAACTTCACCCAGCACAACACCCTACACGACACAAACACAACTGCCCTACCCCAAACCCTAAAACACTATTCTAGCACGGCCCCGTACACTACCCAAACAGCACAGCACTACCCTAAACCCTAAAACACTTACTCCAGCACGACCCCTACACCACACAAACACCACTACACTACCCTAAACCCTAAAACACTACCCCCACATGACCCCCTACACCACCCAAACACCACTGCACTACCCTAAACCCTAAAACACTATACCCAGCACTACCCCTACACTACCCAAACACCACTGCACTACCCTAAACCCTAAATCATTACCCCCAGCATGACCCTCTACACTACACAAACATCACTGCACTACCCTACTACACTACCCTAAACCCTAAAATACTATGCCCAGCATGACCCCCTGTACCACCCAAACACCACTGCACTACCCTAAAACACTTAATAATAATAATAATAATAATAATAATAATAATAATAATAATAATAATAATAATAATAATAATAATAATAATAATAATACTGATATTTGTAGAGCGCGAACAGCTACCTCACGAGGAGGTGTCCCGGCGCTATAGACCGCTGGGGAACCCGTCCTGGCTATCCCTGTGAGATGGTCCCTTTCTGGGTATCTCCAAGGTGAAACCAGGCATCCCCAGCGTCTGTGGGGGGCCGTTGTAGAGATAAGGCAAGCTTAATGCCCAGAGTTGCCGAGTGTGTTCCTGGTTAGAGTAGGTACCGAGGCGAGAATTATCGAGTCCGTTTTGACCCTGGTCCACGACCCTGCCGCGTCGGGAATTGAACCCTGGTCTCTGGCCAATTCTCTGCTTACGGGTCTGCCGCCTCTAACCAGTGAGCCACACCTCTCCACAACACTTCCCTCAGCACGACCCCCTACACTACACAAACACAACTGCCCTACCCCAAACGCTAAAACACTATTCTAGCACGACCCCGTACACTACCCAAACAGCACTGCACTACCCTAAATCCTAAAACACTTACTCCAGCACGACCCCCTACACCACACAAACACCACTACACTACCCTAAACCCTAAAACACTTACTCCAGCACGACCCCCGACACCACACAAACAACACTACACCACCCTAAACCCTAAAACACTACCCCCAGCATGACCCCCTACACTACCCAAACACCACTGCACTACTCTAAACCCTAAAACACTACCCCCAGAACTACCCCAATACTAAACAAACACCACTGCACTACCTTAAACCCTAATACACTACCCCCAGCAGTACTCTCTACACTACCCAACACCACTGCACTACCATAAACCCTAACATACTATCCCCGGCATGACACCCTAAGCTACACAAACACCACGGCACTACCCTAAACCCAAAAACACTATCCCCAGCAGTACCCCTACACTACCCAAACACATCTGCACTACCCTAAACCCTAAAACACTACCCCCAGCATGACCCCCTACACTACACATACACCACTGCACTACCCTACTACACTACCCTAAACCCTAAAATACTACGCCCAGCATGACCCCCTGCACTACCCAAACACCACTGCACTACCCTAAACCTTAAAACATGACCCCCTGCACTACATAAACAACACTGCCCTACCCTAAACACGAAAACGCTACCCCCAGCACAACCCCTACACTACCCTAACACCACTGCACTACCCTAAACCCTGGAACACGAGCCCCTACATTACACAAACACCACTGCACTACCCTAAACCCTAAATGTACCCCCAGCATGACCCCCTACACTACACAAGCACCACTTCACTACCCTAAACCCTAAAACACTACTCCCAACACAACCCCCTACACTACCCAAACACCACTGCACTACCCTAAACCCTAAAACACGACCCCCTACACTACACAAACACCTCTGCACTGCCCTAAAACACTACCACCAGCACTATCCCCCCAAAACTCTCCAAACACCACTGCACTGCCCTAAATCCTAAAACCCTACCCCCAGCATGACCCCCTACACTACCCAAACACCACTGCACTATCCTAAACCCTAAATCTACCCCCAGTATGACCCTCTACACTACACAAACACCACTGCAGTATCCTAAACCCTAAAACAATACCCCCCACGTCCCCCTATGCTACAAAAACACCACTGCACTACCCTAAAACACTACCCCCATGATGACCCCTACACTACACAATCACCACTGCACTACCCTAAAGCCAAAAACACTACCCCCAGCATGACCCCCTACACTACCAAAACACCACTGCACTATGCTAAAACACCACGCCCAGCACGATCTCTACACTACCCAAATACCACTGCACTGCCCTAAAGCCTAAAACCATACCCCCAGCACGACCCTCTACACTACCCAAACACCACTGCACTTTCCTATACCCTAAATCTAGCCCCAAGTATGACCCCCTACACTACACAAACACAACTGCACTACCCTAAACCCTAAAGCACTACCCCCAGCATGACCCCCTACATTACACAAACACCACTGCACTACCCTAAACCCTAAATCACTTCACCAACACGAACCCCTATACTACACGGACACCACTGCACTACCCTAAACCTTAAAACATTACCCCCAGCATGAACCCCTACACTATACAAACACCACTGCACTACCCTAAACCCTAAAACACTACCCCAAGCACGAACATCTACACTACACAAACACCACTGTACTACCCTAAACTCTAAAACACTACCTCCAGCATGACCCCCTACACTACACAAACACCACTGTACTACCCTAAACCATAAAAGACTACCGACAGCACTACCTCCTTCACTACCCAAACACCACGGCACTACCCTAAACCCTAAACCACTACACCCTACACTACACAAACACCACTGCACTACTCAAAACCCATAAAACACTACCCCCAGAACGACCTCCTACACTTTCCAAACACCACTGCCGTACCCTAAACCCTAGATCTACCCCCAGCATGACCCCTACACTACACAAACACTACTGCACTACCCTAATCCCTAAAACTACCCCCAGCACGACCCCTACACTACAAAAACACCACTTCACTACCCTAAACCCTAAAACACTACCCCCAGCATGACCCCCTACACTACCCAAACACCACTGCACTACTTTAAACCCTAAAACATGACCCCCTACACTACAAAAACAACACTGCACTTCCCTAAACACTAAGACACCACCCCCAGGACAACCGCATAAACTACCCAAACACCCCTGCACTACCCTAAAACCTAAAACGCGACCCCCTACGCTAAACAAACACCACTGCACTACCCTAAACCCTAAATCTACCTCCAGCACGACCCCCTACACTACACAAACACCTTTTCACTACCCTAAACCCTAAAATACTACTCCCAGCACGACTCCCTACACTACCCAAACACCACTGCACTACCCTAAACCCTAAAACACTACCCCCAGCATGACCACCTACACTACACAAACACCACTGCACTACTCTAAACCCTAAATCTACACCCAGCATGACCCACTACACTACCCAAACACCACTGCACTACCCTAAATGCTAAACACTACCCAGAGCATAACCCCCTACAATACCCAAACACCACTGCACTGCCATAAACCCTAAAACACTACCCCAAGCAAGACACCCTACAATACACAAATAACACTGCACTACCCTAAACCCTAAACCTCTACCCCCAGTATGATCCCCTATACTACACAAATATAACTGAACTGCCCTAAACCCTAAAACACTATCCCAACTCGAACCCCTATACTACACAAACGCCACGGCACTACCCTACACCCTAAAACACTTCCTCCAGCTTGAACCCCTACACTACACAAATACCACTGCACTACCCTAAACCCTAAAACACCACCCCCAGCACGCCCTCCTACACTACCCAAACAGCACTACACTACCCTAAACCCTAAAACACGCTCCCCTACACTACACAAACACCACTGCACTACCCTAAACCCTAAAACCCTACACCAGCACGACCCCCTACACTACACAAACACCACGGCACTATCCTAAACCCTAAACCACTACCCCCTATACTATACAAACCCCCCTGCACTGCCCTAAAACAATACCCCTAGCACGACCCCCGACACTATACAAACACCACTGCACTACCCTAAACCCTTAAACACTATACCCAACACAACCCCCAAGACTCCCAAACATCACTACACTACCCTAAACCCTACAACACTACCCCCAGCACTATCCCCTACACTACCCAAACACCACTGCAGTACCCTAAACCCTACAACTTCACCCAGCACAACACCCTACACTACACAAACACAACTGCCCTACCCCAAACCCTAAAACACTATTCTAGCACGGCCCCGTACACTACCCAAACAGCACAGCACTACCCTAAACCCTAAAACACTTACTCCAGCACGACCCCTACACCACACAAACACCACTACACTACCCTAAACCCTAAAACACTACCCCCACACGACCCCCTACACTACCCAAACACCACTGCACTACCCTAAACCCTAAAACACTATACCCAGCACTACCCCTACACTACCCAAACACCACTGCACTACCCTAAACCCTAAATCATTACCCCCAGCATGACCCTCTACACTACACAAACATCACTACACTACCCTACTACACTACCCTAAACCCTAAAATACTATGCCCAGCATGACCCCCTGTACCACCCAAACACCACTGCACTACCCTAAAACACTTCCCTCAGCACGACCCCCTACACTACACAAACACAACTGCCCTACCCCAAACCCTAAAACACTATTCTAGCACGACCCCGTACACTACCCAAACAGCACTGCACTACCCTAAATCCTAAAACACTTACTCCAGCACGACCCCCTACACCACACAAACACCACTACACTACCCTAAACCCTAAAACACTTACTCCAGCACGACCCCCGACACCACACAAACAACACTACACCACCCTAAACCCTAAAACACTACCCCCAGCATGACCCCCTACACTACCCAAACACCACTGCACTACTCTAAACCCTAAAACACTACCCCCAGAACTACCCCAATACTAAACAAACACCACTGCACTACCTTAAACCCTAATACACTACCCCCAGCAGTACTCTCTACACTACCCAACACCACTGCACTACCATAAACCCTAACATACTATCCCCGGCATGACACCCTAAGCTACACAAACACCACGGCACTACCCTAAACCCAAAAACACTATCCCCAGCAGTACCCCTACACTACCCAAACACATCTGCACTACCCTAAACCCTAAAACACTACCCCCAGCATGACCCCCTACACTACACATACACCACTGCACTACCCTACTACACTACCCTAAACCCTAAAATACTACGCCCAGCATGACCCCCTGCACTACCCAAACACCACTGCACTACCCTAAACCCTAAAACATGACCCCCTGCACTACATAAACAACACTGCCCTACCCTAAACACGAAAACGCTACCCCCAGCACAACCCCTACACTACCCTAACACCACTGCACTACCCTAAACCCTGGAACACGAGCCCCTACATTACACAAACACCACTGCACTACCCTAAACCCTAAATGTACCCCCAGCATGACCCCCTACACTACACAAGCACCACTTCACTACCCTAAACCCTAAAACACTACTCCCAACACAACCCCCTACACTACCCAAACACCACTGCACTACCCTAAACCCTAAAACACGACCCCCTACACTACACAAACACCTCTGCACTGCCCTAAAACACTACCACCAGCACTATCCCCCCAAAACTCTCCAAACACCACTGCACTGCCCTAAATCCTAAAACCCTACCCCCAGCATGACCCCCTACACTACCCAAACACCACTGCACTATCCTAAACCCTAAATCTACCCCCAGTATGACCCTCTACACTACACAAACACCACTGCAGTATCCTAAACCCTAAAACAAAACCCCCCACGTCCCCCTATGCTACAAAAACACCACTGCACTACCCTAAAACACTACCCCCATGATGACCCCTACACTACACAATCACCACTGCACTACCCTAAAGCCAAAAACACTACCCCCAGCATGACCCCCTACACTACCAAAACACCACTGCACTATGCTAAAACACCACGCCCAGCACGATCTCTACAATACCCAAATACCACTGCACTGCCCTAAAGCCTAAAACCATACCCCCAGCACGACCCTCTACACTTCCCAAACACCACTGCACTTTCCTATACCCTAAATCTAGCCCCAAGTATGACCCCCTACACTACACAAACACAACTGCACTACCCTAAACCCTAAAGCACTACCCCCAGCATGACCCCCTACATTACACAAACACCACTGCACTACCCTAAACCCTAAATCACTTCACCAACACGAACCCCTATACTACACGGACACCACTGCACTACCCTAAACCCTAAAACATTACCCCCAGCATGAACCCCTACACTATACAAACACCACTGCACTACCCTAAACCCTAAAACACTACCCCAAGCACGAACATCTACACTACACAAACACCACTGTACTACCCTAAACTCTAAAACACTACCTCCAGCATGACCCCCTACACTACACAAACACCACTGTACTACCCTAAACCATAAAAGACTACCGACAGCACTACCTCCTTCACTACCCAAACACCACGGCACTACCCTAAACCCTAAACCACTACACCCTACACTACACAAACACCACTGCACTACTCAAAACCCATAAAACACTACCCCCAGAACGACCTCCTACACTTTCCAAACACCACTGCCGTACCCTAAACCCTAGATCTACCCCCAGCATGACCCCTACACTACACAAACACTACTGCACTACCCTAATCCCTAAAACTACCCCCAGCACGACCCCTACACTACAAAAACACCACTTCACTACCCTAAACCCTAAAACACTACCCCCAGCATGACCCCCTACACTACCCAAACACCACTGCACTACTTTAAACCCTAAAACATGACCCCCTACACTACAAAAACAACACTGCACTTCCCTAAACACTAAGACACCACCCCCAGGACAACCGCATAAACTACCCAAACACCCCTGCACTACCCTAAAACCTAAAACGCGACCCCCTACGCTAAACAAACACCACTGCACTACCCTAAACCCTAAATCTACCTCCAGCACGACCCCCTACACTACACAAACACCTTTTCACTACCCTAAACCCTAAAATACTACTCCCAGCACGACTCCCTACACTACCCAAACACCACTGCACTACCCTAAACCCTAAAACACTACCCCCAGCATGACCACCTACACTACACAAACACCACTGCACTACTCTAAACCCTAAATCTACACCCAGCATGACCCACTACACTACCCAAACACCACTGCACTACCCTAAATGCTAAACACTACCCAGAGCATAACCCCCTACAATACCCAAACACCACTGCACTGCCATAAACCCTAAAACACTACCCCAAGCAAGACACCCTACAATACACAAATAACACTGCACTACCCTAAACCCTAAACCTCTACCCCCAGTATGATCCCCTATACTACACAAATATAACTGAACTGCCCTAAACCCTAAAACACTATCCCAACTCGAACCCCTATACTACACAAACGCCACGGCACTACCCTACACCCTAAAACACTTCCTCCAGCTTGAACCCCTACACTACACAAATACCACTGCACTACCCTAAACCCTAAAACACCACCCCCAGCACGCCCTCCTACACTACCCAAACAGCACTACACTACCCTAAACCCTAAAACACGCTCCCCTACACTACACAAACACCACTGCACTACCCTAAACCCTAAAACCCTACACCAGCACGACCCCCTACACTACACAAACACCACTACCCTAAACCCTAAAACATTACCCCCAGCATGAACCCCTACACTATACAAACACCACTGCCCTACCCTAAACCCTAAAACACTACCCCAAGCACGAACTTCTACACTACACAAACACCACTGTACTACCCTAAACTCTAAAACACTACCCCCAGCATGACCCCCTACACTACACAAACACCACTGTACTACCCTAAAACATAAAAGACTACCGACAGCACTACCTCCTTCACTACCCAAACACCACTGCACAACCCTAAATCCAAAAACACGACCCCCTCCACGACACAAAAACCACTGCACTACCCTAAACCCTAAAACACTACCCCCAGCACGACCCCCTACACTACACAAACACCACGGCACTACCCTAAACCCTAAACCACTACACCCTACACTACACAAACACCACTGCACTACACAAAACCCATAAAACACTACCTCCAGAACGACCCCCTACAGTTTCCAAACACCACTGCCGTACCCTAAACCCTAAATCTACCCCCAGCATGACCCCCTACACTACACAAACACCACTGCACTACCCTAATCCCTAAATCTACCTCCAGCATGACCCCTACACTACACAAACACCACTTCACTACCCTAAACCCTAAACCCTAAAACATGAACCCCTACACTACAAAAATAACACTGCACTACCCTAAACACTAAGACACCACCCCCAGGACAACCGCCTAAACTACCCAAACACCACTGCACTACCCTAAAACCTAAAACACGACCCCCTACACTAAACAAACACCACTGCACTACCCTAAACCCTAAATCTACATCCAGCACGACCCCCTACACTACAGAAACACCTTTTCACTACCCTAAACCCTAAAATACTACTCCCAGCACGACTCCCTACACTACCCAAACACCACTGCACAACCCTAAACCCTAAAACACTACCCCCAGCATGACCCCCTACAGTACACAAACACCACTTAACTACCCAAAACCCCAAAACACTACCCCCAGCGCGACCCCCTACAATACACAAACACAACTGCACTACTCTAAACCCTAAATCTACCCCCAGCATGACCCACTACACTACCCAAAAACAACTGCACTACCCTAAATGCTAAACACTACCCAGAGCATAACCCCCTACAATACCCAAACACCACTGCACTGCCATAAACCCTAAAACACTACCCCCAGCAAGACACCCTACAATACACAAATAACACTGCCCTACCCTAACCCTAACTCTCTACCCCCAGTATGATCCCCTACACTACACAAACACAACTGAACTGCCCTAAACCCTAAAACACTATCCCAACACGAACCCCTATACTACACAAACACCACGGCACTACCCTAAACCCTAAAACACTTCCTCCAGCTTGAACCCCTACACTACACAAACACGACTGCACTACCCTAAACCCTAAAACACCACCCCCGGCACGACCTCCTACACTACACAAACACCTCTGCACTGCCCTAAAACACTATCCCATCACAACCCCCTGCACTACCCAAACACCACTTCACTGCCCTAAACCCTAAAACCCTACCCCCAGCATGACCCCCTACACTACCCAACACCACTGCACTACCATAAACCCTAACATACTACCCCCAGCATGACCCCCTACACTACACAAACACCACGGCACTACCCTAAACCCAGAAACACTATCCCCAGCAGTACCCCCTACACTACCCAAACACATCTGCACTACCCTAAACCCTAAACCACTACCCCCAGCATGACCCCCTACACTACACATACACCACTGCACTACCCTACTACACTACCCTAAACCCTAAAATACTACGCCCAGCATGACCCCCTGCACTACCCAAACACCACTGCACTACCCTAAACCCTAAAACATGACCCCCTGCACTACATAAACAACACTGCCCTACCCTAAACACTAAAACACTACCCCAGCACAACCCCTACACTACCCAAACACCACTGCACTACCCTAAACCCTGGAACACGAGCCCCTACATTACACAAACACCACTGCACTACCCTAAACCCTAAATGTACCCCCAGCATGACCCCCTACACTACACAAGCACCACTTCACTACCCTAAACCCTAAAACACTTCTCCCAACACAACCCCCTACACTACCCAAACACCACTGCACTACCCTAAACCCTAAAACACAACCCCCTACACTACACAAACACCTCTGCACTGCCCTAAATCCTAAAACCCTACCCCCAGCATGACCCCCTACACTACCCAAACAACACTGCACTGTCCTAAACCCTAAATCTACCCCCAGTATGACCCTCTACACTACACAAACACCACTGCACTATCCTAATCCCTAAAACAATACCCCCCACGTCCCCCTATGCTACAAAAACACCACTGCACTACCCTAAACCCTAAAACACTACCCCCAGCATGACCCCCTACACTACCAAAACACCACTGCACTATGCTAAAACACTACGCCCAGCAAGACCTCTACACTACCCAAACACCACTGCACTGCCTTAAACCCTAAAACCAAACCCCCAGCACGACCCCCTACACTACCCAAACACCACTGCACTATCCTAAACCCTAAATCTAGCCCCCAAGTACGACCCCCTACACTACACAAACACAACTGTACTACCCTAAACCCTAAAGCACTACCCCCAGCACGACCCCCTACACTACACAAACTTCACTGCACTACCCTAAACCCTAAATCACTTCACCAACACAAACCCCTATACTACACGGACAACACTGCACTACCCTAAACCCTAAAACATTACACCCAGCATGAACACCTACACTATACAAACACCACTGCACTACCCTAAACCCTAAAACACTACCCCAAGCACAAACTTCTACACTACACAAACACCACTGTACTACCCTAAACTCTAAAACACTACCCCCAGCATGACCCCCTACAGTACACAAACACCACTTAACTACCCAAAACCCCAAAACACTACCCCCAGCACGACCCCCTACAATACACAAACACCACTGCACTACTCTAAACCCTAAATCTACCCCCAGCATGACCCACTACACTACACAAACACCACTGCACTACCCTAAATGCTAAACACTACCCAGAGCATAACCCCCTACAATACCCAAACACCACTGCACTGCCATAAACCCTAAAACACTACCCCCAGCAAGACACCCTACAATACACAAATAACACTTCCCTACCCTAACCCTAACTCTCTACCCCCAGTATGACCCCTACACTACACAAACACAACTGAACTGCCCTAAACCCTAAAACACTATCCCAACACGAACCCCTATACTACACAAACACCACGGCACTACCCTAAACCCTAAAACACTTCCTCCAGCTTGAACCCCTACACTACACAAACACCACTGCACTACCCTAAACCCTAAAACACCACCCCCGGCACGACCTCCTACACTACACAAACACCTCTGCACTGCCCTAAAACACTACCCCCATCACAACCCCCTACACTACCCAAACACCACTTGACTGCCCTAAACCCTAAAACCCTACCCCCAGCATGACCCCCTACACTACCCAAACACCACTGCACTGCCCTAAACCCTAAAACCCTACCCCCAGCATGACCCCCTACACTACACAAACACCACTGCACTACCCTAAACCCTAAAACACTACCCCCAGCATGACCCCCTACACTACACAAACACCACTGAACAACCCTAAACCCTAAAACACTACCCCCAACGCTATCCCCTACACTTCACAAACACCACTGCACTACCCTAAACCCTAAATTGACCCCCAGCATGACCCACTACACTATCCAAACACCACTGCACTGCCTTAAACCCTAAAACACTACTCCCAGCATGACCCCCTACACTACCCATACACCACTGCACTGCCCTAAACCCGAAAACACTACCTGCAGCATGACCCCCTACACTAACAAATACCACTGCACTACCCTAAAACACTACCCCCAGTTTGACCCCTTACATTATACAAACACCAGTGCACTACCATAAACCCTAAAACAATACCCCCAGCAGGACCCCTACAATACACAAATACCACTGCACTACCCTATACCCCAAAACACTACCCCCAAAACGACCCCCTTCACTACCAAAACACCACTTCACTACCCTAAAACCTAAAACTACCCCAACACGAACCCCTATACTACACAAACACCACTGCACTACCCTAAACCCTAAAACACTACCCCCTGCATGAACCCCTACACTACACACACACCACTGAACTACCTTAAAACACTACCCCCAGCACGACCCCCTTCACTACCCAAACACAACTGCACTACCCTAAACCCAAAAACACTACCCCTAGCATGACCCCATACTCCATCCAAACACCTCTGCACTAGCCTAAACCCTGAACCATGACCCCCTACACTACACAGACACCACTGCACTACCCTAAACCCTAAAACACGACCCCCTACAATACACAAACACCTCTGCACTACCCTAAACCCTAAAACACTACCCCCAGCACGACCCCCTACAATACCAAAACACCACTGCACTACCCTAAATCCTAAAACACTATCCCAACACGAACCCCTATACTACACAAACATCACTGCACTACCCTAAACTCTAAAACACTACCCCCAGTATGAACCCCTACACTACACAAACACCACTGCACTACCTTAAACCCTAAAACACTACCCCAAGCACGAACCCCTTCACTACACAAACACCACTTTACTACCGTAAACCCTTAAACACTACCCCCCGCACGACCACCTAAACTACTCAAACACCACTACACTACCCTAAATCCTAAAACATGACCCCCTACACTACACAAACACCACTGCACTACCCTAAACACTAAAACACGACCCCCTACACTACACAAACACCACTGCACTGCCCTAAACCCTAAAACACTACCCCCAGTATGATCCTCTACACTACACGAACACAACTGAACTGCCCTAAACTCTAAAACACTATCCAGGCAGGAACCCCTATACTACAGAAACACCACGGCACTACCCTAAACCCTAAAACACTTCCTCCAGCTTGAACCCCTACACTACACA
Organism: Triturus cristatus; assembly: GCF_964204655.1. Lineage (NCBI taxonomy): Eukaryota > Metazoa > Chordata > Amphibia > Caudata > Salamandridae > Triturus > Triturus cristatus. Next base: position 722,456,800 of record NC_140579.1, read on the forward strand.
AACACCACTGCACTACCCTAAACCAGAAAACACTACCCCAAGCACGACACCCTACACTACACAAACACCACTGTACTATCCTAAACACTAAAACACTAACCCCAGCACTACCTCCTTCACTACCCAAACACAACTGCACTACCCTAAAACCAAAAACACTACCCCCGGCACTACCCCTACACTACCCAATAACCACTGCACTACCCTAAACCCTAAAATATGACCCCTTACACTACGCAAAAACCACTGCACTACCCTAAACCCTAAAACACTACCCCCAGTGCTATCCCCTACACTACACAAACACCACTGCACTACCCTAAACCCTAAATCGACCCCCAGCATGACCCACTACACTATCCAAACACCACTGCACTACCCTAAATGCTAAAACACTATCCAGAGCACAACCCCCTAAAATACCCAAACACCACTGCACTGCCTTAAACCCTAAAACACTACCCCTGGCATGAACCCCTACACTACAAAAACGCCACTGCACTGCCCTAAACCCTAAAACACTACCCCCAGCACGACCCCCTACACTACCCATACACCACTGCACTGCCCTAAACCCTAAAACACTACCTGCAGCATGACCCCTATACTACACAAATACCACTGCACTACCCTAAAACACTACCTCCAGTTTGACCCCCTACATTACACAAACACCAATGCACTACCATAAACCCTAAAACAATACCCCCAGCAAGACCCCTACAATACACAAACACCACTGCACTACCCTATACCCTAAAACACTACCCCCAAAACGACCCCCTTCGCTTCCAAAACACCACTGCACTACCCTAAACACTAAAACTACCCCAACACGAACCCCTATACAACACAAACACCACTGCACTACCCTAAACCCTAAAACACTACCCCCTGCATGAACCCCTACACTACACAAACACCACTGCACTACCTTAAAACACTACCCCAGCACAACCCCTTCACTACGCAAACACAACTGCACTACCCTAAACCGAAAAACAGTACCCCAAGCACGACCCTATAAACTACCCAAACACCTCTGCACTAGCCTAAACCATGACCCCCTACACTACACAGACACCACTGCACTACCCTAAACCCTAAAACACTACCCCCAGCACAACCCCCTACACTACACAAACAACACTGCACTACCCTAAAAACTAAAACACGACCCCCTACAATACACAAACACAACTGCACTACCCTAAACCCTAAATCTACCTCCAGCATGACCCCCTACACTATACAAATACCACTTCACTACCATAAACCCTAAAACACTACCCCAGCACGTCTCCCTATACTACACAAACACAACTGCACTACCCTAAACCCTAAAACACTACCCCAGTGTGACCCCCTACACTACCAAAACACCACTGCACTACCCTAAAACACTTCCCCAGCGCGACCCCCTACATTACAGAAACAGCACTGAAAAAATCTACACCCATATCTACCCCCAGCATTACCAACCACACTACAAAAACACCACTGCTCGACCCTAAATGATAAAACACTACCTCCAGCACGACCCCTACAATACCCAAACACCACTGCACTGCCCTAAACCCTAAAACACTACCACCAGCACGACCCCCTACACTACACAAACACCACGACACTACCCTTAACCCTAAAACACTACCCCCTACTCTACACTAACACCACTTCACTACCCTAAACCCTAAAACACTACTCCAAGCATGATCCCCTACACTACACATACACCACTGTACTACCCTAACCCCTAAAACTCCCCCCCAGCACTACCCCCTTCACTACCCAAACACAAATGCACTACCCTAAACCCAAAAACACTACCCCCAGTACGACCCCCTACGCTACCCAAATACCACTGCACTACCTTAAACCCTAAAACATGACCCCCTACACTACACAAACACCACTGCACGACCCTAAACCCTAAAACACTTCCCCTAGCACGACCCAATACACTACACAAATACCTCTGCACTGCCCTAAAACACGATCCCCAGCACGACCCCCTACACTACCCGAACACCACTGCACTGCCCAAAACCGTAAAACACTTCCACTAGCACGATCCCTCTATACTACCCAAACACCACTGCACTGCCCTAAACCCTAAAACCCTCCCCCAGCAAGACCCCCTACAATACCCAAACACCACTGCACTATCCTCAGCGCTAAATCTACCCCCAGTACGACCCCCTACACTACACAAACACCACTGCACTATACTAAACCCTAAAACACTACCCCAGCATGCCACCTACACTACACAAACACCACTGTACTACCCTAAACCCTAAAACACTACTCCCAATATGACCCCCTACACTACCAAAACACCACTGCTCTACCGTAAAACACTACACCCAGCGCGACCCCCTAAAATACAGAAACACCAATGCAAAACCCTAAACCCTAAATCTACCCCAGCATGACCCCCACACTACCCAAACACAACTGCACTACCCTAAAACCAAAAACACTACCCCCGGCACTACCCCTACACTACCCAACAACCACTGCACTACCCTAAACCCTAAAATATGACCCCCTACACTACGCAAAAACCACTGCACTACCCTAAACCCTAAAACACTACACCCAGCGCTATCCCCTACACTACACAAACACCACTGCACTACCCTAAACCCTAAATCGACCCCCAGCATGACCCACTACACTATCCAAACACCACTGCACTACCCTAAATGCTAAAACACTATCCAGAGCACAACCCCCTAAAATACCCAAACACCACTGCACTGCCTTAAACCCTAAAACACTACCCCTGGCATGAACCCCTACACTACAAAAACGCCACTGCACTGCCCTAAACCCTAAAACACTACCCCCAGCACGACCCCCTACACTATCCATACACCACTGCACTGCCCTAAACCCTAAAACACTACTTGCAGCATGACCGCCTATAGTACACAAATACCACTGCACTACCCTAAAACACTACCTCCAGTTTGACCCCCTACATTACACAAACACCAATGCACTACCATAAACCCTAAAACAATACCCCCAGCAAGACCCCTACAATACACAAACACCACTGCACTACCCTATACCCTAAAACACTACCCCCAAAACGACCCCCTTCGCTTCCAAAACACCACTGCACTACCCTAAACACTAAAACTACCCCAACACGAACCCCTATACTACACAAACACCACTGCACTACCCTAAACCCTAAAACACTACCCCATGCATGAACCCCTAAACTACACAAACACCACTGCACTACCTTAAAACACTACCCCCAGCACGACCCCCTTCACTACGCAAACACAACTGCACTACCCTAAACCGAAAAACAGTACCCCAAGCACGACCCTATAAACTACCCAAACACCTCTGCATTAGCCTAAACCCTAAACCATGACCCCCTACACTACACAGACACCACTGCACTACCCTAAACCCTAAAACACTACCCCCAGCACAACCCCCTACACTACACAAACAACAATGCACTACCCTAAAAACTAAAACACGACCCCCTACAATACACAAACACAACTGCTCTACCCTAAACCCTAAATCTACCTCCAGCATGACCCCCTACACTATACAAATACCACTTCACTACCATAAAACCTAAAACACTACTCCCAGAAAGACTCCCTACAATACACAAACATGACTGCACTACCCTAAACCCTAAAACACTACCCCCAGCACAACCCCCTACAGTACCAAAACACCACTGCACTACCCTAAACCCTAAAACACAATCCCAACACGAACCCCTATACTACACAAACACCACTGCACTACCCTAAACCCTGAAACACTACCCCCAGTATGAACCCCTACACTACCCAAACACCATTGCACTACCCTAAACCCTAAAACACTACCCCGGCGTGACCCCCTACACTACCAAAACACCACTGCACTACCCTAAAACACTACCCCCAGTGCGACCCCCTACATTACAGAAACACCACTGCAAAACCCTACACCCTAAATCTACCCCCAGCATGACCCACCACACTACAAAAACACCACTGCACTACCCTGAACGCTAAACACTACCCCCAGTACGACCCCCTACAATACCCAAACACCACTGCACTGCACTGCCCTAAACCCTAAAACACAAACCTCTACAGTACACAAACACCACTGCAGTACCCTAAACCCTAAAACACTACAACCAGCACGACCCCTTCACGACCCAAACACAACTGCACTACCCTAAACCCCAAAACACTACCCCCAGCACGACCCCTACACTACCCAAACACCACTGCACTGCCCTAAACACTAAAACACTTCCCCCAGCACGACCCCTTACACTACCCAAATACCACTGCACTATCCTAAACCCTAAATCTACCCCCAGTACAACCCCCTACACTACACAAACACCACTGCACTATCCTAAACCCTAAAACACTACCCAAGCACGTCTCCCTATACTACACAAACACAACTGCACTACCCTAAACCCTAAAACACTACCCCAGTGTGACCCCCTACACTACCAAAACACCACTGCACTACCCTAAAACACTTCCCCAGCGCGACCCCCTACATTACAGAAACAGCACTGAAAAAACCTACAGCCATATCTACCCCCAGCATTACCAACCACACTACAAAAACACCACTGCTCGACCCTAAATGATAAAACACTACCCCCAGCACGACCCCTACAATACCCAAACACCACTGCACTGCCCTAAACCCTAAAACACGACCCCCTACAGTACACAAACACCACTGCACTACCCTAAACCCTAAAACACTACCACCAGCACGACCCCCTACACTACACAAACACCACGGCACTACCTTTAACCCTAAAACACTACCCCCTACTCTACACAAACACCACTTCACTACCCTAAACCCTAAAACACTACTCCAAGCATGATCCCCCTACACTACACATACACCACTGTACTACCCTAACCCCTAAAACTCTACCCCCAGCACTACCCCCTTCACTACCCAAACACAAATGCACTACCCTAAACCCAAAAACACTACCCCCAGTACGACCCCCTACGCTACCCAAACACCACTGCACTACCTTAAACCCTAAAACACGACCCCCTCCACTACACAAACACCACTGCACGACCCTAAACCCTAAACCCTAAAACACTTCCCCTAGCACGACCCAATACACTACACAAATACCTCTGCACTGCCCTAAAACACGATCCCCAGCACGACCCCCTACACTACCCGAACACCACTGCACTGCCCAAAACCGTAAAACACTTCCACTAGCACGATCCCTCTATACTACCCAAACACCACTGCACTGCCCTAAACCCTAAAACCCTACCCCAGCAAGAGCCCCTACAATACCCAAACACCACTGCACTATCCTAAGCGCTAAATCTACCCCAGTACGGCCCCCTACACTACACAAACACCACTGCACTATACTAAACCCTAAAACACTACCCCAGCATGCCCCCTACACTACACAAACACCACTGTACTACCCTAAACCCTAAAACACTACTCCCAATATGACCACCTACACTACCAAAACACCACTGCTCTACCGTAAAACACTACACCCAGCGCGACCCCCTAAAATACAGAAACACAAATGCAAAACCCTAAACCCTAAATCTACCCCAGCATGACCCCCACACTACCAAAACACAACTGCACTACCCTAAACGCTAAAACACTAACCCCAGCACGACCCCCTACAATACCCAAACACCACTGCACTGCCCTAAACCCTAAAACAATACCCCCGGCACGACTCCCTAAACTACGCAAACACCACTGCACTGCCCTAAACTCTAAAACACTACCCCTAGCATGACCCCCTACAATACCCAAACACCACTGCACTGCTCTAAACCCTAAAACACTACCCCCAGCATGACCCCCTATTCTACACAAACACCACTGCACTGCCCTAAACCCTAAAACACTACCTGCAGCACGACCCCCTACACTACCCAAACACCACTGCATTACCCTAAACCCTAAATCTACACCCAGCATGACTCCCTACACTACACAAACACCACTGCACTACCCTAAACACTAAAACACTAGCACCAGCTTGACCCCCACACTGAACAAACACCACTGCAATACCCTAAACCCTAAAACACTACCCCAAGCATGAACCCCTACACTATACAAACACCACTACACTACCATAAACCCTAAAACACTACCCTAAGAACGACCCCCTACACTACTCAAACACCACTGTACTACCCTAAACACTACCCACAGCATGACCCCCTTCACTACCCAAACACAACTGCACTACCCTAAACCCAAAAACACCATCACCAGCACGACCCCCAACACTCTCCAAACACCACTACACGACCCTAAACCCTAAAACATGACACCCTACAGTACACAAAAACCACTGCACTACCCTAAACCCTAAAACACTACCACCAGCACGACCCCCTACACTACACAAACACCACCGCACTACCCTAAACCCTAAAACACTACCCCCTACACTACACAAACACCACTGCACTACCCTAAACTCTAAAACACTACCTCAGCACGAACCCCTACACTACACAAACACAACTTCACTGTCCTAAACCCTAAAACACTACTCCAAGCATGACCCGATACACTACACATACACCACTGCACGACCCTAAACCCTAAAACTCTACCCCCAGCACCACCCCCTTCACTATCAAAACACAAATGCTCTACCCTAAACCCAAAAACAATACCCCCAGTACGACCCCCTACTCTACCCAAACACCACTGCACTACCCTAAACCCTTAAACACGACCCCATACACTACACAAACACCACTGCACTACCCTAAACCCTAAAACACTACCCCCAGCACAACCCCCTACACTACACGGCACTACCCTTAACCCTAAACCACTACACCCTACACTACACAAACAAAACTGCACTACACTAAACCCTAAAACACTACCCACAGCACGACCCCCTACACTACACAAACACCACTGCACTGCCCTAAACCCAAAATCACTACCCCCAGTACGACCCCCCTACACTTTCACACCACCACTGCACGACCCTAAACCCTAAATTTTCCCCAGCATGACCCACTACACTACACAAACACCACTTCACTACCCTAAACCCTAAAACACAACTCCCAGCACAATCCCCTACACTACCCAAACACCACTGCACTACCCTAAAACATGACCCCTTACACTACACAAACACCACTGCACTACCCTAAACCGTAAAACACTACTGCAAGCATGACCCCCTACACTACAAAAACACCTTTGTACTTCCCTAAAACACTACCCCCAGCACGACCCCCTACACTACCCAAACACCACTGTACTGCCCTAAACCCTAAATCTACCCTCAGTACGAGCCCCTGCACTACACAAACACCACTGCACTATCCTAAACCCTAAAACACTACCCCAGCATGTCCCCCTATACTACACAAACACCACTGCACTACCCTAAACCATAAAACACTACCCCAGCGTAACCCCCTACACTACCAAAACACCACTGCACTACCCTTAAACACTACCCCTAGCGCGACCCCCTATATTACAGAAACAGCACTTCAAAACCCTACACCCTAAATCTACCCCCAGCATGACCCACCACACTACAAAAACACCACTGCTCTACCCTAAATTATAAAATACTACCCCCAGCATGACCCCCTACAATACCCAAACACCACTGCACTGCCCTAAACCCTAAAACACGCCCCCCTACAGTACACAAACACCACTGCACTACCCTAAAACACTACCCCCAACGCGACCCCCTACATTACAGAAACAGCACTGCAAAATCTTACACCCTAAAACTACCCCCAGCATGACCCACCACACTACAAAAACACCACTGCACTACCCTGAACGCTAAAACACTACCCCCAGTACGACCCCCTCTAATACCCAAACACAACTGCACTGCCCGAAACCCTAAAACACGAACCCCTACAGTACACAAACACCACTGCACTACCCTAAACCCTAAAACACTACCACCAGCACGACCCCCTTCACTGCCCAAACACAACTGCACTACCCTAAACCCTAAAACACTAAACCAAGCATGACCCCCTACATGACCCAAACACCACTGCACTACTCTAAACCCTAAAACACTACCGCCAGCATGACCCCCTGAACTACACATACACCACTGTACTACCCTAAACCCTAAAACATGACCCCCTACACTACACAAACAATACTGCACTAGCCTAAACACTAAAACACTACCCCCAGCACAACCCCTACACTACCCAAACACAACTGCACTACCCTAAACCCTAAAACACGAGCCCCTACACTACCAAAACACCACTCACTACCCTAAAACACTACCCCCAGTGCGACCCCCTACATTACAGAAACACCTTTGCAAAACTCTACACCCTAAATCTAGCCCCAGCATGACCCACCACACTACAAAAACACCACTGCACTACCATGAATGCTAAAACACTACCCCCAGTACGACCCCCTACAATACCCAAACACAACTGCACTGCCCTAAACTCTAAAACACGAACCCCTACAGCACACAAACACCACTGCACTACCCTAAACCCTAAATTTACCCCAGCACAACCCACTACACTACACAAACACCACTTCACTACCCTAAACCCTAAAACACAACTCCCAGCACGACCCCCTACACTTCCCAAACACCACTGCACTACCCCAAATCATGACCCCCTAAACTACACAAAGACCACTGCACTACCCTAAAACCTAAAACACTACCGCAAGTACGACCCACTACACTACACAAACACCTCTGCACTGCCCTAAAACACTACCCCCAGCAGGACCCCGACACTACCTAAACACCACTTCACTGCGCTACACCCTAAAACACTTCCCCCAGCACGACCCCTACACTACCCAAACACCACTGCACTATCCTAAACCCTAAATCTACCCCCAGTACGACCCCCTACACTACACAAACACCACTGCACTATCCTAAACCCTAAAACACTACCCCAGCATGTCCCCCTATACTACACAAACACCACTGCACTACCCTAAACCCTAAAACACTACCCCAGCATGACCCCCTACACTACCAAAACACCACTGCACTACCCTAAAACACTACCCCCAGCGCGACCCCCTACATTACAGAAACATCACTGCAAAACCCTACACCCTAAATCTACCCCCAACATGACCCTCCACACTACAAAAACACCACTGCACTACCCTGAACGCTAAAACACTACCCCCAGTATGACCCCCTACAATACCCAAACACCACTGCACTGCCCTAAACCCTAAAACACGAACCCCTGCAGTACACAAACACCACTGCAGTACCCTAAACCCTAAAACACTTCCACCAGCACGATCCCTCTATACTACCCAAACACCACTGCACTGCCCTAAACCCTAAAACACTACCCCAACATGCCCCCCTACACGACACAAACACCACTGTACTACCCTAAACCCTAAAACACTACTCCCAATATGACCCCCTACACTACCAAAACACCACTGCACCACCGTAAAACACTACACCCAGCGCGACCCCCTAAAATACAGAAACACCAATGCAAATTCCTAAACCCTAAATCTACCCCAGCATGACCCCCCACACTACCAAAACACAACTGCACTACCCTAAACGCTAAGACCCTAACCCCAGCACAACCCCCTACAATACACAAACACCACTGCACTGACCAAAACCCTAAAACAATACCCCCGGCACGACTCTCTAAACTACACAAACACCACTGCACTGCCCTAAACTCTAAAACACTACCCCTAGCATGACCCCCTACACTACTCAAACACCACTGCACTGTTCTAAACACTAAAACACTAACCCCAGCATGACCCCCTATTCTACAAAAACACCACTGCACTGCCCTAAACCCTAAAACACTACTTGCAGCACGACCCCCTACACTACCCAAACACCACTGCATTACCCTAAACCCTAAATCTACACCCAGCATGACCCCCAACACTACACAAACACCACTGCACTACCCTAAACACTAAAACACTAGCACCAGCTTGACCCTCACACTGAACAAACACCACTGCAATACCCTAAACCCTAAAACACTACCCCAAGCATGAACCCCTACACTATACAAACACCACTGCACTACCCTAAACCCTAAAACACTACCCTAAGCACAACCCCCTACACTACACAAACACCACTGTACTACCCTAAACACTACCCACAGCATGACCCCCTTCACTACCCAAACACAACTGCACTACCCTAAACCCAAAAACACCATCACCAGCACGACCCCAACACTATCCAAACACCACTGCACGACCCTAAACCCTGAAACATGACCCCCTACAGTACACAAACACCACTGCACTACCCTAAACCCTAAAACACTACCACCAGCATGACCCCCTACACTACACAAACACCACGGCACTACCCTAAACTCTAAAACACTACCTCAGCACGAACCCCTACACTACACAAACACCATTTCACTGTCCTAAACCCTAAAACACTACTCCAAGCATGACCCCCTACACTACACAAACACCACTGCACTACCCCAAACTCTAAAACACTACCTCAGCACGAACCCCTACACTACACAAACACCACTTCACTGTCCTAAACCCTAAAACGCTACTCCAAGCATGACCCCCTACACTACACATACACCACTGTACAACACTAAACCCTAAAACTCTACCCCCAGCACTACTCCCTTCAATATCAAAACACAAATGCTCTACCCTAAACCCAAAAACAATACCCCCAGTACGACCCCCTACACTACCCAAACACCACTGCACTACCCTAAACCCTTAAACACGACCCCGTACACTACACAAACACCACTGCACTACCCTAAACCCTAAAACACTACCCTCAGCACGACCCCCTACACTACACGGTACTACCCTTAACCCTAAACCACTACACCCTACACTACACAAACAAAACTGCACTACACTAAACCCTAAAACACTACCCACAGCAAGACCCCCTACACTACACAAACACCACTGCACTACCCTAAACCCTAAATTTACCCCAACATGACCCACTACACTACACAAACACCACTTCACTACCCTAAACCCTAAAACACTTCTCCCAGCACGATCCCCTACACTACCCAAACACCACTGTACTGCCCTAAACCCTAAATCTACCCTCAGTACGAGCCCCTGCACTACACAAACACCACTGCACTATCCTAAACCCTAAAACACTACCCCAGCATGTCCCCCTATACTACACAAACACCACTGCACTACCCTAAACCATAAAACACTACCCCAGCGTAACCCCCTACACTACCAAAACACCACTGCACTACCCTTAAACACTACCTCTAGCGCGACCCCCTATATTAAAGAAACAGCACTTCAAAACCCTACACCCTAAATCTACCCCCAGCATGACCCACCACACTACAAAAACACCACTGCTCTACCCTAAATTATAAAATACTACCCCCAGCATGACCCCCTACAATACCCAAACACCACTGCACTGCCCTAAACCCTAAAACACGCCCCCCTACAGTACACAAACACCACTGCACTACCCTAAAACACTACCCCCAACGCGACCCCCTACATTACAGAAACAGCACTGCAAAATCTTACACCCTAAAACTACCCCCAGCATGACCCACCACACTACAAAAACACCACTGCACTACCCTGAACGCTAAAACACTACCCCCAGTACGACCCCCTCTAATACCCAAACACAACTGCACTGCCCGAAACCCTAAAACACGAACCCCTACAGTACACAAACACCACTGCACTACCCTAAACCCTAAAACACTACCACCAGCACGACCCCCTTCACTGCCCAAACACAACTGCACTACCCTAAACCCTAAAACACTAAACCAAGCATGACCCCCTACATGACCCAAACACCACTGCACTACTCTAAACCCTAAAACACTACCGCCAGCATGACCCCCTGAACTACACATACACCACTGTACTACCCTAAACCCTAAAACATGACCCCCTACACTACACAAACAATACTGCACTAGCCTAAACACTAAAACACTACCCCCAGCACAACCCCTACACTACCCAAACACAACTGCACTACCCTAAACCCTAAAACACGAGCCCCTACACTACCAAAACACCACTCACTACCCTAAAACACTACCCCCAGTGCGACCCCCTACATTACAGAAACACCTTTGCAAAACTCTACACCCTAAATCTAGCCCCAGCATGACCCACCACACTACAAAAACACCACTGCACTACCATGAATGCTAAAACACTACCCCCAGTACGACCCCCTACAATACCCAAACACAACTGCACTGCCCTAAACTCTAAAACACGAACCCCTACAGCACACAAACACCACTGCACTACCCTAAACCCTAAATTTACCCCAGCACAACCCACTACACTACACAAACACCACTTCACTACCCTAAACCCTAAAACACAACTCCCAGCACGACCCCCTACACTTCCCAAACACCACTGCACTACCCCAAATCATGACCCCCTAAACTACACAAAGACCACTGCACTACCCTAAAACCTAAAACACTACCGCAAGTACGACTCACTACACTACACAAACACCTCTGCACTGCCCTAAAACACTACCCCCAGCAGGACCCCGACACTACCTAAACACCACTTCACTGCCCTACACCCTAAAACACTTCCCCCAGCACGACCCCTACACTACCCAAACACCACTGCACTATCCTAAACCCTAAATCTACCCCCAGTACGACCCCCTACACTACACAAACACCACTGCACTATCCTAAACCCTAAAACACTACCCCAGCATGTCCCCCTATACTACACAAACACCACTGCACTACCCTAAACCCTAAAACACTACCCCAGCATGACCCCCTACACTACCAAAACACCACTGCACTACCCTAAAACACTACCCCCAGCGCGACCCCCTACATTACAGAAACATCACTGCAAAACCCTACACCCTAAATCTACCCCCAACATGACCCTCCACACTACAAAAACACCACTGCACTACCCTGAACGCTAAAACACTACCCCCAGTATGACCCCCTACAATACCCAAACACCACTGCACTGCCCTAAACCCTAAAACACGAACCCCTGCAGTACACAAACACCACTGCAGTACCCTAAACCCTAAAACACTTCCACCAGCACGATCCCTCTATACTACCCAAACACCACTGCACTGCCCTAAACCCTAAAACACTACCCTAACATGCCCCCCTACACGACACAAACACCACTGTACTACCCTAAACCCTAAAACACTACTCCCAATATGACCCCCTACACTACCAAAACACCACTGCACCACCGTAAAACACTACACCCAGCGCGACCCCCTAAAAAACAGAAACACCAATGCAAATTCCTAAACCCTAAATCTACCCCAGCATGACCCCCCACACTACCAAAACACAACTGCACTACCCTAAACGCTAAGACCCTAACCCCAGCACAACCCCCTACAATACACAAACACCACTGCACTGACCAAAACCCTAAAACAATACCCCCGGCACGACTCTCTAAACTACACAAACACCACTGCACTGCCCTAAACTCTAAAACACTACCCCTAGCATGACCCCCTACACTACTCAAACACCACTGCACTGTTCTAAACACTAAAACACTAACCCCAGCATGACCCCCTATTCTACAAAAACACCACTGCACTGCCCTAAACCCTAAAACACTACTTGCAGCACGACCCCCTACACTACCCAAACACCACTTCATTACCCTAAACCCTAAATCTACACCCAGCATGACCCCCAACACTACACAAACACCACTGCACTACCCTAAACACTAAAACACTAGCACCAGCTTGACCCTCACACTGAACAAACACCACTGCAATACCCTAAACCCTAAAACACTACCCCAAGCATGAACCCCTACACTATACAAACACCACTGCACTACCCTAAACCCTAAAACACCACCCTAAGCACGACCCCCTACACTACACAAACACCACTGTACTACCCTAAACACTACCCACAGCATGACCCCCTTCACTACCCAAACACAACTGCACTACCCTAAACCCAAAAACACCATCACCAGCACGACCCCAACACTATCCAAACACCACTGCACGACCCTAAACCCTGAAACATGACCCCCTACAGTACACAAACACCACTGCACTACCCTAAACCCTAAAACACTACCACCAGCATGACCCCCTACACTACACAAACACCACGGCACTACCCTAAACTCTAAAACACTACCTCAGCACGAACCCCTACACTACACAAACACCACTTCACTGTCCTAAACCCTAAAAATCTACTCCAAGCATGACCCCCTACACTACACAAACACCACTGCACTACCCCAAACTCTAAAACACTACCTCAGCACGAACCCCTACACTACACAAACACCACTTCACTGTCCTAAACCCTAAAATGCTACTCCAAGCATGACCCCCTACACTACACATACACCACTGTACAACACTAAACCCTAAAACTCTACCCCCAGCACTACTCCCTTCAATATCAAAACACAAATGCTCTACCCTAAACCCAAAAACAATACCCCCAGTACGACCCCCTACACTACCCAAACACCACTGCACTACCCTAAACCCTTAAACACGACCCCGTACACTACACAAACACCACTGCACTACCCTAAACCCTAAAACACTACCCTCAGCACGACCCCCTACACTACACGGTACTACCCTTAACCCTAAACCACTACACCCTACACTACACAAACAAAACTGCACTACACTAAACCCTAAAACACTACCCACAGCAAGACCCCCTACACTACACAAACACCACTGCACTACCCTAAACCCTAAATTTACCCCAACATGACCCACTACACTACACAAACACCACTTCACTACCCTAAACCCTAAAACACTACTCCCAGCACGATCCCCTACACTACCCAAACACAACTGCACTACCCTAAAACATGACCCCCTACACTACACAAACACCACTGCACTACCCTAAACCCTAAAACACTACTGCAAGCATGACCCCCTACACTACAAAAACACCTCTGCACTTCCCAAAAACACTACCCCCAGCATGACCCCCTACACTACCCAAACACCACTGTACTGCCCTAAACCCTAAATCTACCATCAGTACGACCCCCTGCACTACACAAACACCACTGCGCTATCCTAAACCCTAAAACACTACCCCAGCATGTCCCCCTATACTACACAAACACCACTGCACTACCCTAAACCCTAAAACACTACCCCAGCTTGACCCCCTACACTACCAAAACACCACTGCACTACCCTTACACACTACCCCGAGCATAACCCCCTACATTACAGAAACAGCACTGCAAAACCCTACACCCTAAATCTACCCCCAGCATGACCAACCACACTACAAAAACACCACTGCTCTACCCTAAATGATAAAACACTACCCCCAGCACGACCCCTACAATACCCAAACACTTCTGCACTGCCCTAAACCCTAAAACACGCCCCCCTACAGTACACAAACACCACTGCGCTTCCCTAAAACACTACCCCCAGCGCGACCCCCTACATTACAGAAACAGCACTGCAAAATCTTACACCCTAAAACTACCCCCAGCATGACCAACCACACTACAAAAACACCACTGCACTACCCTGAACGCTAAAACACTACCCCCAGTATGACCCCCTCTAATACCCAAACACCACTGCACTGCCCTAAACCCTAGAACACGAACCCCTACAGTACACAAACACCACTGCACTATCCTAAACCCTAAAACACTACCCCAGCATGTCCCCCTATACTACACAAACACCACTGCACTACCCTAAACCATAAAAAACACTACCCCAGCGTGACCCCCTACACTACCAAAACACCACTGCACTACCCTTAAACACTACCACGAGCACGACCCCCTACATTACAGAAACAGCACTGCAAAACCCTACACCCTAAATCTACCCCCAGCATGACCAACCACACTACAAAAACACCACTGCTCTACCCTAAATGATAAAACACTACCCCCAGCACGACCCCCTACAATACCCAAACACCACTGCACTGCCCTAAACCCTAAAACACTCCCCCCTACAGTACACAAACACCACTGCACTACCCTAAAACACTACCTCCAGCGCGACCCTCTACATTACAGAAACACCACTGCAAAATCTTACACCCTAAAACTACCCCCAGCATGACCAACCACACTACAAAAACACCACTGCACTACCCTGAACGCTAAAACACTACCCCCAGTACGACCCCCTCTAATACCCAAACACCACTGCACTGCCCTAAACCCTAAAACACGAACCCCTACTGTACACAAACACCACTGCACTACCCTAAACCCTAAAACACTACCACCAGCACGACCCCCTTCACTACCCAAACACAACTGCACTACCATAAACCCCAAAACACTACGCCCAGCACGACCCCCTACACTACCCAAACACCACTGCACTTCCCTAAGCACTAAAACACTTCTCCCAGCACGACCCCTTACACTACCCAAACACCACTGCACTATCCTAAACCATAAATCGACCCCCAGTACGACACCCTACACTACACAAACACCACTGCACTATCCAAAACCCTAAAACACTACCCCAGCGTGACCCCCTACACTACCAAAACACCACTGCACTACTCTAAAACACTTCCCCCAGCGCGACCCCCTACATTACAGAAACAGCACTGCAAAACCCTACACCCTAAATCTACCCCCAGCATGACCAACCACACTACAAAAACACCACTGCTCTACCCTAAATGATAAACACTACCCCCAGCACGACCCCCTACAATACCCAAACACCACTGCACTGCCCTAAACCCTAAAACATGACCCCCTACAGTACACAAACACCACTGCACTACCCTAAACCCTAAAACACTACCACCAGCACGACCCCCTACTCTACACAAACACCACTTCACTACCCTAAATCCTAAAACACAACTCCAAGCATGACACCCTACACTACACATAAGCCACTGTACTACCCTAAACCCTAAAACACTACCCCCAGCACTACCCCCTTCACTACCCAAACACAAATGCACTACCCTAAACCCAAAAACACTACCCACAGTACGACCCACTACGCTACCCAAACACCACTGCACTACCCTAAACCCTAAAACACGACCCCCTACACTACACAAACACCACTGCACTACCCTAAACCCTAAAACACTACCCCCAGCACGACCTCCGACACTACACAAACACCACTGCACTACCCTAAATCCTAAAACACTTCCCCAGTACGAACCCCTATACTACACAAAAACCACTGCACTAATCTAAACCCTAACCCCAGGATGAATCCCTACACTACACAAACACCAGTGCACTACCCTAAACCCTAAATCACTACCCCCAGCACGAACCCCTACACTACACAAACACCACGGCACTACCCTTAACCCTAAACCACTACACCCTACACTACACAAAAACAACTGCACTACACTAAACCCTAAAACACTACCCACAGCACAACCCCCTACACTACACAAACACCACTGCACTGCCCTAAACCCTAAAACACTACCCCTAGCACGATCCCCCTACACTACCCAAACACCACTGCACTGCACTCCAAAAAAACCAAACACACTACCCCCAGTATGACCCCCTACACTTTCATAACACCACTGCACTACCCTAAACCCTATATCTACCCCAGCACGACCCCCTACACTATACAAACACCACTGCACCATCCTAAACCCTAAAACACTACCCCAGCACATCCCCTATACTACACAAACACCACCGCGCTACCCTAAACCCTAAAACACTACCCCAGCGTGACCCCCTACACTACCAAAACACCACTGCACTACCCTAAAACACTACCCCCGGCGCGAACCCCTACATTACAGAAACACCACTGCAAAACCCTACACCCTAATGCTACCCCCAGCATGACCCACCACACTACAAAAACACCACTACACTACCCTAAATGCTAAAACACTACCCTCAGCACGACCCCCTACAATACCCAAACACCACTGCACTGCCCTAAACCCTAAAACAATACGCTTGGCACTATCCCCTACACTAAATAAACACCACTGTTCTGCCCTAAACCCTAAAACACTACCTGCAGCACGACCCCCTACACTTCCAAAACACCACTGCATTACCCTAAACCCTAAATCTACCCCCAGCTTGACCCCCTACTCTATACAAACACCACTGTACTACCCTAAACCCTAAAACACTAGCCCCAGCAGACCACCTACACTACCAAAACACCACTGCACTACCCTAAACCCTAAAACACTACGCCAGCACGAACACCTATACTACACAAACACCACGGCACTACCCTAATCCCTAAAACACTACCCCAAGCACGACACCCTACACTACACAAACACCACTGTACTACCCTAAACCCTAAAACACTACCCCCAGCATGACCCCTACACTAACCAAACACCACTGCACTACCCTAAACCCTAAAACACTACCCCCTACACTACACAAACACCACTGCACTACCCTAAACCCTAAAACACTACCCCAAGCACGACACCCTACACTACAAAAACACCACTGTGCTACCCTAAACTCTGCCCCCAGCACAACCCCCTGCAATACCCAAACACCACTGCACTTCCCTAAACCCTAAAACACTACCCCCAGCACGACCCCCTACCCTACACAAATACCACGGCACTACCCTACTCCCTAAAACACTACCCCTACACTACACAAATACCACTGCAATACCCTAAACCCTAAAACATTATCCCCAGCACAAACCCCTACACTACACAAACACCACTGCACTACCCTAAACCCTAAAACACTACCCCAAGCATGACCCCCTACACTACACTTACACCACTGTACTACCCTAATCCCTAGAACATGAACCCCTACACTACACAAACACCACTGCACTACCCTAAACCTAAAAGACTACCCCCAGTACGACCCCCTACACTTTCACAACACCACTGCACTACCCTAAACCCTAAATCTACCCCTGCACGACCCACTAAACTACACAAACACCACTGCACTGCCCTAAACCCAAAACACCACTCCCAGTACGACCCCCTACACTTTCACAACACCACTGCACTACTCTAAACCCTAAATTTACCCCAGCACGACCCACTACACTACACAAACACCACTTAACTACCCTAAACACTAAAACACTACTCCAAGCATGACCCCCTACACTACACATACACCACTGTTCTACTCTAAACCCTAAAACACTACCCCCAGCACTACCCCCTTCACTACCCAAACACAAATGCACTACTCTAATCCCAAAAACACTACCCCCAGTATGACCCCCTACACTACTCAAACAACACTGCACTATTCTAAACCCTAAAACACGACTGTACTACTCTGAACCCTAACAAACTACCCCCAGCACGGCCCCCTACACTATACAAACACCACTGCACTACCCTTAATCCTAAAACACTACCCCAGTACGAACCCCTATACTACACAAAAACCACTGCACTAACCTAAGCTCTAAAACACTAACCCCAACACTACACAAACACCACTGCACTACCATAAACCCTAAAACACTACCCCCAGCACGACCCCCTACACTACACAAACACCACGGCACTACCCTTAACCCTAAACCACTACACCCTACACTACACAAAAACATCTGCACTACACTAAACCCAAAAATACTACCCACAGCACAACCCACCACACTACACAAACACCACTGCACTGCCCTAAACCCTAAAACACTACCCCTAGCACGATCCCCCTACACTACCCAAACACGACTGCACTGCACTGCCCTAAACCCAAAACCACTACCCCCGTACGACCCCCTACACTTTCACAACACCACTGCACTACCCTAAAACACTACTCCCAGCACGACCCCCTACACTACACAAACACCACTGCACTACCCTAAAACACGACCCCCTACACTACACAAAACCCACTGCACTAACCTAAACCCTAAAACACTACCGCGAGCACGACCCCCTACACTACACAAACACCTCAGCACTGCCCTAAAACACTACCCCCAGCACGACCCTTTATACTACCAAAACACCACTGCACTGCCCTAAACCCTAAAACACTTCCCCCAGCAGGACTCCCTACACAACACAAATACCACTGCACTATCATAAACCCTAGATTTACCCCAGTACGACCCCCTACACTACACAAACACCACTGCACTACCCTAAACCCTAAAACACTACCCCAGCGTGAACCCCTATACTACCAAAACACCACTGCACTACCCTAAAACCCTACCCCCAGCGCGACCCCCTACATTACAGAAACACCACTGCAAAACCCTACACCCTAAATCTATCCCCAGCATGACCCACCACACTACAAAAACACCACTGCACTACCCTAAACGCTAAAACACTACCCTCAGCATGACCCCCTACACAACCCAAACACCACTGCACTGCCGTAAACCCTAAAACAATACACCCGGCACGACCCCCTACACTAAATATACACCACTGCACTGCCCTAAAACCTAAAACACTACCCCCAGCATGACACCCTACACAACCCAAACACCACTGCACTGCCGTAAACCTTAAAACACTATCCCCAGCATGACCCCCAACACTACACAAACACCCCTGCTCTGCCCGAAACCCTAAAACACTACCTGCAGCACGACCCCTACACTTCCAAAACACCACTGCATTACCCTAAACCCTAAATCTACTCCCAGCTTGACCCCCTACTCTACACAAACACAACTGTACTACCCTAAACCCTGAAACACTAGCCCCAGATTGACCCCATACACTACACAAACACCACTGCACTACCCTAAACCCTAAAACACTACCCCCAGCAAGACTACCTACACTACACAAACCCCACTGCACTGCCCTACACCCTAAAACACTACCCCAGCACGACCCCCTACACCACCAAAACACCACTGCACTACCCTAAACCCTAAAACACTACCCCAGCACGAACCCCTATACCACACAAACACTACTGCACTACCCTAAACCCAAAAACACTACACCCAGCATGAACCCCTACACTACACAAGCACCACTGCAATACACTAAACCCTACAACACTACCCCAAGCACGACACTCTACACTACACAAACACCACTGTACTACCCTAAACCCTACCCCCAGCATGACCCCCTTCACTACACAAACACAACTGCACTACCCTAAACCCCAAAACACTGCCCCCAGCACGACTCCCTACAATACCCAAACACCACTGCACTACCCTAAAACACTACCCCCAGCACAACCCCCTACCCTACACAAACACCACTGTACTACCCTAATCCCTAGAACACGACCCCCTACACTACACAAACACCACTGCACTACCCTAAACCCTAAAAAACTACAACTAGCATGACCCCCTACACAACCCAAACACCTCGGCACTGCCCTAAAACACTACCCCCAGCATGACCCCCTACACTACCCAAACACCACTGCACTGCCTTAAACCCTAAAGCACTTCCACCAGCACGATCCCCCTACACTACCCAAACACCACTGCACTGCCCTAAACTCTAAAACCCTACCCCCAGCACGACCCTCTAAACTTCCCACACACCACTGCACTATCCTAAACCCTAAATCTACCCCAGTACGAACCCCTACACTACACAAACACCACTACACTATCCTAAACCCTAAAACACAACCCCAGCACATCCCCCTACACTCCACAAACACCACTGCACTAACATAAACCCTATACACTAACACAGCATGATGCTCTACAGTACACAAACACCACCGCACTACCCTAATCCCTAAAACACTACCCCCTATACTACACAAACACCACTGCACTACCCTAAAGCCTAAAACACTACCCCAGCTAAAACCCCTACACTACACAAACACCACTGTACTACCCTAAACCCTAAAACACTATCCCAAGCATGACCCCCTACAGTACACACACACTGCTGTGCTACCCTAAAACACTTCCATAAGCACTACCCCCTTCACTACCCAAACACAACTGCACTACCCTAAACCCAAAAACACTACCCCCACACGATCCCCTACACTACACAAACACCACTGTACTTCCCTAAATCCTTAAATCCTACCCCCAGCACGACCCACTACACTACACAAACACCACAGCACTACGCTTAACCCTAAACCACTACACCCTACACTACACAAACACACTGCACTACACAAAACCCTAAAACACTACCCCTAGCATGATCCACCTACACTACCCAAACACCACTGCACTGCCCTAAACCCTAAAACACTACACCTAGCACGATCCACCTACACTACTCAAACACCACTGTACTACCCTAAACCCTAAATCTACCCCAGCAAGACCCCCTACAATACCCAAACACCACTGCACTATCCTCAGCGCTAAATCTACCCCCAGTACGACCCCTACACTACACAAACACCACTGCACTATACTAAACCCTAAAACACTACCCCAGCATGCCACCTACACTACACAAACACCACTGTACTACCCTAAACCCTAAAACACTACTCCCAATATGACCCCCTACACTACCAAAACACCACTGCTCTACCGTAAAACACTACACCCAGCGCGACCCCCTAAAATACAGAAACACCAATGCAAAACCCTAAACCCTAAATCTACCCCGGCATGACCCCCACACTACCCAAACACAACTGCACTACCCTAAAACCAAAAACACTACCCCCGGCACTACCCCTACACTACCCAACAACCACTGCACTACCCTAAACCCTAAAATATGACCCCCTACACTACGCAAAAACCACTGCACTACCCTAAACCCTAAAACACTACCCCCAGCGCTATCCCCTACACTACACAAACACCACTGCACTACCCTAAACCCTAAATCGACCCCCAGCATGACCCACTACACTATCCAAACACCACTGCACTACCCTAAATGCTAAAACACTATCCAGAGCACAACCCCCTAAAATACCCAAACACCACTGCACTGCCTTAAACCCTAAAACACTACCCCTGGCATGAACCCCTACACTACAAAAACGCCACTGCACTGCCCTAAACCCTAAAACACTACCCCCAGCACGACCCCCTAAACTATCCATACACCACTGCACTGCCCTAAACCCTAAAACACTACCTGCAGAATGACCCCCAATAGTACACAAATACCACTGCACTACCCTAAAACACTACCTCCAGTTTGACCCCCTACATTACACAAACACCAATGCACTACCATAAACCCTAAAACAATACCCCCAGCAAGACCCCTACAATACACAAACACCACTGCACTACCCTATACCCTAAAACACTACCCCCAAAACGACCCCCTTCGCTACCAAAACACCACTGCACTACCCTAAACACTAAAACTACCCCAACACGAACCCCTATACTACACAAACACCACTGCACTACCCTAAACCCTAAAACACTACCCCCTGCATGAACCCCTAAACTACACAAACACCACTGCACTACCTTAAAACACTACCCCCAGCACGACCCCCTTCACTACGCAAACACAACTGCACTACCCTAAACCGAAAAACAGTACCCCAAGCACGACCCTATAAACTACCCAAACACCTCTGCATTAGCCTAAACCCTAAACCATGACCCCCTACACTACACAGACACCACTGCACTACCCTAAACCCTAAAACACTACCCCCAGCACAACCCCCTACACTACACAAACAACAATGCACTACCCTAAAAACTAAAACACGACCCCCTACAATACACAAACACAACTGCTCTACCCTAAACCCTAAATCTACCTCCAGCATGACCCCCTACACTATACAAATACCACTTCACTACCATAAAACCTAAAACACTACTCCCAGAAAGACTCCCTACAATACACAAACATGACTGCACTACCCTAAACCCTAAAACACTACCCCCAGCACAACCCCCTACAGTACCAAAACACCACTGCACTACCCTAAACCCTAAAACACAATCCCAACACGAACCCCTATACTACACAAACACCACTGCACTACCCTAAACCCTGAAACACTACCCCCAGTATGAACCCCTACACTACCCAAACACCATTGCACTACCCTAAACCCTAAAACACTACCCCAGCGTGACCCCCTACACTACCAAAACACCACTGCACTACCCTAAAACACTACCCCCAGCGCGACCCCCTACATTACAGAAACACCACTGCAAAACCCTACACCCTAAATCTACCCCCAGCATGACCCACCACACTACAAAAACACCACTGCACTACCCTGAACGCTAAACACTACCCCCAGTACGACCCCCTACAATACCCAAACACCACTGCACTGCACTGCCCTAAACCCTAAAACACGAACCTCTACAGTACACAAACACCACTGCAGTACCCTAAACCCTAAAACACTACAACCAGCACGACCCCTTCACTACCCAAACACAACTGTACTACCCTAAACCCCAAAACACTACCCCCAGCACGACCCTTACACTACCCAAACACCACTGCACTGCCCTAAACACTAAAACACTTCCCCCAGCACGACCCCTTACACTACCCAAATACCACTGCACTATCCTAAACCCTAAATCTACCCCCAGTACAACCCCCTACACTACACAAACACCACTGCACTATCCTAAACCCTAAAACACTACCCAAGCACGTCTCCCTATACTACACAAACACAACTGCACTACCCTAAACCCTAAAACACTACCCCAGTGTGACCCCCTACACTACCAAAACACCACTGCACTACCCTAAAACACTTCCCCAGCGCGACCCCCTACATTACAGAAACAGCACTGAAAAAACCTACACCTATATCTACCCCCAGCATTACCAACCACACTACAAAAACACCACTGCTCGACCCTAAATGATAAAACACTACCCCCAGCACGACCCCTACAATACCCAAACACCACTGCACTGCCCTAAACCCTAAAACACGACCCCCTACAGTACACAAACACCACTGCACTACCCTAAACCCTAAAACACTACCACCAGCACGACCCCCTACACTACAAAAACACCACGGCACTACCTTTAACCCTAAAACACTACCCCCTACTCTACACAAACAACACTTCACTACCCTAAACCCTAAAACACTACTCCAAGCATGATCCCCTACACTACACATACACCACTGTACTACCCTAACCCCTAAAACTCTACCCCCAGCACTACCCCCTTCACTACCCAAACACAAATGCACTACCCTAAACCCAAAAACACTACCCCCAGTACGACCCCCTACGCTACCCAAACACCACTGCACTACCTTAAACCCTAAAACACGACCCCCTACACTACACAAACACCACTGCACGACCCTAAACCCTAAACCCTAAAACACTTCCCCTAGCACGACCCAATACACTACACAAATACCTCTGCACTGCCCTAAAACACGATCCCCAGCACGACCCCCTACACTACTCGAACACCACTGCACTGCCCAAAACCGTAAAACACTTCCACTAGCACGATCCCTCTATACTACCCAAACACCACTGCACTGCCCTAAACCCTAAAACCCTTCCCCAGCAAGACCCCCTACAATACCCAAACACCACTGCACTATCCTAAGCGCTAAATCTACCCCAGTACGGCCCCCTACACTACACAAACACCACTGCACTATACTAAACCCTAAAACACTACCCCAGCATGCCCCCTACACTACACAAACACCACTGTACTACCCTAAACCCTAAAACACTACTCCCAATATGACCCCCTACACTACCAAAACACCACTGCTCTACCGTAAAACACTACACCCAGCGCGACCCCCTAAAATACAGAAACACAAATGCAAAACCCTAAACCCTAAATCTACCCCAGCATGACCCCCACACTACCAAAACACAACTGCACTACCCTAAACGCTAAAACACTAACCCCAGCACGACCCCCTACAATACCCAAACACCACTGCACTGCCCTAAACCCTAAAAAAATACCCCCGCCACGACTCCCTAAACTACACAAACACCACTGCACTGCCCTAAACTCTAAAACACTACCCCTAGCATGACCCCCTACAATACCCAAACACCACTGCACTGCTCTAAACCCTAAAACACTACCCCCAGCATGACCCCCTATTCTACACAAACACCACTGCACTGCCCTAAACCCTAAAACACTACCTGCAGCACGACCCCCTACACTACCCAAACACCACTGCATTACCCTAAACCCTAAATCTACACCCAGCATGACCCCCTACACTACACAAACACCACTGCACTACCCTAAACACTAAAACACTAGCACCAGCTTGACCCCCACACTGAACAAACACCACTGCAATACCC
Source organism: Triturus cristatus (assembly GCF_964204655.1). Classification (NCBI taxonomy): domain Eukaryota; kingdom Metazoa; phylum Chordata; class Amphibia; order Caudata; family Salamandridae; genus Triturus; species Triturus cristatus. Next base: position 722,483,135 of record NC_140579.1, read on the forward strand.
TAAACCCTAAAACACTACCCCAAGCATGAACCCCTACACTATACAAACACCACTACACTACCATAAACCCTAAAACACTACCCTAAGAACGACCCCCTACACTACTCAAACACCACTGTACTACCCTAAACACTACCCACAGCATGACACCCTTCACTACCCAAACACAACTGCACTACCCTAAACCCAAAAACACCATCACCAGCACGACCCCCAACACTATCCAAACACCACTGCACGACCCTAAACCCTAAAACATGACACCCTACAGTACACAAACACCACTGCACTACCCTAAACCCTAAAACACTACCACCAGCACGACCCCCTACACTACACAAACACCACCGCACTACCCTAAACCCTAAAACACTACCCCCTACACTACACAAACACCACTGCACTACCCTAAACTCTAAAACACTACCTCAGCACGAACCCCTACACTACACAAACACAACTTCACTGTCCTAAACCCTAAAACACTACTCCAAGCATGACCCCCTACACTACACATACACCACTGCACGACCCTAAACCCTAAAACTCTACCCCCAGCACTACCCCCTTCACTATCAAAACACAAATGCTCTACCCTAAACCCAAAAACAATACCCCCAGTACGACCCCCTACTCTACCCAAACACCACTGCACTACCCTAAACCCTTAAACACGACCCCGTACACTACACAAACACCACTGCACTACCCTAAACCCTAAAACACTACCCCCAGCACAACCCCCTACACTACACGGCACTACCCTTAACCCTAAACCACTACACCCTACACTACACAAACAAAACTGCAGTACACTAAACCCTAAAACGCTACCCACAGCACGACCCCCTACACTACACAAACACCACTGCACTGCCCTAAACCCAAAAACACTACCCCCAGTACGACCCTCCTACACTTTCACACCACCACTGCACGACCCTAAACCCTAAATTTACCCCCGCATGACGCACTACACTACACAAACACCACTTCACTACCCTAAACCCTAAAACACAACTCCCAGCACGATCCCCTACACTACCCAAACACCACTGCACTACCCTAAAACATGACCCCCTACACTACACAAACACCACTGCACTACCCTAAACCGTAAAACACTACTGCAAGCATGACCCCCTACACTACAAAAACACCTTTGTACTTCCCTAAAACACTACCCCCAGCATGACCCACTACACTACCCAAACACCACTGTACTGCCCTAAACCCTAAATCTACCCTCAGTACGAGCCCCTGCACTACACAAACACCACTGCACTATCCTAAACCCTAAAACACTACCCCAGCATGTCCCCCTATACTACACAAACACCACTGCACTACCCTAAACCATAAAACACTACCCCAGCGTAACCCCCTACACTACCAAAACACCACTGCACTACCCTTAAACACTACCCCCAGCGCGACCCCCTATATTACCGAAACAGCACTTCAAAACCCTACACCCTAAATCTACCCCCAGCATGACCCACCACACTACAAAAACACCACTGCTCTACCCTAAATTATAAAATACTACCCCCAGTATGACCCCCTACAATACCCAAACACCACTGCACTGCCCTAAACCCTAAAACACGAACCCCTACAGTACACAAACACCACTGCAGTACCCTAAACCCTAAAACACTTCCACCAGCACGATCCCTCTATACTACCCAAACACCACTGCACTGCCCTAAACCCTAAAACACTACCCCAACATGCCCCCCTACACGACACAAACACCACTGTACTACCCTAAACCCTAAAACACTACTCCCAATATGACCCCCTACACTACCAAAACACCACTGCACCACCGTAAAACACTACACCCAGCGCGACCCCCTAAAATACAGAAACACCAATGCAAATCCCTAAACCCTAAATCTACCCCAGCATGACCCCCCACACTACCAAAACACAACTGCACTACCCTAAACGCTAAGACCCTAACCCCAGCACGACCCCCTACAATACACAAACACCACTGCACTGACCAAAACCCTAAAACAATACCCCCGGCACGACTCTCTAAACTACACAAACACCACTGCACTGCCCTAAACTCTAAAACACTACCCCTAGCATGACCCCCTACACTACTCAAACACCACTGCACTGTTCTAAACACTAAAACACTACCCTCAGCATGACCCCCTATTGTACACAAACACCACTGCACTGCCCTAAACCCTAAAACACTACTTGCAGCACGACCCCCTACACTACCCAAACACCACTGCATTACCCTAAACCCTAAATCTACACCCAGCATGACCCCCAACACTACACAAACACCACTGCACTACCCTAAACACTAAAACACTAGCACCAGCTTGACCCTCACACTGAACAAACACCACTGCAATACCCTAAACCCTAAAACACTACCCCAAGCATGAACCCCTACACTATACAAACACCACTGCACTACCCTAAACCCTAAAACACTACCCTAAGCACGACCCCCTACACTACACAAACACCACTGTACTACCCTAAACACTACCCACAGCATGACCCCCTTCACTACCCAAACACAACTGCACTACCCTAAACCCAAAAACACCATCACCAGCACGACCCCAACACTATCCAAACACCACTGCACGACCCTAAACCCTGAAACATGACCCCCTACAGTACACAAACACCACTGCACTACCCTAAACCCTAAAACACTACCACCAGCATGACCCCCTACACTACACAAACACCACGGCACTACCCCAAACTCTAAAACACTACCTCAGCACGAACCCCTACACTACACAAACACCACTTCACTGTCCTAAACCCTAAAACACTACTCCAAGCATGACCCCCTACACTACACATACACCACTGTACAACACTAAACCCTAAAACTCTACCCCCAGCACTACCCCCTTCACTACCCAAACACAAATGCACTACCCTAAACCCAAAAACACTACCCCCAGTACGACCCCCTACGCTACCCAAACACCACTGCACTACCTTAAACCCTAAAACACGACCCCCTACACTACACAAACACCACTGCACGACCCTAAACCCTAAACCCTAAAACACTTCCCCTAGCATGACCCAATACACTACACAAATACCTCTGCACTGCCCTAAAACACGATCCCCAGCACGATCCCCTACACTACCCGAACACCACTGCACTGCCCAAAACCGTAAAACACTACCCCAGCAAGACCCCCTACAATACCCAAACACCACTGCACTATCCTAAGCGCTAAAACTACCCCAGTACGGCCCCCTACACTACACAAACACCACTGCACTATACTAAACCCTAAAACACTACCCCAGCATGCCCCCTACACTACACAAACACCACTGTACTACCCTAAACCCTAAAACACTACTCCCAATATGACCCCCTACACTACCAAAACACCACTGCTCTACCGTAAAACACTACACCCAGCGCGACCCCCTAAAATACAGAAACACAAATGCAAAACCCTAAACCCTAAATCTACCCCAGCATGACCCCCACACTACCAAAACACAACTGCACTACCCTAAACGCTAAAACACTAACCCCAGCACAACCCCCTACAATACCCAAACACCACTGCACTGCCCTAAACCCTAAAACAATACCCCCGGCACGACTCCCTAAACTACACAAACACCACTGCACTGCCCTAAACTCTAAAACACTACCCCTAGCATGACCCCCTACAATACCCAAACACCACTGCACTGCTCTAAACCCTAAAACACTACCCCCAGCATGATCCCCTATTCTACACAAACACCACTGCACTGCCCTAAACCCTAAAACACTACCTGCAGCACGACCCCCTACACTACCCAAACACCACTGCATTACCCTAAACCCTAAATCTACACCCAGCATGACCCCCTACACTACACAAACACCACTGCACTACCCTAAACACTAAAACACTAGCACCAGCTTGACCCCCACACTGAACAAACACCACTGCAATACCCTAAACCCTAAAACACTACCCCAAGCATGAACCCCTACACTATACAAACACCACTACACTACCATAAACCCTAAAACACTACCCTAAGAACGACCCCCTACACTACTCAAACACCACTGTACTACCCTAAACACTACCCACAGAATGACCCCCTTCACTACCCAAACACAACTGCACTACCCTAAACCCAAAAACACCATCACCAGCACGACCCCCAACACTATCCAAACACCACTGCACGACCCTAAACCCTAAAACATGACACCCTACAGTACACAAACACCACTGCACTACCCTAAACCCTAAAACACTACCACCAGCACGACCCCCTACACTACACAAACACCACCGCACTACCCTAAACCCTAAAACACTACCCCCTACACTACACAAACACCACTGCACTACCCTAAACTCTAAAACACGACCTCAGCACGAACCCCTACACTACACAAACACAACTTCACTGTCCTAAACCCTAAAACACTACTCCAAGCATGACCCCCTACACTACACATACACCACTGCACGACTCTAAACCCTAAAACTCTACCCCCAGCACTACCCCCTTCACTATCAAAACACAAATGCTCTACCCTAAACCCAAAAACAATACCCCCAGTACGACCCCCTACTCTACCCAAACACCACTGCACTACCCTAAACCCTTAAACACAACCCCGTACACTACACAAACACCACTGCACTACCCTAAACCCTAAAACACTACCCCCAGCACAACCCCCTACACTACACGGCACTACCCTTAACCCTAAACCACTACACCCTACACTACACAAACAAAACTGCACTACACTAAACCCTAAAACACTACCCACAGCACGACCCCCTACACTACACAAACACCACTGCACTGCCCTAAACCCAAAAACACTACCCCCAGTACGACCCCCCTACACTTTCACACCACCACTGCACGACCCTAAACCCTAAATTTACCCCAGCATGACCCACTACACTACACAAACACCACTTCACTACCCTAAACCCTAAAACACAACTCCCAGCACGATCCCCTACACTACCCAAACACCACTGCACTACCCTAAAACATGACCCCCTACACTACACAAACACCACTGCACTACCCTAAACCGTAAAACACTACTGCAAGCATGACCCCCTACACTACAAAAACACCTTTGTACTTCCCTAAAACACTACCCCCAGCACGACCCCCTACACTACCCAAACACCACTGTACTGCCCTAAACCCTAAATCTACCCTCAGTACGAGCCCCTGCACTACACAAACACCACTGCACTATCCTAAACCCTAAAACACTACCCCAGCATGTCCCCCTATACTACACAAACACCACTGCACTACCCTAAACCATAAAACACTACCCCAGCGTAACCCCCTACACTACCAAAACACCACTGCACTACCCTTAAACACTACCCCCAGCGCGACCCCCTATATTACAGAAACAGCACTTCAAAACCCTACACCCTAAATCTACCCCCAGCATGACCCACCACACTACAAAAACACCACTGCTCTACCCTAAATTATAAAATACTACCCCCAGCATGACCCCCTACAATACCCAAACACCACTGCACTGCCCTAAACCCTAAAACACGCCCCCCTACAGTACACAAACACCACTGCACTACCCTAAAACACTACCCCCAACGCGACCCCCTACATTACAGAAACAGCACTGCAAAATCTTACACCCTAAAACTACCCCCAGCATGACCCACCACACTACAAAAACACCACTGCACTACCCTGAACGCTAAAACACTACCCCCAGTACGACCCCCTCTAATACCCAAACACAACTGCACTGCCCGAAACCCTAAAACACGAACCCCTACAGTACACAAACACCACTGCACTACCCTAAACCCTAAAACACTACCACCAGCACGACCCCCTTCACTGCCCAAACACAACTGCACTACCCTAAACCCTAAAACACTAAACCAAGCATGACGCCCTACATGACCCAAACACCACTGCACTACTCTAAACCCTAAAACACTACCGCCAGCATGACCCCCTGAACTACACATACACCACTGTACTACCCTAAACCCTAAAACATGACCCCCTACACTACACAAACAATACTGCACTAGCCTAAACACTAAAACACTACCCCCAGCACAACCCCTACACTACCCAAACACAACTGCACTACCCTAAACCCTAAAACACGAGCCCCTACACTATCAAAACACCACTCACTACCCTAAAACACTACCCCCAGTGCGACCCCCTACATTACAGAAACACCTTTGCAAAACTCTACACCCTAAATCTAGCCCCAGCATGACCCACCACACTACAAAAACACCACTGCACTACCATGAATGCTAAAACACTACCCCCAGTACGACCCCCTACAATACCCAAACACAACTGCACTGCCCTAAACTCTAAAACACGAACCCCTACAGCACACAAACACCACTGCACTACCCTAAACCCTAAATTTACCCCAGCACAACCCACTACACTACACAAACACCACTTCACTACCCTAAACCCTAAAACACAACTCCCAGCACGACCCCCTACACTTCCCAAAAACCACTGCACTACCCCAAATCATGACCCCCTAAACTACACAAAGACCACTGCACTACCCTAAAACCTAAAACACTACCGCAAGTACGACCCACTACACTACACAAACACCTCTGCACTGCCCTAAAACACTACCCCCAGCAGGACCCCGACACTACCTAAACACCACTGCACTGCCCTACACCCTAAAACACTTCCCCCAGCACGACCCCTACACTACCCAAACACCACTGCACTATCCTAAACCCTAAATCTACCCCCAGTACGACCCCCTACACTACACAAACACCACTGCACTATCCTAAACCCTAAAACACTACCCCAGCATGTCCCCCTATACTACACAAACACCACTGCACTACCCTAAACCCTAAAACACTACCCCAGCATGACCCCCTACACTACCAAAACACCACTGCACTACCCTAAAACACTACCCCCAGCGCGACCCCCTACATTACAGAAACATCACTGCAAAACCCTATACCCTAAATCTACCCCCAACATGACCCTCCACACTACAAAAACACCACTGCACTACCCTGAACGCTAAAACACTACCCCCAGTATGACCCCATACAATACCCAAACACCACTGCATTGCCCTAAACCCTAAAACACGAACCCCTACAGTACACAAACACCACTGCAGTACCCTAAACCCTAAAACACTTCCACCAGCACGATCCCTCTATACTACCCAAACACCACTGCACTGCCCTAAACCCTAAAACACTACCCCAACATGCCCCCCTACACGACACAAACACCACTGTACTACCCTAAACCCTAAAACACTACTCCCAATATGACCCCCTACACTACCAAAACACCACTGCACCACCGTAAAACACTACACCCAGCGCGACCCCCTAAAATACAGAAACACCAATGCAAATCCCTAAACCCTAAATCTACCCCAGCATGACCCCCCACACTACCAAAACACAACTGCACTACCCTAAACGCTAAGACCCTAACCCCAGCACGACCCCCTACAATACACAAACACCACTGCACTGACCAAAACCCTAAAACAATACCCCCGGCACGACTCTCTAAACTACACAAACACCACTGCACTGCCCTAAACTCTAAAACACTACCCCTAGCATGACCCCCTACACTACTCAAACACCACTGCACTGTTCTAAACACTAAAACACTACCCCCAGCATGACCCCCTATTCTACACAAACACCACTGCACTGCCCTAAACCCTAAAACACTACTTGCAGCACGACCCCCTACACTACCCAAACACCACTGCATTACCCTAAACCCTAAATCTACACCCAGCATGACCCCCAACACTACACAAACACCACTGCACTACCCTAAACACTAAAACACTAGCACCAGCTTGACCCTCACACTGAACAAACACCACTGCAATACCCTAAACCCTAAAACACTACCCCAAGCATGAACCCCTACACTATACAAACACCACTGCACTACCCTAAACCCTAAAACACTACCCTAAGCACGACCCCCTACACTACACAAACACCACTGTACTACCCTAAACACTACCCACAGCATGACCCCCTTCACTACCCAAACACAACTGCACTACCCTAAACCCAAAAACACCATCACCAGCACGACCCCAACACTATCCAAACACCACTGCACGACCCTAAACCCTGAAACATGACCCCCTACAGTACACAAACACCACTGCACTACCCTAAACCCTAAAACACTACCACCAGCATGACCCCCTACACTACACAAACACCACGGCACTACCCTAAACTCTAAAACACTACCTCAGCACGAACCCCTACACTACACAAACACCACTTCACTGTCCTAAACCCTAAAACACTACTCCAAGCATGACCCCCTACACTACACAAACACCACTGCACTACCCCAAACTCTAAAACACTACCTCAGCACGAACCCCTACACTACACAAACACCACTTCACTGTCCTAAACCCTAAAACGCTACTCCAAGCATGACCCCCTACACTACACATACACCACTGTACAACACTAAACCCTAAAACTCTACCCCCAGCACTACTCCCTTCAATATCAAAACACAAATGCTCTACCCTAAACCCAAAAACAATACCCCCAGTACGACCCCCTACACTACCCAAACACCACTGCACTACCCTAAACCCTTAAACACGACCCCGTACACTACACAAACACCACTGCACTACCCTAAACCCTAAAACACTACCCTCAGCACGACCCCCTACACTACACGGTACTACCCTTAACCCTAAACCACTACACCCTACACTACACAAACAAAACTGCACTACACTAAACCCTAAAACACTACCCACAGCAAGACCCCCTACACTACACAAACACCACTGCACTACCCTAAACCCTAAATTTACCCCAACATGACCCACTACACTACACAAACACCACTTCACTACCCTAAACCCTAAAACACTACTCCCAGCACGATCCCCTACACTACCCAAACACCACTGTACTGCCCTAAACCCTAAATCTACCCTCAGTACGAGCCCCTGCACTACACAAACACCACTGCACTATCCTAAACCCTAAAACACTACCCCAGCATGTCCCCCTATACTACACAAACACCACTGCACTACCCTAAACCATAAAACACTACCCCAGCGTAACCCCCTACACTACCAAAACACCACTGCACTACCCTTAAACACTACCCCTAGCGCGACCCCCTATATTAAAGAAACAGCACTTCAAAACCCTACACCCTAAATCTACCCCCAGCATGACCCACCACACTACAAAAACACCACTGCTCTACCCTAAATTATAAAATACTACCCCCAGCATGACCCCCTACAATACCCAAACACCACTGCACTGCCCTAAACCCTAAAACACGCCCCCCTACAGTACACAAACACCACTGCACTACCCTAAAACACTACCCCCAACGCGACCCCCTACATTACAGAAACAGCACTGCAAAATCTTACACCCTAAAACTACCCCCAGCATGACCCACCACACTACAAAAACACCACTGCACTACCCTGAACGCTAAAACACTACCCCCAGTACGACCCCCTCTAATACCCAAACACAACTGCACTGCCCGAAACCCTAAAACACGAACCCCTACAGTACACAAACACCACTGCACTACCCTAAACCCTAAAACACTACCACCAGCACGACCCCCTTCACTGCCCAAACACAACTGCACTACCCTAAACCCTAAAACACTAAACCAAGCATGACCCCCTACATGACCCAAACACCACTGCACTACTCTAAACCCTAAAACACTACCGCCAGCATGACCCCCTGAACTACACATACACCACTGTACTACCCTAAACCCTAAAACATGACCCCCTACACTACACAAACAATACTGCACTAGCCTAAACACTAAAACACTACCCCCAGCACAACCCCTACACTACCCAAACACAACTGCACTACCCTAAACCCTAAAACACGAGCCCCTACACTACCAAAACACCACTCACTACCCTAAAACACTACCCCCAGTGCGACCCCCTACATTACAGAAACACCTTTGCAAAACTCTACACCCTAAATCTAGCCCCAGCATGACCCACCACACTACAAAAACACCACTGCACTACCATGAATGCTAAAACACTACCCCCAGTACGACCCCCTACAATACCCAAACACAACTGCACTGCCCTAAACTCTAAAACACGAACCCCTACAGCACACAAACACCACTGCACTACCCTAAACCCTAAATTTACCCCAGCACAACCCACTACACTACACAAACACCACTTCACTACCCTAAACCCTAAAACACAACTCCCAGCACGACCCCCTACACTTCCCAAACACCACTGCACTACCCCAAATCATGACCCCCTAAACTACACAAAGACCACTGCACTACCCTAAAACCTAAAACACTACCGCAAGTACGACCCACTACACTACACAAACACCTCTGCACTGCCCTAAAACACTACCCCCAGCAGGACCCCGACACTACCTAAACACCACTTCACTGCCCTACACCCTAAAACACTTCCCCCAGCACGACCCCTACACTACCCAAACACCACTGCACTATCCTAAACCCTAAATCTACCCCCAGTACGACCCCCTACACTACACAAACACCACTGCACTATCCTAAACCCTAAAACACTACCCCAGCATGTCCCCCTATACTACACAAACACCACTGCACTACCCTAAACCCTAAAACACTACCCCAGCATGACCCCCTACACTACCAAAACACCACTGCACTACCCTAAAACACTACCCCCAGCGCGACCCCCTACATTACAGAAACATCACTGCAAAACCCTACACCCTAAATCTACCCCCAACATGACCCTCCACACTACAAAAACACCACTGCACTACCCTGAACGCTAAAACACTACCCCCAGTATGACCCCCTACAATACCCAAACACCACTGCACTGCCCTAAACCCTAAAACACGAACCCCTGCAGTACACAAACACCACTGCAGTACCCTAAACCCTAAAACACTTCCACCAGCACGATCCCTCTATACTACCCAAACACCACTGCACTGCCCTAAACCCTAAAACACTACCCCAACATGCCCCCCTACACGACACAAACACCACTGTACTACCCTAAACCCTAAAACACTACTCCCAATATGACCCCCTACACTACCAAAACACCACTGCACCACCGTAAAACACTACACCCAGCGCGACCCCCTAAAATACAGAAACACCAATGCAAATTCCTAAACCCTAAATCTACCCCAGCATGACCCCCCACACTACCAAAACACAACTGCACTACCCTAAACGCTAAGACCCTAACCCCAGCACAACCCCCTACAATACACAAACACCACTGCACTGACCAAAACCCTAAAACAATACCCCCGGCACGACTCTCTAAACTACACAAACACCACTGCACTGCCCTAAACTCTAAAACACTACCCCTAGCATGACCCCCTACACTACTCAAACACCACTGCACTGTTCTAAACACTAAAACACTAACCCCAGCATGACCCCCTATTCTACAAAAACACCACTGCACTGCCCTAAACCCTAAAACACTACTTGCAGCACGACCCCCTACACTACCCAAACACCACTGCATTACCCTAAACCCTAAATCTACACCCAGCATGACCCCCAACACTACACAAACACCACTGCACTACCCTAAACACTAAAACACTAGCACCAGCTTGACCCTCACACTGAACAAACACCACTGCAATACCCTAAACCCTAAAACACTACCCCAAGCATGAACCCCTACACTATACAAACACCACTACACTACCCTAAACCCTAAAACACTACCCTAAGCACGACCCCCTACACTACACAAACACCATTGTACTACCCTAAACACTACCCACAGCATGACCCCCTTCACTACCCAAACACAACTGCACTACCCTAAACCCAAAAACACCATCACCAGCACGACCCCAACACTATCCAAACACCACTGCACGACCCTAAACCCTGAAACATGACCCCCTACAGTACACAAACACCACTGCACTACCTTAAACCCTAAAACACTACCACCAGCATGACCCCCCTACACTACACAAACACCACGGCACTACCCTAAACTCTAAAACACTACCTCAGCACGAACCCCTACACTACACAAACACCACTTCACTGTCCTAAACCCTAAAACACTACTCCAAGCATGACCCCCTACACTACACAAACACCACTGCACTACCCCAAACTCTAAAACACTACCTCAGCACGAACCCCTACACTACACAAACACCACTTCACTGTCCTAAACCCTAAAACACTACTCCAAGCATGACCCCCTACACTACACATACACCACTGTACAACACTAAACCCTAAAACTCTACCCCCAGCACTACTCCCTTCAATATCAAAACACAAATGCTCTACCCTAAACCCAAAAACAATACCCCCAGTACGACCCCCTACACTACCCAAACACCACTGCACTACCTTAAACCCTTAAACACGACCCCGTACACTACACAAACACCACTGCACTACCCTAAACCCTAAAACACTACCCTCAGCACGACCCCCTACACTACACGGTACTACCCTTAACCCTAAACCACTACACCCTACACTACACAAACAAAACTGCACTACACTAAACCCTAAAACACTACCCACAGCAAGACCCCCTACACTACACAAACACCACTGCACTGCCCTAAACCCAAAAACACTACCCCCAGTACGACCCCCTACACTTTCACACCACCACTGTACTACCCTAAACCCTAAATTTACCCCAACATGACCCACTACACTACACAAACACCACTTCACTACCCTAAACCCTAAAACACTACTCCCAGCACGATCCCCTACACTACCCAAACACCACTGCACTACCCTAAAACATGACCCCCTACACTACACAAACACCACTGCACTACCCTAAACCCTAAAACACTACTGCAAGCATGACCCCCTACACTACAAAAACACCTCTGCACTTCCCTAAAATACTACCCCCAGCATGACCCCCTACACTACCCAAACACCACTGTACTGCCCTAAACCCTAAATCTACCATCAGTACGACCCCCTGCACTACACAAACACCACTGCGCTATCCTAAACCCTAAAACACTACCCCAGCATGTCCCCCTATACTACACAAACACCACTGCACTACCCTAAACCCTAAAACACTACCCCAGCGTGACCCCCTACACTACCAAAACACCACTGCACTACCCTTACACACTACCCCGAGCATAACCCCCTACATTACAGAAACAGCACTGCAAAACCCTACACCCTAAATCTACCCCCAGCATGACCAACCACACTACAAAAACACCACTGCTCTACCCTAAATGATAAAACACTACCCCCAGCACGACCCCTACAATACCCAAACACTTCTGCACTGCCCTAAACCCTAAAACACGCCCCCCTACAGTACACAAACACCACTGCGCTTCCCTAAAACACTACCCCCAGCGCGACCCCCTACATTACAGAAACAGCACTGCAAAATCTTACACCCTAAAACTACCCCCAGCATGACCAACCACACTACAAAAACACCACTGCACTACCCTGAACGCTAAAACACTACCCCCAGTATGACCCCCTCTAATACCCAAACACCACTGCACTGCCCTAAACCCTAAAGCACGAACCCCTACAGTACACAAACACCACTGCACTATCCTAAACCCTAAAACACTACCCCAGCATGTCCCCCTATACTACACAAACACCACTGCACTACCCTAAACCATAAAAAACACTACCCCAGCGTGACCCCCTACACTACCAAAACACCACTGCACTACCCTTAAACACTACCACGAGCGCGACCCCCTACATTACAGAAACAGCACTGCAAAACCCTACACCCTAAATCTACCCCCAGCATGACCAACCACACTACAAAAACACAACTGCTCTACCCTAAATGATAAAACACTACCCGCAGCACGACCCCCCTACAATACCCAAACAGCACTGCACTGCCCTAAACCCTAAAACACTCCCCCCTACAGTACAAAAACACCACTGCACTACCCTAAAACACTACCTCCAGCGCGACCCTCTACATTACAGAAACACCACTGCAAAATCTTACACCCTAAAACTACCCCCAGCATGACCAACCACACTACAAAAACACCACTGCACTACCCTGAACGCTAAAACACTACCCCCAGTACGACCCCCTCTAATACCCAAACACCACTGCACTGCCCTAAACCCTAAAACACGAACCCCTACTGTACACAAACACCACTGCACTACCCTAAACCCTAAAACACTACCACCAGCACGACCCCCTTCACTACCCAAACACAACTGCACTACCATAAACCCCAAAACACTACGCCCAGCACGACCCCCTACACTACCCAAACACCACTGCACTTCCCTAAGCACTAAAACACTTCTCCCAGCACGACCCCTTACACTACCCAAACACCACTGCACTATCCTAAACCCTAAATCGACCCCCAGTACGACCCCCTACACTACACAAACACCACTGCACTATCCAAAACCCTAAAACACTACCCCAGCGTGACCCCCTACACTACCAAAACACCACTGCACTACTCTAAAACACTTCCCCCAGCGCGACCCCCTACATTACAGAAACAGCACTGCAAAACCCTACACCCTAAATCTACCCCCAGCATGACCAACCACACTACAAAAACACCACTGCTCTACCCTAAATGATAAACACTACCCCCAGCACGACCCCCTACAATACCCAAACACCACTGCAAATCTGCACTACACTAAACCCAAAAATACTACCCACAGCACAACCCACCACACTACACAAACACCACTGCACTGCCCTAAACCCTAAAACACTACCCCTAGCACGATCCCCCTACACTACCCAAACACGACTGCACTGCACTGCCCTAAACCCAAAACCACTACCCCCGTACGACCCCCTACACTTTCACAACACCACTGCACTACCCTAAAACACTACTCCCAGCACGACCCCCTACACTACACAAACACCACTGCACTACCCTAAAACACGACCCCCTACACTACACAAAACCCACTGCACTACCCTAAACCCTAAAACACTACCGCGAGCACGACCCCCTACACTACACAAACACCTCAGCACTGCCCTAAAACACTACCCCCAGCACGACCCTTTATACTACCAAAACACCACTGCACTGCCCTAAACCCTAAAACACTTCCCCCAGCAGGACTCCCTACACAACACAAATACCACTGCACTATCATAAACCCTAGATTTACCCCCAGTACGACCCCCTACACTACACAAACACCACTGCACTACCCTAAACCCTAAAACACTACCCCAGCGTGAACCCCAATACTACCAAAACACCACTGCACTACCCTAAAACCCTACCCCCAGCGCGACCCCCTACATTACAGAAACACCACTGCAAAACCCTACACCCTAAATCTATCCCCAGCATGACCCACCACACTACAAAAACACCACTGCACTACCCTAAACGCTAAAACACTACCCTCAGCATGACCCCCTACACAACCCAAACACCACTGCACTGCCGTAAACCCGAAAACAATACACCCGGCACGACCCCCTACACTAAATATACACCACTGCACTGCCCTAAAACCTAAAACACTACCCCCAGCATGACACCCTACACAACCCAAACACCACTGCACTGCCGTAAACCTTAAAACACTATCCCCAGCATGACCCCCAACACTACACAAACACCCCTGCTCTGCCCAAAACCCTAAAACACTACCTGCAGCACGACCCCTACACTTCCAAAACACCACTGCATTACCCTAAACCCTAAATCTACTCCCAGCTTGACCCCTACTCTACACAAACACAACTGTACTACCCTAAACCCTAAAACACTAGCCCCAGATTGACCCCATACACTACACAAACACCACTGCACTACCCTAAACCCTAAAACACTACCCCCAGCAAGACTACCTACACTACACAAACCCCACTGCACTGCCCTACACCCTAAAACACTACCCCAGAACGACCCCCTACACCACCAAAACACCACTGCACTACCCTAAACCCTAAAACACTACCCCAGCACGAACCCCTATACCACACAAACACTACTGCACTACCCTAAACCCGAAAACACTACACCCAGCATGAACCCCTACACTACACAAAC
The DNA here is from genome assembly GCF_964204655.1 of Triturus cristatus. NCBI lineage: Eukaryota > Metazoa > Chordata > Amphibia > Caudata > Salamandridae > Triturus > Triturus cristatus. The sequence goes on from NC_140579.1 coordinate 722,499,307, forward strand.
ACCACTGCACTACCCTAAACCTAAAAAACTACCCCCAGTACGACCCCCTACACTTTCACAACACCACTTCACTACCCTAAACCCTAAATCTACCCCTGCACGACCCCCTAAACTACACAAACACCACTGCACTGCCCTAAACCCAAAACATTACTCCCAGTACGACCCCCTACACTTTCACAACACCACTGCACTACTCTAAACCCTAAATCTACCCCAGCACGACCCACTACACTACACAAACACCACTTAACTACCCTGAACACTAAAACATTACTCCAAGCATGACCCCCTACACTACACATGCACCACTGTACTACCCTAAACCCTAAAACACTACCCCCAGCACTACCCCCTTCACTACCCAAACACAAATGCACTACTCTAATCCCAAAAACACTACCCTGAACACTAAAACATTACTCCAAGCATGACCCCCTACACTACTCAAACAACACTGCACTATCCTAAACCCTAAAACACGACTGTACTACCCTGAACCCTAAAAAACTACCCCCAGCACGGCCCCCTACACTATACAAACACCACTGTACTACCCTTAATCCTAAAACACTACCCCAGTACGAACCCCTATACTGAACAAAAACCACTGCACTAACCTAAGCTCTAAAACACTAACCCCAACACTACACAAACACCACTGCACTGCCATAAACCCTAAAACACTACCCCCAGCACGACCCCCTACACTACACAAACACCACGGCACTACCCTTAACCCTAAACCACTACACCCTACACTACACAAAAACAACTGCACTAAACTAAACCCAAAAGCACTACCCACAGCACAACCCACCACACTACACAAACACCACTGCACTGCCCTAAACCCTAAAACACTACCCCTAGCACGATCCCCCTACACTACCCAAACACCACTGCACTGCACTGCCCTAAACCCAAAACCACTACCCCCAGTACGACCCCCTACACTTTCACAACACCACTGCACTACCCTAAACCCGAAATCTACCCCAGCACGACACCCTACACTACAAAAACACTACTTCACTACCCTAAAACACCACTCCCAGCACGACCCCCTACACTACCCAAACACCACTGCACTACCCTAAAAAATGACCCCCTACACTACACAAAACCCACTGCACTACCCTAAACCCTAAAACACTACCGCGAGCACGACCCCCTACACTACACAAACACCTCAGCACTGCCCTAAAACACTACCCCCAGCACGACCCTTTATACTACCAAAACACCACTGCACTGCCCTAAACCCTAAAACACTTCCCTACACAACACAAATACCACTGCATTATTCTAAACCCTAGATTTACCCCCAGTATGACCCCCTACACTACACAAACACCACTGCACTACCCTAAACCCTAAAACACTACCCCAGCGTCAACCCCTATACTACCAAAACACCACTGCACTACCCTAAAACACTACCCCCAGCGCGACCCCCTACATTACAGAAACACCACTGCAAAACCCTACACCCTAAATCTATCCCCAGCATGACCCACCACACTACAAAAACACCACTGCACTACCCTAAACGCTAAAACACTACCCCCAGCATGGCCCCCTACAATAAACAAAACACCACTGCACTGCCCTAAACCCTAAAACAATACGCCCGGCACGACCCCCTACACTAAATATACACCACTGCACTGCCCTAAAACACTACCCCCAGCATGACCCCTACACAACCCAAACACCACTGCACTGCGGTAAACCTTAAAACACTACCCTCAGCAAGACCCCCAACACTACACAAACACCCCTGCTCTGCCTTAAACCCTAAAACACTACATGCAGCCCGACCCCTACACTTCCCAAACACCACTGCATTACCCTAAACCCTAAATCTACTCCCAGCTTGACCCCCTACTCTACACAAACACTACTGTACTACCCTAAGCCCTAAAACACTAGCCCCAGATTGACCCCATACACTACACAAACACCACTGCACTACCCTAAACCCTAAAACACTACCCCCAGCAAGACTACCTACACTACACAAACACCACTGCACTGCCCTAAACCCTAAAACACTACCCCAGCACGACCCCCTATACTACCAAAACACCACTGCACTACGCTAAACCCTAAAACACTACCCCAGTGCGAACCCCTATACAACACAAACACTACTGCACTACCCTAAACCCGAAAACACTACACCCAGCATGAACCCCTACACTACACAAGCACCACTGCAATACACTAAACCCTACAACACTACCTCAAGCACGACACTCTACACTAGACAAACACCACTGTACTACCCTAAACCCTACCCCCAGCATGACCCCTTTCACTACACAAACACAACTGCACTACCCTAAACCCCAAAACACTGCCCCCAGCACGACTCCCTACAATACCCAAACACCACTGCACTATCCTAAAACACTACCCCCAGCACAACCCCCTACCCTACACAAACACCACTGTACTACCCTAATCCCTAGAACACGACCCCCCACACTACACAAACACCACTGCACTACCCTAAACCCTAAAAAACTACAACTAGCACGACCCCCTACACAACCCAAACACCTCGGCACTGCCCTAAAACACTACCCCCAGCATGACCCCCTACACTACCCAAACACCACTGCACTGCCTTAAACCCTAAAGCACTTCCACCAGCACGATCCCCCTACACTACCCAAACACCACTGCACTGCCCTAAACTCTAAAACCCAACCCCCAGCATGACCCTCTAAACTAGCCACACACCACTGCACTATCCTAAACCCTAAATCTACCCAAGTACGAACCCCTACACTACACAAACACCACTACACTATCCTAATCCCTAAAACACAACCCCAGCACATCCCCCTACACTCCACAAACACCACTGCACTAACATAAACCCTATACACTAACACAGCATGACGCTCTACAGTACACAAACACCACCGCACTACCCTAATCCCTAAAACACTACCCCCTATACTACACAAACACCACTGCACTACCCTAAAGCCTAAAACACTACCCCAGCTAAAACCCCTACACTACACAAACACCACTGTACTACCCTAAACCCTAAAACACTATCCCAAGCATGACCCTCTACAGTACACAAACACTGCTGTGCTACCCTAAACCCTAAAACACTTCCCCCAGCACTAACCCCTTCACTACCCAAACACAACTGCACTACCCTAAAGCCAAAAAAATTACCCCCACACGATCCCCTACACTACACAAACACCACTGTACTTCCCTAAATCCATAAACCCTACCCCCAGCACGACCCACTACACTACACAAACACAACAGCACTACGCTTAACCCTAAACCACTACACCCTACACTACACAAACACCACTGCACTACACTAAACCCTAAAACACTACCCCTAGCATGATCCACCTACACTACCCAAACACCACTGCACTACCCTAAACCCTGAATCTACCCCCAGCTTGACCCCCTACACTACAAGAACACCAATTGACTACCCTAAACCCTAAAACACTACCCACAGCACGACCCCTTCACTACCCAAACACAACTGCACTACCCTAAACCCCAAAACACTAACCCCAGCACGACCCCATCCACTGCCCAAACACCACTGCACTACCCTAAACCCTAAAACACTACCCCAAGCACGACCCCCTACACTACACAAACACCACTGTACTATCCTAAACCCTAAAACACTACCCCAGCACAAACCCCTTTACTACCCAAACACAACTGCACTACCCTAAACCCAAAAACACTACCCACAGCATGACCTCCTACAGTACCCAAACACCACTGCACTACCCTAAAACATAAAACACGACCCCCTAAACTACACAATCACCACTGCACTACCCTAAACCCTTAAACACTACCCCCAGCACAACACCCTACGCTACCCAAACATCACTACACTACCCTAAACCCTGAAACACTACCCCTAGCACTACCCCTACACTACCCAAACACCACTGTACTATCCTAAACCCTAAAACACTACCCCAGCACAAACCCCTTTACTACCCAAACACAACTGCACTACCCTAAACCCAAAAACACTACCCCCAGCACGACCCCCTACACTACCCAAACACCACTGCACTACCCTAAAACATAAAACACGACCCCCTAAACTACACAAACACCTCTGCACTACCCTAAACCCTAAAACACTAACCCCAGCACGACCCCCTACACTACACAAACACCACGGCACTACACTAAACCCTAAACCACTATCCCCTACACTGCACAAATACCACTGTACTACCCTAAACCCTAAATAACTACCCCCAACACGACCCCCTTCACTATATAAACACCACTGCACTACCCTAAACCCTTAAAAACTACCCCAGCACAACCCGCTACACGACCCAAACATCACTACACTACCCTAAACCCTAAAATACTACCCCTAGCACAACCCCTACACTACCCAAACACCACTGCACTACCTTAAACCGTAAAACATTACCCCATCAATACCCCCTACACTACACAAACACCACTGCACTACACTAAACCCTAAAACACTACCCCTAGCATGATCCACCTACACTACCCAAACACCACTGCACTGCCCTAAACCCTAAAACACTACACCTAGCACGATCCAACTACACTACTCAAACACCACTGTACTACCCTAAACCCTACATCTACCCCCAGCATGACCCCTACACTACACAAACACCACTGCACTACCCTAAACCCTGAATCTACCCCCAGCTTGACCCCCTACACTACAAGAACACCAATTGACTACCCTAAACCCTAAAACACTACCCACAGCACGACCCCTTCACTACCCAAACACAACTGCACTACCCTAAACCCCAAAACACTACCCCCAGCACGACCCCATACACTGCCCAAACACCACTGCACTACCCTAAACCCTAAAACACTACCCCAAGCACGACTCCCTACACTACACAAACACCACTGTACTATCCTAAACCCTAAAACACTACCCCAGCAGAAACCCCTTTACTACCCAAACACAACTGCACTACCCTAAACCCAAAAACACTACCCACAGCATGACCTCCTACAGTACCCAAACACCACTGCACTACCCTAAAACATAAAACACGACCCCCTAAACTACACAATCACCACTGCACTACCCTAAACCCTTAAACACTACCCCCAGCACAACACCCTACGCTACCCAAACATCACTACACTACCCTAAACCCTGAAACACTACCCCTAGCACTACCCCTACACTACCCAAACACCACTGTACTATCCTAAACCCTAAAACACTACCCCAGCACAAACCCCTTTACTACCCAAACACAACTGCACTACCCTAAACCCAAAAACACTACCCCCAGCACGACCCCCTACACTACCCAAACACCACTGCACTACCCTAAAACATAAAACACGACCCCCTAAACTACACAAACACCTCTGCACTACCCTAAACCCTAAAACACTAACCCCAGCACGACCCCCTACACTACACAAACACCACGGCACTACACTAAACCCTAAACCACTATCCCCTACACTGCACAAATACCACTGTACTACCCTAAACCCTAAATAACTACCCCCAACACGACCCCCTACACTATATAAACACCACTGCACTACCCTAAACCCTTAAAAACTCCCCCAGCACAACCCGCTACACGACCCAAACATCACTACACTACCCTAAACCCTAAAATACTACCCCTAGCACAGCCCCTACACTACCCAAACACCACTGCACTACCTTAAACCCTAAAACATTACCCCATCAATACCCCCTACACTACTCAAACACCACTGCACTACTCTAAACCCTATAACACTACCACTAGCACGACCCCCTACACAAGCCAAACACCACTGCACTACCCTAAACCCTAAAACACTTAACCCAGCACGACCCCCTACACCACACAAACACCACTGCACTACTCTAAGCCCTAAAATACTACCCCCAGCACTACTTCTACACTACACAACCACCACTTTACTACCCTAAACCCTACAACACTACCCCCTGCACAACCCCTTCACTACCCAAACACAACTGCTCTACCCTAAACCCAAAAACACTACCCCCAGCACGACCCTCTACACTACCCAAACACAACTACACTACACTAAACCCTAAAGCATGACGCCCTACACTACACAAACACCACTGCACTACCCTAAATCCTAAAACACTACCCCCAGCACGACGCACTACACTACACAAACACCACTGCACTGCACTACACTAAACCCTTAAAAACTAGCCCCAGCACGACCCCTCACACTACACAAACACCACTGCACTGCTCTAAACCTTAAAACACTACACCTAGCACGATCCATCTACACTACCCAAACACCACTGCAGTGCCCTAAACACAAAATCACTACCCCAGCACGATCCCTATACTCTCCAAACACCTCTGCACTACCCTAAACCCTAAATCTACCCCCAGCATGACCCCTACACTACCCAAACACCACTGCACTACCCTATACCATAAAACATGACCCCCTACACTACACAAACAGCACTCTACTACCCTAAACACTAAAACACTACCCCCAGAAATACCCCTACACTACACAAACAACACTGCACTGCCCTAAACCCTAAAACACTACCCCTAGCACGATCCCCCTACACTACCCAAACACCACTGCACTGCAAAAAACCCGAACACACTACCCCCAGTATGACCCCCTACACTTTCATAACACCACTGCACTACCCTAAACCCTATATCTACCCCAGCACGACCCCCTACACTATACAAACACCACTGCACCATCCTAAACCCTAAAACACTACCCCAGCACATCCCCCTATACTACACAAACACCACCGCGCTACCCTAAACCCTAAAACACTACCCCAACGTGACCCCCTACACTACCAAAACACCACTGCACTACCCTAAAACTCTACCCCCGGCGCGAACCCCTACATTACAGAAACAACACTGCAAAACCCTACACCCTAATGCTACCCCCAGCATGACCCACCACACTACAAAAACACCACTACACTACCCTAAATGCTAAAACACTACCCTCAGCACGACCCCCTACAATACCCAAACACCACTGCACTGCCCTAAACCCTAAAACAATACGCTTGGCACTATCCCCTACACTAAATAAACACCACTGTTCTGCCCTAAACCCTAAAACACTACCTGCAGCACGACCCCCTACACTTCCAAAACACCACTGCATTACCCTAAACCCTAAATCTACCCCCAGCTTGACCCCCTACTCTATACAAACACCACTGTACTACCCTAAACCCTAAAACACTAGCCCCAGCAGACCACCTACACTACCAAAACACCACTGCACTACCCTAAACCCTAAAACACTACGCCAGCACGAACACCTATACTACACAAACACCACGGCACTACCCTAATCCCTAAAACACTACCCCAAGCACGACACCCTACACTACACAAACACCACTGTACTACCCTAAACCCTAAAACACTACCCCCAGCATGACCTCCTACAGTACCCAAACACCACTGCACTACCCTAAAACATAAAACACGACCCCCTAAACTACACAATCACCACTGCACTACCCTAAACCCTTAAACACTACCCCCAGCACAACACCCTACGCTACCCAAACATCACTACACTACCCTAAACCCTGAAACACTACCCCTAGCACTACCCCTACACTACCCAAACACCACTGTACTATCCTAAACCCTAAAACACTACCCCAGCACAAACCCCTTTACTACCCAAACACAACTGCACTACCCTAAACCCAAAAACACTACCCCCAGCACGACCCCCTACACTACCCAAACACCACTGCACTACCCTAAAACATAAAACACGACCCCCTAAACTACACAAACACCTCTGCACTACCCTAAACCCTAAAACACTAACCCCAGCACGACCCCCTACACTACACAAACACCACGGCACTACACTAAACCCTAAACCACTATCCCCTACACTGCACAAATACCACTGTACTACCCTAAACCCTAAATAACTACCCCCAACACGACCCCCTTCACTATATAAACACCACTGCACTACCCTAAACCCTTAAAAACTACCCCAGCACAACCCGCTACACGACCCAAACATCACTACACTACCCTAAACCCTAAAATACTACCCCTAGCACAACCCCTACACTACCCAAACACCACTGCACTACCTTAAACCGTAAAACATTACCCCATCAATACCCCCTACACTACACAAACACCACTGCACTACACTAAACCCTAAAACACTACCCCTAGCATGATCCACCTACACTACCCAAACACCACTGCACTGCCCTAAACCCTAAAACACTACACCTAGCACGATCCAACTACACTACTCAAACACCACTGTACTACCCTAAACCCTACATCTACCCCCAGCATGACCCCTACACTACACAAACACCACTGCACTACCCTAAACCCTGAATCTACCCCCAGCTTGACCCCCTACACTACAAGAACACCAATTGACTACCCTAAACCCTAAAACACTACCCACAGCACGACCCCTTCACTACCCAAACACAACTGCACTACCCTAAACCCCAAAACACTACCCCCAGCACGACCCCATACACTGCCCAAACACCACTGCACTACCCTAAACCCTAAAACACTACCCCAAGCACGACTCCCTACACTACACAAACACCACTGTACTATCCTAAACCCTAAAACACTACCCCAGCAGAAACCCCTTTACTACCCAAACACAACTGCACTACCCTAAACCCAAAAACACTACCCACAGCATGACCTCCTACAGTACCCAAACACCACTGCACTACCCTAAAACATAAAACACGACCCCCTAAACTACACAATCACCACTGCACTACCCTAAACCCTTAAACACTACCCCCAGCACAACACCCTACGCTACCCAAACATCACTACACTACCCTAAACCCTGAAACACTACCCCTAGCACTACCCCTACACTACCCAAACACCACTGTACTATCCTAAACCCTAAAACACTACCCCAGCACAAACCCCTTTACTACCCAAACACAACTGCACTACCCTAAACCCAAAAACACTACCCCCAGCACGACCCCCTACACTACCCAAACACCACTGCACTACCCTAAAACATAAAACACGACCCCCTAAACTACACAAACACCTCTGCACTACCCTAAACCCTAAAACACTAACCCCAGCACGACCCCCTACACTACACAAACACCACGGCACTACACTAAACCCTAAACCACTATCCCCTACACTGCACAAATACCACTGTACTACCCTAAACCCTAAATAACTACCCCCAACACGACCCCCTACACTATATAAACACCACTGCACTACCCTAAACCCTTAAAAACTCCCCCAGCACAACCCGCTACACGACCCAAACATCACTACACTACCCTAAACCCTAAAATACTACCCCTAGCACAGCCCCTACACTACCCAAACACCACTGCACTACCTTAAACCCTAAAACATTACCCCATCAATACCCCCTACACTACTCAAACACCACTGCACTACTCTAAACCCTATAACACTACCACTAGCACGACCCCCTACACAAGCCAAACACCACTGCACTACCCTAAACCCTAAAACACTTAACCCAGCACGACCCCCTACACCACACAAACACCACTGCACTACTCTAAGCCCTAAAATACTACCCCCAGCACTACTTCTACACTACACAACCACCACTTTACTACCCTAAACCCTACAACACTACCCCCTGCACAACCCCTTCACTACCCAAACACAACTGCTCTACCCTAAACCCAAAAACACTACCCCCAGCACGACCCTCTACACTACCCAAACACAACTACACTACACTAAACCCTAAAGCATGACGCCCTACACTACACAAACACCACTGCACTACCCTAAATCCTAAAACACTACCCCCAGCACGACGCACTACACTACACAAACACCACTGCACTGCACTACACTAAACCCTTAAAAACTAGCCCCAGCACGACCCCTCACACTACACAAACACCACTGCACTGCTCTAAACCTTAAAACACTACACCTAGCACGATCCATCTACACTACCCAAACACCACTGCAGTGCCCTAAACACAAAATCACTACCCCAGCACGATCCCTATACTCTCCAAACACCTCTGCACTACCCTAAACCCTAAATCTACCCCCAGCATGACCCCTACACTACCCAAACACCACTGCACTACCCTATACCATAAAACATGACCCCCTACACTACACAAACAGCACTCTACTACCCTAAACACTAAAACACTACCCCCAGAAATACCCCTACACTACACAAACAACACTGCACTGCCCTAAACCCTAAAACACTACCCCTAGCACGATCCCCCTACACTACCCAAACACCACTGCACTGCAAAAAACCCGAACACACTACCCCCAGTATGACCCCCTACACTTTCATAACACCACTGCACTACCCTAAACCCTATATCTACCCCAGCACGACCCCCTACACTATACAAACACCACTGCACCATCCTAAACCCTAAAACACTACCCCAGCACATCCCCCTATACTACACAAACACCACCGCGCTACCCTAAACCCTAAAACACTACCCCAACGTGACCCCCTACACTACCAAAACACCACTGCACTACCCTAAAACTCTACCCCCGGCGCGAACCCCTACATTACAGAAACAACACTGCAAAACCCTACACCCTAATGCTACCCCCAGCATGACCCACCACACTACAAAAACACCACTACACTACCCTAAATGCTAAAACACTACCCTCAGCACGACCCCCTACAATACCCAAACACCACTGCACTGCCCTAAACCCTAAAACAATACGCTTGGCACTATCCCCTACACTAAATAAACACCACTGTTCTGCCCTAAACCCTAAAACACTACCTGCAGCACGACCCCCTACACTTCCAAAACACCACTGCATTACCCTAAACCCTAAATCTACCCCCAGCTTGACCCCCTACTCTATACAAACACCACTGTACTACCCTAAACCCTAAAACACTAGCCCCAGCAGACCACCTACACTACCAAAACACCACTGCACTACCCTAAACCCTAAAACACTACGCCAGCACGAACACCTATACTACACAAACACCACGGCACTACCCTAATCCCTAAAACACTACCCCAAGCACGACACCCTACACTACACAAACACCACTGTACTACCCTAAACCCTAAAACACTACCCCCAGCATGACCTCCTACAGTACCCAAACACCACTGCACTACCCTAAAACATAAAACACGACCCCCTAAACTACACAATCACCACTGCACTACCCTAAACCCTTAAACACTACCCCCAGCACAACACCCTACGCTACCCAAACATCACTACACTACCCTAAACCCTGAAACACTACCCCTAGCACTACCCCTACACTACCCAAACACCACTGTACTATCCTAAACCCTAAAACACTACCCCAGCACAAACCCCTTTACTACCCAAACACAACTGCACTACCCTAAACCCAAAAACACTACCCCCAGCACGACCCCCTACACTACCCAAACACCACTGCACTACCCTAAAACATAAAACACGACCCCCTAAACTACACAAACACCTCTGCACTACCCTAAACCCTAAAACACTAACCCCAGCACGACCCCCTACACTACACAAACACCACGGCACTACACTAAACCCTAAACCACTATCCCCTACACTGCACAAATACCACTGTACTACCCTAAACCCTAAATAACTACCCCCAACACGACCCCCTACACTATATAAACACGACTGCACTACCCTAAACCCTTAAAAACTACCCCAGCACAACCCGCTACACGACCCAAACATCACTACACTACCCTAAACCCTAAAATACTACCCCTAGCACAACCCCTACACTACCCAAACACCACTGCACTACCTTAAACCCTAAAACATTACCCCATCAATACCCCCTACACTACACAAACACCACTGCACTACTCTAAACCCTAAAACACTACCCCTAGCATGATCCACCTACACTACCCAAACACCACTGCACTGCCCTAAACCCTAAAACACTACACCTAGCACGATCCAACTACACTACTCAAACACCACTGTACTACCCTAAACCCTACATCTACCCCCAGCATGACCCCTACACTATACAAACACCACTGCACTACCCTAAACCCTGAATCTACCCCCAGCTTGAAACACTAAAACACTACCCCCAGCACGACCCCCTACACTACACAAACACAACTGCACTGCCCTAAACCCTAAATCTACACCCAGCATGACCCCTACACTATACAAACACCACTGCACTACCCTAAACCCTAAATCTATCCCCAGGTTGACCCCCTACACTACAAGAACACCACTTGACTACCCTAAACCCTAAAACACTACCCACAGCACGACCCCCTTCACTACCCAAACAAAACTGCACTACCCTAAATCCAAAAACACTGTCCCCAGCAGGACCCCATACACTGCCCAAACACCACTGCACTACCCTAAACCCTAAAATACTACCCCAAGCATGACCACCTACACTACACAAACACCACTGTACTATCCTAAACCCTAAAACACTACCCCAGCACAACCCCTTCACTACCCAAACACCACTGCACTGCCCTAAACCCTAAAACACTACACCTAGCACGATCCAACTAAACTACTCAAACACCACTGTACTACCCTAAACCCTACATCTACCCCCAGCATGACCCCTACACTACACAAACACCACTGCACTACCCTAAACCCTGAATCTACCCCCAGCTTGACCCCCTACACTACAAGAACACCAATTGACCACCCTAAACCCTAAAACACTACCCACAGCACGACCCCTTCACTACCCAAACACAACTGTACTACCCTAAACCCCAAAACACTAACCCCAGCACGACCCCATACACTGCCCAAACACCACTGCACTACCCTAAACCCTAAAACACTACCCCAAGCACGACCCCCTACACTACACAAACACCACTGTACTATCCTAAACCCTAAAACACTACCCCAGCACAAACCCCTTTACTACCCAAACACAACTGCACTACCCTAAACCCAAAAACACTACCCACAGCATGACCTCCTACAGTACCCAAACACCACTGCACTACCCTAAAACATAAAACACGACCCCCTAAACTACACAATCACCACTGCACTACCCTAAACCCTTAAACACTACCCCCAGCACAACACCCTACGCTACCCAAACATCACTACACTACCCTAAACCCTGAAACACTACCCCTAGCACTACCCCTACACTACCCAAACACCACTGTACTATCCTAAACCCTAAAACACTACCCCAGCACAAACCCCTTTACTACCCAAACACAACTGCACTACCCTAAACCCAAAAAACACTACCCCCAGCACGACCCCCTACACTACCCAAACACCACTGCACTACCCTAAAACATAAAACACGACCCCCTAAACTACACAAACACCTCTGCACTACCCTAAACCCTAAAACACTAACCCCAGCACGACCCCCTACACTACACAAACACCACGGCACTACACTAAACCCTAAACCACTATCCCCTACACTGCACAAATACCACTGTACTACCCTAAACCCTAAATAACTACCCCCAACACGACCCCCTACACTATATAAACACGACTGCACTACCCTAAACCCTTAAAAACTACCCCAGCACAACCCGCTACACGACCCAAACATCACTACACTACCCTAAACCCTAAAATACTACCCCTAGCACAACCCCTACACTACCCAAACACCACTGCACTACCTTAAACCCTAAAACATTACCCCATCAATACCCCCTACACTACACAAACACCACTGCACTACTCTAAACCCTAAAACACTACCCCTAGCATGATCCACCTACACTACCCAAACACCACTGCACTGCCCTAAACCCTAAAACACTACACCTAGCACGATCCAACTACACTACTCAAACACCACTGTACTACCCTAAACCCTACATCTAACCCCAGCATGACCCCTACACTACACAAACACCACTGCACTACCCTAAACCCTGAATCTACCCCCAGCTTGACCCCCTACACTACAAGAACACCAATTGACTACCCTAAACCCTAAAACACTACCCACAGCACGACCCCTTCACTACCCAAACACAACTGCACTACCCTAAACCCCAAAACACTACCCCCAGCATGACCCCATACACTGCCGAAACACCACTGCACTACCCTAAACCCTAAAACACTACCCCAAGCACGACCCCCTACACTACACAAACACCACTGTACTATCCTAAACCCTAAAACACTACCCCAGCACAAACCCCTTTACTACCCAAACACAACTGCACTACCCTAAACCCAAAAACACTACCCACAGCATGACCTCCTACAGTACCCAAACACCACTGCACTACCCTAAAACATAAAACACGACCCCCTAAACTACACAATCACCACTGCACTACCCTAAACCCTTAAACACTACCCCCAGCACAACACCCTATGCTACCCAAACATCACTACACTACCCTAAACCCTGAAACACTACCCCTAGCACTACCCCTACACTACCCAAACACCACTGTACTATTCTAAACCCTAAAACACTACCCCAGCACAAACCCCTTTACTACCCAAACACAACTGCACTACCCTAAACCCAAAAACACTACCCCCAGCATGACCCCCTACACTACCCAAACACCACTGCACTACCCTAAAACATAAAACACGACCCCCTAAACTACACAAACACCTCTGCACTACCCTAAACCCTAAAACACTAACCCCAGCACGACCCCCTACACTACACAAACACCACGGCACTACACTAAACCCTAAACCACTATCCCCTACACTGCACAAATACCACTGTACTACCCTAAACCCTAGATAACTACCCCCAACATGACCCCCTACACTATATAAACACCACTGCGCTACCCTAAACCCTTAAAAACTACCCCAGCACAACCCGCTACACGACCCAAACATCACTACACTACCCTAAACCCTAAAATACTACCCCTAGCACAACCCCTACACTACCCAAACACCACTGCACTACCTTAAACCCTAAAACATTACCCCATCAATACCCCCTACACTACACAAACACGACTGCACTACTCTAAACCCTAAAACACTACCACTAGCACGACCCCCTACACAAGCCAAACACCACTGCACTACCCTAAACCCTAAAACACTTAACCCAGCACGACCCCCTACACCACACAAACACCACTGCACTACTCTAAGCCCTAAAATACTACCCCCAGCACTACTTCTACACTACACAACCACCACTTTACTACCCTAAACCCTACAACACTACCCCCTGCACAACCCCTTCACTACCCAAACACAACTGCTCTACCCTAAACCCAAAAACACTACCCCCAGCACGACCCTCTACACTACCCAAACACAACTACACTACACTAAACCCTAAAGCATGACGCCCTACACTACACAAACACCACTGCACTACCCTAAATCCTAAAACACTACCCCCAGCACGACCCACTACACTACACAAACACCACTGCACTGCACTACACTAACCCCTTAAAAACTAGCCCCAGCACGACCCCCCACACTACACAAACACCACTGCACTGCTCTAAACCTTAAAACACTACACCTAGCACGATCCATCTACACTACCCAAACACCACTGCAGTGCCCTAAACACAAAATCACTACCCCCAGCACGATCCCTATACTCTCCAAACACCTCTGCACTACCCTAAACCCTAAATCTACCCCCAGCATGACCCCTACACTACCCAAACACCACTGCACTACCCTATACCCTAAAACATGACACCCTACACTACACAAACAACACTCTACTACCCTAAACACTAAAACACTACCCCCAGAAATACCCCTACACTACACAAACAACACTGCACTACCCTAAACCCTAAAAACCCTAAAACAGTACCCCCAGCACGACCCCCTACACTACACAAACACAACTGCACTGCCCTAAACCCTAAATCTACACCCAGCATGACCCCTACACTACACAAACACCACTGCACTACCCTAAACCCTAAATCTATCCCCAGGTTGACCCCCTACACTACAAGAACACCACTTGACTACCCTAAACCCTAAAACACTACCCACAGCACGACCCCCTTCACTACCCAAACAAAACTGCACTACCCTAAACCCAAAAACACTACCCCCAGCAGGACACCATACACTGCCCAAACACCACTGCACTACCCTAAACCCTAAAATACTACCCCAAGCATGACCACCTACACTACACAAACACCACTGTACTATCCTAAACCCTAAAACACTACCCCAGCACAACCCCTTCACTACCCAAACACCACTGCACTGCCCTAAACCCTAAAACACTACACCTAGCACGATCCAACTACACTACTCAAACACCACTGTACTACCCTAAACCCTACATCTACCCCCAGCATGACCCCTACACTACACAAACACCACTGCACTACCCTAAACCCTGAATCTACCCCCAGCTTGACCCCCTACACTACAAGAACACCAATTGACTACCCTAAACCCTAAAACACTACCCACAGCACGACCCCTTAACTACCCAAACACAACTGCACTACCCTAAACCCCAAAACACTACCCCCAGCACGACCCCATACACTGCCCAAACACCACTGCACTACCCTAAACCCTAAAACACTACCCCAAGCACGACCCCCTACACTACACAAACACCACTGTACTATCCTAAACCCTAAAACACTACCCCAGCACAAACCCCTTTACTACCCAAACACAACTGCACTACCCTAAACCCAAAAACACTACCCACAGCATGACCTCCTACAGTACCCAAACACCACTGCACTACCCTAAAACATAAAACACGACCCCCTAAACTACACAATCACCACTGCACTACCCTAAACCCTTAAACACTACCCCCAGCACAACACCCTACGCTACCCAAACATCACTACACTAACCTAAACCCTGAAACACTACCCCTAGCACTACCCCTACACTACCCAAACACCACTGTACTATCCTAAACCCTAAAACACTACCCCAGCACAAACCCCTTTACTACCCAAACACAACTGCACTACCCTAAACCCAAAAACACTACCCCCAGCACGACCCCCTACACTACCCAAACACCACTGCACTACCCTAAAACATAAAACACGACCCCCTAAACTACACATACACCTCTGCACTACCCTAAACCCTAAAACACTAACCCCAGCACGACCCCCTACACTACACAAACACCACGGCACTACACTAAACCCTAAACCACTATCCCCTACACTGCACAAATACCACTGTACTACCCTAAACCCTAAATAACTACCCCCAACACGACCCCCTACACTATATAAACACCACTGCACTACCCTAAACCCTTAAAAACTACCCCAGCACAACCCGCTACACGACCCAAACATCACTACACTACCCTAAACCCTAAAATACTACCCCTAGCACAACCCCTACACTACCCAAACACCACTGCACTACCTTAAACCCTAAAACATTACCCCATCAATACCCCCTACACTACACAAACACCACTGCACTACTCTAAACCCTATAACACTACCACTAACACGACCCCCTACACAAGCCAAACACCACTGCACTACCCTAAACCCTAAAAAACTTAACCCAGCACGACCCCCTACACCACACAAACACCACTGCACTACTCTAAGCCCTAAAATACTACCCCCAGCACTACTTCTACACTACACAACCACCACTTTACTACCCTAAACCCTACAACACTACCCCCTGCACAACCCCTTTACTACCCAAACACAACTGCTCTACCCTAAACCCAAAAACACTACCCCCAGCACGACCCTCTACACTACCCAAACACAACTACACTACACTAAACCCTAAAGCATGACGCCCTACACTACACAAACACCACTGCACTACACTAAATCCTAAAACACTACCCCCAGCACGACCCACTACACTACACAAACACCACTGCACTGCACTACACTAAACCCTTAAAAACTAGCCCCAGCACGACCCCCCACACTACACAAACACCACTGCACTGCTCTAAACCTTAAAACACTACACCTAGCACGATCCATCTACACTACCCAAACACCACTGCAGTGCCCTAAACACAAAATCACTACCCCCAGCACGATCCCTATACTCTCCAAACACCTCTGCACTACCCTAAACCCTAAATCTACCCCCAGCATGACCCCTACACTACCCAAACACCACTGCACTACCCTATACCCTAAAACATGACACCCTACACTACACAAACAACACTCTACTACCCTAAACACTAAAACACTACCCCCAGAAATACCCCTACACTACACAAACAACACTGCACTACCCTAAACCCTAAAAACCCTAAAACACTACCCCCAGCACGACCCCCTACACTACACAAACACAACTGCACTGCCCTAAACCCTAAATCTACACCCAGCATGACCCCTACACTACACAAACACCACTGCACTACCCTAAACCCTAAATCTATCCCCAGGTTGACCCCCTACACTACAAGAACACCACTTGACTACCCTAAACCCTAAAACACTACCCACAGCACGACCCCCTTCACTACCCAAACAAAACTGCACTACCCTAAACCCAAAAACACTACCCCCAGCAGGACACCATACACTGCCCAAACACCACTGCACTACCCTAAACCCTAAAATACTACCCCAAGCATGACCACCTACACTACACAAACACCACTGTACTATCCTAAACCCTAAAACACTACCCCAGCACAACCCCTTCACTACCCAAACACCACTGCACTGCCCTAAACCCTAAAACACTACACCTAGCACGATCCAACTACACTACTCAAACACCACTGTACTACCCTAAACCCTACATCTACCCCCAGCATGACCCCTACACTACACAAACACCACTGCACTACCCTAAACCCTGAATCTACCCCCAGCTTGACCCCCTACACTACAAGAACACCAATTGACTACCCTAAACCCTAAAACACTACCCACAGCACGACCCCTTAACTACCCAAACACAACTGCACTACCCTAAACCCCAAAACACTACCCCCAGCACGACCCCATACACTGCCCAAACACCACTGCACTACCCTAAACCCTAAAACACTACCCCAAGCACGACCCCCTACACTACACAAACACCACTGTACTATCCTAAACCCTAAAACACTACCCCAGCACAAACCCCTTTACTACCCAAACACAACTGCACTACCCTAAACCCAAAAACACTACCCACAGCATGACCTCCTACAGTACCCAAACACCACTGCACTACCCTAAAACATAAAACACGACCCCCTAAACTACACAATCACCACTGCACTACCCTAAACCCTTAAACACTACCCCCAGCACAACACCCTACGCTACCCAAACATCACTACACTAACCTAAACCCTGAAACACTACCCCTAGCACTACCCCTACACTACCCAAACACCACTGTACTATCCTAAACCCTAAAACACTACCCCAGCACAAACCCCTTTACTACCCAAACACAACTGCACTACCCTAAACCCAAAAACACTACCCCCAGCACGACCCCCTACACTACCCAAACACCACTGCACTACCCTAAAACATAAAACACGACCCCCTAAACTACACATACACCTCTGCACTACCCTAAACCCTAAAACACTAACCCCAGCACGACCCCCTACACTACACAAACACCACGGCACTACACTAAACCCTAAACCACTATCCCCTACACTGCACAAATACCACTGTACTACCCTAAACCCTAAATAACTACCCCCAACACGATCCCCTACACTATATAAACACCACTGCACTACCCTAAACCCTTAAAAACTACCCCAGCACAACCCGCTACACGACCCAAACATCACTACACTACCCTAAACCCTAAAATACTACC
Source organism: Triturus cristatus (assembly GCF_964204655.1). Classification (NCBI taxonomy): domain Eukaryota; kingdom Metazoa; phylum Chordata; class Amphibia; order Caudata; family Salamandridae; genus Triturus; species Triturus cristatus. The sequence continues at coordinate 722,519,181 of NC_140579.1, forward strand.
CCTAGCACAACCCCTACACTACCCAAACACCACTGCACTACCTTAAACCCTAAAACATTACCCCATCAATACCCCCTACACTACACAAACACCACTGCACTACTCTAAACCCTATAACACTACCACTAACACGACCCCCTACACAAGCCAAACACCACTGCACTACCCTAAACCCTACAAAAACTTAACCCAGCACGACCCCCTACACCACACAAACACCACTGCACTACTCTAAGCCCTAAAATACTACCCCCAGCACTACTTCTACACTACACAACCACCACTTTACTACCCTAAACCCTACAACACTACCCCCTGCACAACCCCTTTACTACCCAAACACAACTGCTCTACCTTAAACCCAAAAACACTACCCCCAGCACGACCCTCTACACTACCCAAACACAACTACACTACACTAAACCCTAAAGCATGACGCCCTACACTACACAAACACCACTGCACTACACTAAATCCTAAAACACTACCCCCAGCACGACCCACTACACTACACAAACACCACTGCACTGCACTACACTAAACCCTTAAAAACTAGCCCCAGCACGACCCCCCACACTACACAAACACCACTGCACTGCTCTAAACCTTAAAACACTACACCTAGCACGATCCATCTACACTACCCAAACACCACTGCAGTGCCCTAAACACAAAATCACTACCCCCAGAACGATCCCTATACTCTCCAAACACCTCTGCACTACCCTAAACCCTAAATCTACCCCCAGCATGACCCCTACACTACCCAAACACCACTGCACTACCCTATACCCTAAAACATGACCCCCTACACTACACAAACAGCACTCTACTACCCTAAACACTAAAACACTACCCCCAGAAATACCCCTACACTACACAAACAACACTGCACTACCCTAAACCCTAAAAACCCTAAAACACTACCCCCAGCACGACCCCCTACACTACACAAACACAACTGCACTGCCCTAAACCCTAAATCTACACCCAGCATGACCCCTACACTACACAAACACCACTGCACTACCCTAAATCCTAAATCTATCCCCAGGTTGACCCCCTACACTACAAGAACACCACTTGACTACCCTAAACCCAAAAACACTACCCCCAGCAGGACCCCATACACTGCCCAAACACCACTGCACTACCCTAAACCCTAAAATACTACCCCAAGCATGACCACCTACACTACACAAACACCACTGTACTATCCTAAACCCTAAAACACTACCCCAGCACAACCCCTTCACTACCCAAACACAACTGCACTACCCTAAACCCAAAAACACTACCCCCAGCATGACCCCCTACACTACCCAAACACGACTGCACTACCCTAAAACATAAAACACGACCCCCTAAACTACACAATCACCACTGCACTACCCTAAACCCTAAAACACTAACCCCAGCATGACCCCCTACACTACACAAATACCACGGCACTACCCTAAACCCTAAACCACTACCCCCTACAATACACAAACACCACTGCACTACCCTAAACCCTTAAACACTACCCCCAGCACAACACCCTACGCTACCCAAACATCACTACACTAACCTAAACCCTGAAACACTACCCCTAGCACTACCCCTACACTACCCAAACACCACTGTACTATCCTAAACCCTAAAACACTACCCCAGCACAAACCCCTTTACTACCCAAACACAACTGCACTACCCTAAACCCAAAAACACTACCCCCAGCACGACCCCCTACACTACCCAAACACCACTGCACTACCCTAAAACATAAAACACGACCCCCTAAACTACACATACACCTCTGCACTACCCTAAACCCTAAAACACTAACCCCAGCACGACCCCCTACACTACACAAACACCACGGCACTACACTAAACCCTAAACCACTATCCCCTACACTGCACAAATACCACTGTACTACCCTAAACCCTAAATAACTACCCCCAACACGACCCCCTACACTATATAAACACCACTGCACTACCCTAAACCCTTAAAAACTACCCCAGCACAACCCGCTACACGACCCAAACATCACTACACTACCCTAAACCCTAAAATACTACCCCTAGCACAACCCCTACACTACCCAAACACCACTGCACTACCTTAAACCCTAAAACATTACCCCATCAATACCCCCTACACTACACAAACACCACTGCACTACTCTAAACCCTATAACACTACCACTAACACGACCCCCTACACAAGCCAAACACCACTGCACTACCCTAAACCCTAAAAAACTTAACCCAGCACGACCCCCTACACCACACAAACACCACTGCACTACTCTAAGCCCTAAAATACTACCCCCAGCACTACTTCTACACTACACAACCACCACTTTACTACCCTAAACCCTACAACACTACCCCCTGCACAACCCCTTTACTACCCAAACACAACTGCTCTACCCTAAACCCAAAAACACTACCCCCAGCACGACCCTCTACACTACCCAAACACAACTACACTACACTAAACCCTAAAGCATGACGCCCTACACTACACAAACACCACTGCACTACACTAAATCCTAAAACACTACCCCCAGCACGACCCACTACACTACACAAACACCACTGCACTGCACTACACTAAACCCTTAAAAACTAGCCCCAGCACGACCCCCCACACTACACAAACACCACTGCACTGCTCTAAACCTTAAAACACTACACCTAGCACGATCCATCTACACTACCCAAACACCACTGCAGTGCCCTAAACACAAAATCACTACCCCCAGAACGATCCCTATACTCTCCAAACACCTCTGCACTACCCTAAACCCTAAATCTACCCCCAGCATGACCCCTACACTACCCAAACACCACTGCACTACCCTATACCCTAAAACATGACCCCCTACACTACACAAACAGCACTCTACTACCCTAAACACTAAAACACTACCCCCAGAAATACCCCTACACTACACAAACAACACTGCACTACCCTAAACCCTAAAAACCCTAAAACACTACCCCCAGCACGACCCCCTACACTACACAAACACAACTGCACTGCCCTAAACCCTAAATCTACACCCAGCATGACCCCTACACTACACAAACACCACTGCACTACCCTAAATCCTAAATCTATCCCCAGGTTGACCCCCTACACTACAAGAACACCACTTGACTACCCTAAACCCAAAAACACTACCCCCAGCAGGACCCCATACACTGCCCAAACACCACTGCACTACCCTAAACCCTAAAATACTACCCCAAGCATGACCACCTACACTACACAAACACCACTGTACTATCCTAAACCCTAAAACACTACCCCAGCACAACCCCTTCACTACCCAAACACAACTGCACTACCCTAAACCCAAAAACACTACCCCCAGCATGACCCCCTACACTACCCAAACACGACTGCACTACCCTAAAACATAAAACACGACCCCCTAAACTACACAATCACCACTGCACTACCCTAAACCCTAAAACACTAACCCCAGCATGACCCCCTACACTACACAAATACCACGGCACTACCCTAAACCCTAAACCACTACCCCCTACAATACACAAACACCACTGCACTACCCTAAACACTGAAACACTACCCCCAACACAACCCCCTACACTACCCAAACATTACTACACTACCCTAAACCCTAAAACACTACCCCCAGCATGACCCCCTACACTACACAAACACCACTGCACTACCCTAAACCCTAAAACACTCCCCCCAGCACGACCTCCTACACTACCCAAACACCACTGCACTACCCTAAACCCTAAATCTATCCCCAGCATAACCCCTACACTGCACATACACCACTGCACAGCCTTAAACCCTAAAAGACTAACACCAGCACTACCCCCTTCACTACACAAACACCACTGCACTACCCTAAACACTAAATCTACCCACAGCATTATCCCCTACACTCCCCAAACACCACTGCACTACCATAATCCCTAAAACACTAACCCCAGCACGACCCCCTACACTACCCAAAGACCACTGCGCTACCCTAAACCCTAAAACATCACCCCCTAAACTACCCAAACACCACTGCACTACACTAAACCGTAAATCTTTCCCAGCATGACCTTCCACACTACACAAACACCACTGCACTACCCTAAACCCTAAAACACTACCCCAGCACAAACTCCTACACTACCCAAACACCACTGCACTACCCTAAACCATAAAACACTACCCCCAGCAAGACCCCCTACACTACCCAAACACCACTGCACTACCCTATACCCTAAAACATGACCCCCTACACTACACAAATACCACTGCCCTACCCTAAACCCTAAAACACTACCCCAAACATAATCCCCTACATTACACAAACACAACTGTACTACCCTAAAACCTAAAACACTATCCCCAGAACTACCCCGTACACTACACAGACACCACTGCACTATGCTAAACCCTAAAATACTACCCCCAGCAGTACCACCTACACTACCCAAACACCCCTGCACTACCCTAAACCCTAAAACACTACTCCCAGCACGACTCCCTAAACTACACAAACACCACTGCACTACCCTAAGCCCTAAAACATTAACCCCAGCAGTACCCTCTATACTACCCAAACACAACTGCACTACCGTAAACCCTAAAACACTACCCACTACACTACACAAACACCACTGCACTACCCTAAACCCTAAAACACTAGCCCCATCACGACCCCCTACATTACACAAACACCACTGCTCTATCCTAAACCCTAAAACACTACCCCAACACTACCCCAACACTACCCAAACACCACTGCACTACCCAAAAGCCTAAAACACTACTCCAGTACGATCCCCTACACTACACAAACACCACTGCACTACCCTAAACCCTAAACCCTAAAACACTACCCCCAGCATGACCTCCTACACCACCCAAACACCACTGCACTCCCTAAACAATAAAACACTACCTCCAACATGACTCCCTGCACTACACAAACACCACTGCACTACCCTAAACCCTAAAACACTACCCCCAGCACGGCTCCCTACACTACATAAACACCACTGCACTACACTAAACCCTAAATCAACCCCCAGCATGACCTCCCACACTACAGAAACACCACTGCACTACCATAAACCCTAAATCACTACCCCCAGCATGAACTTCTACACTAACCAAACACCACTGCACTACCCTAAACCCTAAAACACTAACCCCAGCATGACCCCCTACACTACCCAACCACCACTGCACTACCCTATACCCTAAAACATGACCCCCTACACAACACAAATACCACTCCACTACCATAAACCATAAAACACTACCCACAGCATGACTCCCTACAATACACAAACACCACTGCACTACCTTAACCGCTAAAACACTACCCCCTACACTACACAAACACCACTGCACTATCCTAAACCCTAAAACACTACCCCCAGAATGACCACCTACACTACACAAACACCAATGCACTCCCCTAAACCCTAAAACACTACCCCCAGCATGACCCCCTACACTACCCAAACACCACTGCACTACCCTAAACCCTAAAACACTATCCGCAGCATAACCCCCTACACTACACAAACACCACGGCACTACCCTAATCCCGAAAACACTACCTTCTGCATGACCCTCTACGCTACACAAACACCATTGCACTACCCTAAACCCTAACACACTATACCCAGCGCGAGAACCTAAACTACACAAACACCACTGCACTACCCTAAACCCTAAGGCACTAAACCCTGCACAACCCCCTACACCACCCAAACAACACTGCACTACCCTAAACCCTAAAACACTACCCCAGCTCTACCCCAACACTACATAAACACCATTACACTACCCTAAACCCTAAGACACTACTCCCAGGATGACCCCCTACACTACACAAACACCACTGCACTACCCTAAACCCTAAAACACTACCCCAGCACGACCCCCTACACTACCCAAACACCACTGCACCACCTTAAACAATAAAACACTACCCCAGCACGACTTCCTACACTACACAAACACCACTGCACTACCCTAAACCCTAAAACACTACCCCCTGCATGACCCCCTACGCTACACAAACACCATTGCACTACCCTAAACCCTAAAACGCTACCCCCCGCACGACCCCCTACACCACCCAAACAACACTGCACTACCCTAAACCCTAAAATACTACCTCCAGCACGTCCCCTACACTACACAAGCACCACTGCACTACCCTAAACCCTAAAACGCTACCCCCAGCATGACACCCTACACTACCCAAACACCACAGTACTACCCTAAACCCTAACTCTATCCCCAGCAGAACCCCCTACACTAAACAAACACCACTGCACTCCCCTAAAACCTCATACACTATCCCCAGCACGATCCCATTCACTACACAAACACCACTGCACTACCCTAACTCCTAAAACACAACCCCCTACACTACACAAACACCACTGCACTACCCTAAAACACTACACCCAGCACGAACCCTACACTACACAAATACCACAACACTACCCTAAACCGTAAAACACTACCCCAGCACTACCCCCTACACTACCCAAACACCATTGCACTACCCTAAACCCTAAAACACTACCCCCAGCACGACTCCCTACACTACATAAACACCACTGCACTACACTAAACACTAATACTACCCCCAGCATGACTTCCCACACTACACAAACACCACTGCACTACCCTAAAACACTACAACCAGCACGACCCCTAAACTACACAAATACCACTGCACTACCCTAAACCCTAAAACACTACCCCAGCACAACCCCCTACACTACCCAAACACCACTGCACTACCCTAAATTCTAACACACTACCCCAGCACGACCCCCTACACTACACAAACACTACTGCACTACCCTACACCCTAAAACACTACCCCTACACTACACAAAAACCACTGCAGTACCCTCAACCCTAAAACACTACCCCCAGCACTACACCCTACACTACCCAATCACCACTGCACTACCTTTAACCCTAAATCACTATCCCCAGCACTACCCCTACACTACACAAACACTACTGCACTACCCTAAACCCTAAAACACTACCCCCAGCATGAACCCCTACTCTACACAAAAACCACTCAACTACCCTAAACTCTAAAACACTACCCCCAGTACTACCCCTTAAACTACCCAAACACCACCACACTACACTACCCTAAACCCTAAAACACTACTTGCAGCATGACCCCCTACACTACACAAACACCACTGCACTACCCTAAACCGTAAAACACTATCCCCAGCAGATCCCCCTACACTACACAAACACCACGGCACTACCCTAAACCCTAAAACACTACGCCCAGCAGTACCCCCTACACTACCAAAACACAACTGCACTACACTAAACCCTAAAACACTACCCCCTACACTACACAAACACCACTGCACTACCCTAAACGCTAAAACACTAGCCCCAGCACGACCCCCTACACTACACAAACACCACTGCACTACCCTAAACCTTAAAACACTACACCAGGACTAACCCCAACAATACCCAAACACCACTGCACTACCCTAAACCCTAAAACACTACCCCCAGGACGACCCCCTACATTATACAACCACAACTGCACTACCCTAAACCCTAAAACACTACCCCCAGGACGACCCCCTACATTACACAACCACAACTGCACGCCCCTCAACCCTAAAACACTACCCCAGCACGACCCCTACAATCCCCAAACACCACTGCACTACCCTAAGCCCTAAAACATGACCCTCTACACTACACTTATACCACTGCACTACCCTAAACCCTAAAACACTACCCACAGCATGACTTCCTACAATACACAAACACCACTGCACTACCCTAAACCCTAAAACACTGCCCCCAGCATGACCCCCTACACTACCCAAACACCACTGCACTAACCTAAACCCTAAAACACTACCCCAGCACTACCCCCAACACTACCCAAACACCACTACACTACCCTAAACCCTAAAAACTACCCCCAGGACGACCCCCTACAATACACAAACACCACTGCACTATCCTAAACTTAAAAATACTGCCCCAGCACGACCCCCTACACTACCCAAACACCACTGCACCATCTTAAACAATAAAACACTACCCCAGCACGACTCCCCACACTACACAAACACCACTGCACTACCCTAAACCCTAAAACACTACCCCCAGCATGACTCCCTACACTACATAAACACCACTGCACTACACTAAACCCTAAATCTACCACCAGCATGACTTCCCACACTACACAAACACCACTGCACTACCCTAAACCCTAACACACTACCCCAGCATGACCCCCTACACGATCCAAACACCATGCACTACCCTAAACCCTAAAACACTACCCCCAGCATGAGCCCCTACACTACACCAACACCACGGCACTACTCTAAACCCTAAAACATTACCCCAGAAATACCCCCTACACTACACAAACACCATTGCACTACCCTTAACCCTAAAAAACTACCCCCAGCACGACCCCCTACACTACACAAACACAACTGCACTGCCCTAAACCCTAAATCTACACCCAGCATGACCCCTACACTATACAAACACCACTGCACTACCCTAAACCCTAAATCTATCCCCAGGTTGACCCCCTACACTACAAGAACACCACTTGACTACCCTAAACCCTAAAACACTACCCACAGCACGACCCCCTTCACTACCCAAACAAAACTGCACTACCCTAAATCCAAAAACACTGTCCCCAGCAGGACCCCATACACTGCCCAAACACCACTGCACTACCCTAAACCCTAAAATACTACCCCAAGCATGACCACCTACACTACACAAACACCACTGTACTATCCTAAACCCTAAAACACTACCCCAGCACAACCCCTTCACTACCCAAACACCACTGCACTGCCCTAAACCCTAAAACACTACACCTAGCACGATCCAACTAAACTACTCAAACATCACTGTACTACCCTAAACCCTACATCTACCCCCAGCATGACCCCTACACTACACAAACACCACTGCACTACCCTAAACCCTGAATCTACCCCCAGCTTGACCCCCTACACTACAAGAACACCAATTGACCACCCTAAACCCTAAAACACTACCCACAGCACGACCCCTTCACTACCCAAACACAACTGCACTACCCTAAACCCCAAAACACTAACCCCAGCACGACCCCATACACTGCCCAAACACCACTGCACTACCCTAAACCCTAAAACACTACCCCAAGCACGACCCCCTACACTACACAAACACCACTGTACTATCCTAAACCCTAAAACACTACCCCAGCACAAACCCCTTTACTACCCAAACACAACTGCACTACCCTAAACCCAAAAACACTACCCACAGCATGACCTCCTACAGTACCCAAACACCACTGCACTACCCTAAAACATAAAACACGACCCCCTAAACTACACAATCACCACTGCACTACCCTAAACCCTTAAACACTACCCCCAGCACAACACCCTACGCTACCCAAACATCACTACACTAACCTAAACCCTGAAACACTACCCCTAGCACTACCCCTACACTACCCAAACACCACTGTACTATCCTAAACCCTAAAACACTACCCCAGCACAAACCCCTTTACTACCCAAACACAACTGCACTACCCTAAACCCAAAAACACTACCCCCAGCACGACCCCCTACACTACCCAAACACCACTGCACTACCCTAAAACATAAAACACGACCCCCTAAACTACACATACACCTCTGCACTACCCTAAACCCTAAAACACTAACCCCAGCACGACCCCCTACACTACACAAACACCACGGCACTACACTAAACCCTAAACCACTATCCCCTACACTGCACAAATACCACTGTACTACCCTAAACCCTAAATAACTACCCCCAACACAACCCCCTACACTATATAAACACCACTGCACTACCCTAAACCCTTAAAAACTACCCCAGCACAACCCGCTACACGACCCAAACATCACTACACTACCCTAAACCCTAAAATACTACCCCTAGCACAACCCCTACACTACCCAAACACCACTGCACTACCTTAAACCCTAAAACATTACCCCATCAATACCCCCTACACTACACAAACACCACTGCACTACTCTAAACCCTATAACACTACCACTAACACGACCCCCTACACAAGCCAAACACCACTGCACTACCCTAAACCCTAAAAAACTTAACCCAGCACGACCCCCTACACCACACAAACACCACTGCACTACTCTAAGCCCTAAAATACTACCCCCAGCACTACTTCTACACTACACAACCACCACTTTACTACCCTAAACCCTACAACACTACCCCCTGCACAACCCCTTTACTACCCAAACACAACTGCTCTACCCTAAACCCAAAAACACTACCCCCAGCACGACCCTCTACACTACCCAAACACAACTACACTACACTAAACCCTAAAGCATGACGCCCTACACTACACAAACACCACTGCACTACACTAAATCCTAAAACACTACCCCCAGCACGACCCACTACACTACACAAACACCACTGCACTGCACTACACTAAACCCTTAAAAACTAGCCCCAGCACGACCCCCCACACTACACAAACACCACTGCACTGCTCTAAACCTTAAAACACTACACCTAGCACGATCCATCTACACTACCCAAACACCACTGCAGTGCCCTAAACACAAAATCACTACCCCCAGCACGATCCCTATACTCTCCAAACACCTCTGCACTACCCTAAACCCTAAATCTACCCCCAGCATGACCCCTACACTACCCAAACACCACTGCACTACCCTATACCCTAAAACATGACACCCTACACTACACAAACAACACTCTACTACCCTAAACACTAAAACACTACCCCCAGAAATACCCCTACACTACACAAACAACACTGCACTACCCTAAACCCTAAAAACCCTAAAACACTACCCCCAGCACGACCCCCTACACTACACAAACACAACTGCACTGCCCTAAACCCTAAATCTACACCCAGCATGACCCCTACACTACACAAACACCACTGCACTACCCTAAACCCTAAATCTATCCCCAGGTTGACCCCCTACACTACAAGAACACCACTTGACTACCCTAAACCCTAAAACACTACCCACAGCACGACCCCCTTCACTACCCAAACAAAACTGCACTACCCTAAACCCAAAAACACTACCCCCAGCAGGACACCATACACTGCCCAAACACCACTGCACTACCCTAAACCCTAAAATACTACCCCAAGCATGACCACCTACACTACACAAACACCACTGTACTATCCTAAACCCTAAAACACTACCCCAGCACAACCCCTTCACTACCCAAACACCACTGCACTGCCCTAAACCCTAAAACACTACACCTAGCACGATCCAACTACACTACTCAAACACCACTGTACTACCCTAAACCCTACATCTACCCCCAGCATGACCCCTACACTACACAAACACCACTGCACTACCCTAAACCCTGAATCTACCCCCAGCTTGACCCCCTACACTACAAGAACACCAATTGACTACCCTAAACCCTAAAACACTACCCACAGCACGACCCCTTAACTACCCAAACACAACTGCACTACCCTAAACCCCAAAACACTACCCCCAGCACGACCCCATACACTGCCCAAACACCACTGCACTACCCTAAACCCTAAAACACTACCCCAAGCACGACCCCCTACACTACACAAACACCACTGTACTATCCTAAACCCTAAAACACTACCCCAGCACAAACCCCTTTACTACCCAAACACAACTGCACTACCCTAAACCCAAAAACACTACCCACAGCATGACCTCCTACAGTACCCAAACACCACTGCACTACCCTAAAACATAAAACACGACCCCCTAAACTACACAATCACCACTGCACTACCCTAAACCCTTAAACACTACCCCCAGCACAACACCCTACGCTACCCAAACATCACTACACTAACCTAAACCCTGAAACACTACCCCTAGCACTACCCCTACACTACCCAAACACCACTGTACTATCCTAAACCCTAAAACACTACCCCAGCACAAACCCCTTTACTACCCAAACACAACTGCACTACCCTAAACCCAAAAACACTACCCCCAGCACGACCCCCTACACTACCCAAACACCACTGCACTACCCTAAAACATAAAACACGACCCCCTAAACTACACATACACCTCTGCACTACCCTAAACCCTAAAACACTAACCCCAGCACGACCCCCTACACTACACAAACACCACGGCACTACACTAAACCCTAAACCACTATCCCCTACACTGCACAAATACCACTGTACTACCCTAAACCCTAAATAACTACCCCCAACACGACCCCCTACACTATATAAACACCACTGCACTACCCTAAACCCTTAAAAACTACCCCAGCACAACCCGCTACACGACCCAAACATCACTACACTACCCTAAACCCTAAAATACTACCCCTAGCACAACCCCTACACTACCCAAACACCACTGCACTACCTTAAACCCTAAAACATTACCCCATCAATACCCCCTACACTACACAAACACCACTGCACTACTCTAAACCCTATAACACTACCACTAACACGACCCCCTACACAAGCCAAACACCACTGCACTACCCTAAACCCTACAAAAACTTAACCCAGCACGACCCCCTACACCACACAAACACCACTGCACTACTCTAAGCCCTAAAATACTACCCCCAGCACTACTTCTACACTACACAACCACCACTTTACTACCCTAAACCCTACAACACTACCCCCTGCACAACCCCTTTACTACCCAAACACAACTGCTCTACCCTAAACCCAAAAACACTACCCCCAGCACGACCCTCTACACTACCCAAACACAACTACACTACACTAAACCCTAAAGCATGACGCCCTACACTACACAAACACCACTGCACTACACTAAATCCTAAAACACTACCCCCAGCACGACCCACTACACTACACAAACACCACTGCACTGCACTACACTAAACCCTTAAAAACTAGCCCCAGCACGACCCCCCACACTACACAAACACCACTGCACTGCTCTAAACCTTAAAACACTACACCTAGCACGATCCATCTACACTACCCAAACACCACTGCAGTGCCCTAAACACAAAATCACTACCCCCAGAACGATCCCTATACTCTCCAAACACCTCTGCACTACCCTAAACCCTAAATCTACCCCCAGCATGACCCCTACACTACCCAAACACCACTGCACTACCCTATACCCTAAAACATGACCCCCTACACTACACAAACAGCACTCTACTACCCTAAACACTAAAACACTACCCCCAGAAATACCCCTACACTACACAAACAACACTGCACTACCCTAAACCCTAAAAACCCTAAAACACTACCCCCAGCACGACCCCCTACACTACACAAACACAACTGCACTGCCCTAAACCCTAAATCTACACCCAGCATGACCCCTACACTACACAAACACCACTGCACTACCCTAAATCCTAAATCTATCCCCAGGTTGACCCCCTACACTACAAGAACACCACTTGACTACCCTAAACCCAAAAACACTACCCCCAGCAGGACCCCATACACTGCCCAAACACCACTGCACTACCCTAAACCCTAAAATACTACCCCAAGCATGACCACCTACACTACACAAACACCACTGTACTATCCTAAACCCTAAAACACTACCCCAGCACAACCCCTTCACTACCCAAACACAACTGCACTACCCTAAACCCAAAAACACTACCCCCAGCATGACCCCCTACACTACCCAAACACGACTGCACTACCCTAAAACATAAAACACGACCCCCTAAACTACACAATCACCACTGCACTACCCTAAACCCTAAAACACTAACCCCAGCATGACCCCCTACACTACACAAATACCACGGCACTACCCTAAACCCTAAACCACTACCCCCTACAATACACAAACACCACTGCACTACCCTAAACCCTTAAACACTACCCCCAGCACAACACCCTACGCTACCCAAACATCACTACACTAACCTAAACCCTGAAACACTACCCCTAGCACTACCCCTACACTACCCAAACACCACTGTACTATCCTAAACCCTAAAACACTACCCCAGCACAAACCCCTTTACTACCCAAACACAACTGCACTACCCTAAACCCAAAAACACTACCCCCAGCACGACCCCCTACACTACCCAAACACCACTGCACTACCCTAAAACATAAAACACGACCCCCTAAACTACACATACACCTCTGCACTACCCTAAACCCTAAAACACTAACCCCAGCACGACCCCCTACACTACACAAACACCACGGCACTACACTAAACCCTAAACCACTATCCCCTACACTGCACAAATACCACTGTACTACCCTAAACCCTAAATAACTACCCCCAACACGACCCCCTACACTATATAAACACCACTGCACTACCCTAAACCCTTAAAAACTACCCCAGCACAACCCGCTACACGACCCAAACATCACTACTCTACCCTAAACCCTAAAATACTACCCCTAGCACAACCCCTACACTACCCAAACACCACTGCACTACCTTAAACCCTAAAACATTACCCCATCAATACCCCCTACACTACACAAACACCACTGCACTACTCTAAACCCTATAACACTACCACTAACACGACCCCCTACACAAGCCAAACACCACTGCACTACCCTAAACCCTAAAAAACTTAACCAAGCACGACCCCCTACACCACACAAACACCACTGCACTACTCTAAGCCCTAAAATACTACCCCCAGCACTACTTCTACACTACACAACCACCACTTTACTACCCTAAACCCTACAACACTACCCCCTGCACAACCCCTTTACTACCCAAACACAACTGCTCTACCCTAAACCCAAAAACACTACCCCCAGCACGACCCTCTACACTACCCAAACACAACTACACTACACTAAACCCTAAAGCATGACGCCCTACACTACACAAACACCACTGCACTACACTAAATCCTAAAACACTACCCCCAGCACGACCCACTACACTACACAAACACCACTGCACTGCACTACACTAAACCCTTAAAAACTAGCCCCAGCACGACCCCCCACACTACACAAACACCACTGCACTGCTCTAAACCTTAAAACACTACACCTAGCACGATCCATCTACACTACCCAAACACCACTGCAGTGCCCTAAACACAAAATCACTACCCCCAGAACGATCCCTATACTCTCCAAACACCTCTGCACTACCCTAAACCCTAAATCTACCCCCAGCATGACCCCTACACTACCCAAACACCACTGCACTACCCTATACCCTAAAACATGACCCCTACACTACACAAACAGCACTCTACTACCCTAAACACTAAAACACTACCCCCAGAAATACCCCTACACTACACAAACAACACTGCACTACCCTAAACCCTAAAAACCCTAAAACACTACCCCCAGCACGACCCCCTACACTACACAAACACAACTGCACTGCCCTAAACCCTAAATCTACACCCAGCATGACCCCTACACTACACAAACACCACTGCACTACCCTAAATCCTAAATCTATCCCCAGGTTGACCCCCTACACTACAAGAACACCACTTGACTACCCTAAACCCAAAAACACTACCCCCAGCAGGACCCCATACACTGCCCAAACACCACTGCACTACCCTAAACCCTAAAATACTACCCCAAGCATGACCACCTACACTACACAAACACCACTGTACTATCCTAAACCCTAAAACACTACCCCAGCACAACCCCTTCACTACCCAAACACAACTGCACTACCCTAAACCCAAAAACACTACCCCCAGCATGACCCCCTACACTACCCAAACACGACTGCACTACC
>NC_140579.1:723217740-723222740 GCF_964204655.1 Triturus cristatus
CAGGACATACTTGATAACGTCTGCTATAAAATGAGGTCCGTTATCACTCCACAACAATCTACAAACACCATATCGAGGGAAGAACTCTTTCAATAGCATCTTGGCTGTAGTCATTGCAGTATTGTCTTTCGTAGGGTATGCCTCAACCCATTTGCTGAAGGCACAAACCACTACTAGAACATACTTCAAATTGTTACAGCGCTCAAGCTGAATGTAATCCATCTGCAAAACCTCAAAGGGTGCAGTAGGTGTTGCAAATCCTCCTGCTGGAGTTCGTGTACCCTTTCCTGGGTTGTACCTCAGACAAATCATGCAGGTCTGCACTACCCTCTTTGCCGTACTAGCGATCTCCGGATGCTCCCAAACTTGCGTGTGTAATTTTACAATTGCGGAAGCTCCGACATGCGCTAGTCCATGTGCCATCTGAACCATAGGTTGTACAAAAGCTGTGGGTAACTTCCATTTATCCATCTGCTTACTTCTCCAACACCCTTCATCATCTAATTCTCCATCATTGGACCACTGCTCCCGTTCCTTATCGGAAGCGGTCCTCTGTATCTCCAGCACTTCTCTCCTAGCATCGTGCCATCTTTCTGCCTGTGACTTCACAATATACATTGCAGTAGAGCCAGGCTGCATCGCCGTCTCTCGTGCCACCCGGTCTACAAAAGCATTCCCTTCTCCAACTTTATCAACCACCTTTTTATGGGCACTACATTTAACTATAGCAATCTTCTTTGGATATGTTAATGCCGTCAAAAGGTTATGAACTAACTCCCCATACATTATCTGTGCTCCATGTGACGTTAGAAACCCTCTCTCCTTCCAGAGTAGGCCAAAATCGTGCGCTACTCCGAAGGCATAGCGGCTATCTGTATAAACATTCACACACAATCCTGTACTGAGCTCACATGCTCGTGTTAATGCTATCAGTTCCGCTGCTTGAGCTGATTTCTGCGGTATGCGTGCTGTCTCCACTATTGTTTGTAATGTGGTAATTGCATACGCTGCTGAAGTCGTACCATCTGGTAGCTTCAGGCATGATCCGTCCACCCATAGCTCTCCATCTACCTCTGTAAAGGGCGTATCCTGGAGATCAATACGACCCTTTGTCTGTTCCTCAGTCACAAGAATACAGTCATGTGCTTTTTGTGCTTCAGACTGAGTTTCCGGGAACGGCAACAATGTGGCTGGATTTAACGTTGCACACCTCTTTAACGTAATATGAGGAGCCAAAAGTGTCAACTCATATCCCGTTAAACGAGCACTGGTCAAATGCTGCGTCTTTGTCTGATTAAGCAGGGCATCAACAGCATGGGGGACTAATACCAACAACTTATGAGATATCACAATTCCTTCGCTTTGGCGTATTGACACAGCTGTCGCCGCAACCGAGCGAAAACAACCAGGCAATGCTCGGGCAACAGGATCAAGTACAGCCGAAAAATATGCACAAGGGCGCTGTTTGTCGCCGTGCATCTGCACTAAAACTGATAATGCACATCCATCTTTCTCATGCACGTACAGTGTAAAAGGCTTCGTATAATCAGGGGTCCCCAACACTGGTGCTGAGCAAAGGGCTTGTCGCAATTGCTGAAAGGCAAGTTCACACTCATTCGACCAGGGAAGAGGAATTGGGGTATCTTTTGTCAAAAGTGCTAACAATGGCTTAGCTATGTGTGAAAACCCCAATATCCATTGCCTACAAAAAGAAGCAAGACCCAAAAATGCACGCACGTCCTTCTGTGTGGAAGGTACTGGCGTGTCCAAAATTGCTTGAATACAATCTGGTGTGAGTGCACGCCCCTCCTTAGACAAAAGGTGACCCAAATAAGTCACCTTTGGTCTACAGAATTGCAATTTCTTCCTCGACACTTTGTGATTGTGAGACGCCAAAAAGGAAAGCAAGGATAACGTACACTTCTCACACAGCTCAGGAGTGTCGGCCGCCAACAAGATGTCGTCGACATATTGTATAAGGGCGACACCATCAGGCAGAACAAAGGAATCCAATTGTCTTTTCAATGCTTGACTGTAAATACTAGGACTCTCTGTATAACCCTGAGGGACTCTACAAAATCTATAAGACCGATTATTCAAAGTAAAGCCGAAGAGGTACCGGCTATCAGGATGAATAGGAATCGAAAAGAAAGCATTTTTCAAATCGATAACCGAAAATGTGGTCGCCGTTGGCGGGACCAGAGTAAGCAGCGTCGCGATATCGGAAACCACTGGATACTGAGGTATCACTATCTTATTCACCTCCCTTAAGTCAATAATAAAACGATAAACCCTAGTATCGGTATCTTTCTTCAAAATGGGTAAAATAGGACTGTTGCAGACGTTGTAGTGTACTTCCTCCACTACTCCCACCTTTATCAAATCCTGCACAATCTGTATGAGTGCCTCCTCCCCCTCCTGGGAAATACGATACTGAGGGAGGCGTGGTAACACAGCACCCTCCTGGACACTAATGTGGACAGGCGAAATCACCATCTGTCCCACATCAGTATCCGAAGTGGCCCACAAAGTACGAGGGAGAGAAGCTAATACAGTATCCTCTGCAACCACACACATCCGTTCTGTCATAGGATGATTATCGTTTAATATCACACGTACTCCAGTAGGGGAGCAGCGGATCGTTGCTCTGAAGTGCTTAAGCATATCAAGACCCATAATGTTGTCAGGCGTGTTCGGGGCAAGCAAAAACGGACAAGGTGCAGAAAGGTGTTCAACACGAAATGCAAGGGGTCGGGATAGAGGGCTTCGAGAGAGTGTACCATCAAACCCTACCGATGTAACCATTAAGCCAGATGGGGGACCCTCGGAACCAATTGTTCGGACAGCGCACTGTGAGTAGCTCCTGTATCAACTAGGAACTGATCAGTAGAACCCAGAACATTTGCTGAAACATAAGGACCCCTCTGATCAACCGGCACTTCAACTGATTCCAACCCCCATCCAACGCAATCCTACGCATGCTGCGAATCATGGTACCCAGAACGGTCATTCCCAGACATTTGATACTGATTTTGCCGATCAAACACATTAGGTCTATCTCGTTGCTGCACGTTAGGCTCAAAGCGAGCACGATCATTGGAATTCCCTCTGAAATTCGAAAAGCCCGCTCTACCTCTCGACGGTCCCTGACCACGTCCCTGACGGGGTGCATATAGTACCGGACAATCCCTGGCCCAATGACCCAGCTGTTTACAATACGCACATTGATTTCTATTAACATCTGACCGATCCGAAGGGGGACCATAAAATCCTCTTCTACCTCTCTCAACACCCTGACGAGGCGGACCATACACTTGTGCTAACATCACCTTAGTTTTCAAATCTTTCGATTTCTTCTCCTCATTCCCCTTCGCTTCTTGTTCTTGACGCTCATAATACTGAGCCATAGTCAGGAGGGATGCTGGAGACGAGGTGGACCAAGAACTTTCACTCGCCTTCAATCGAGCTGCTATTCCCGGTAATAAATTCGCCACATATTTATCAACAAAAAGGTGTCGACCCGTATCATCCGTAAGCAACTGACCACTGAAATCATGAAATGTTTCCTCAAAGCGCGTAAAGAAGTCTGAAACTGATTCATCAACCTTCTGTTTACATGAGGCTAACATATTCCAGTCAATCTTTTTAGGGGGGATAATCGTTTTCAACTTAGTCAAGATAGCGGCAGGGAGATCTAAAATAAGCTGGGGCGGTTTTTGCGCGGGTTTTCTCTCCCTATCCTCATCCTCAATCTCAGACCACTTAGCCTTAAAAGCGGCTTGATCATCCACCCTCCGCACAGATCGCCACATATCCGGTGGTAAAATAAGCCCAAAGAACAAATCTATATCCGCTAAGGTCATGGTACAAGAATTCAAGGCCCCTTCGACCTCTTCGTAAAAGGCCGCTGGATTCTTGCGGGGGTTCTTTAATGCCATAACATCAGTCCTATGCCAGGGAGTATAAACCCAATTATACACAAAATATCCCCTAGCATCGGGGGAAGACATGTCTGGACTAGTTCCTGCTCCTTTAGGAGGAACATACAAAGGTGCCGCCTCTCGCATTGGTTTAGCATGCACTAGTTCGCTCTTATCTGAATGGGAGGTAGACGATTGTTTCCCGCCGACGTGTGAATCCGATTTCTCCTTCTCCCCTGTCTTTTGGCGCGCTTTCTCTTTGAGTTCAAACGCCGCGTCCCGCAATGAAAACAGCCGTCGGACCGCATCGGGTACCTTAGAGGGAGAAAAGACACCGTTACGTAATGCTTTAGAATCTAATACTATATCATCAGGCTCAAAAACATCAGAATATTTCCGAAAGGCAGTAACCACTTCATCAGAAAAAGTTTCAACAAAATATAACTTTTCTCTATCCTGCCAACTTTCCAAAAATTCCAATAATTCAGGAAGAGATAGCTTGCCCTTAAGCGCACAAAGAGAAATTTTCCGGAGCTCACCCATACGATTAGTTGATAACATGGACCGCGTGTCTACCTTATCCGAAACCGATCCAGAATCCTGTGACCTCGGGGCATACGCGCCAACATAAGGGGGCGGAGAGCGATCTAATAAATGAAAATCATCTTCGAGATTAGTAAGGACAGGATAAAGTGGCTGGCGGACAGCATATTGACCCTAGACTTGCAACCTACGCTCTTTCTCTTGTCTCTCCGCCAGTTCTCTTTCCGCCCGACGCTTCGCTTCCTGTGCTCTCACATGATTATTTTTCCGTTGCTCTTTATCAATCAACGCTTTCTCACGTTTCTCTCGCTCACGCACTTCCTTCACCCATAACCGTACACATTCAAACATGTCTTGCCGAGCACGCCGTTTACACATACACTGTTTCACATACTCAATCTTACGCATATCAAACGATCCATACAAAGGCCATCGTAACTCAGGATCCTTTTTGGTATATTCCCTCCACACTGTGCTGTACATTATAGAGGAAAGACCATGCTTCACATACATATCCCTATTAGGAGTCCCCTCTGG
>NC_140579.1:723227740-723237740 GCF_964204655.1 Triturus cristatus
AGAGGCAGGAGCGTACCCGGGCCCCTGGGGGCCCCGGCGGGCGGGCCCCCGGTCTGCCTTCCCCTGATTCAGAATTGCCAAACCTCATGGAGGTCCGACTGACCCTCTCTCTAGTAATCCGGAGGAAAATTACCCCCCTTTCTTGTAATCCGTACGCACGAGGTGACAGAGGGGACCCAAGGCGCGAATGTACACGACCTCCTGGAGCCCTCGCTGGGATCCGAAAGGCAAATGGACCCTCATCAAGACTTCCAGGCAAGCTCGGCCATCTGGTCGCCCCATTGGAAAGCATTGTGCGCGACCAGATGGCCGAAGGGACGTGCGCGAATAGCTGGCCGAAGGGACGTGCGCGACCAGATGGCCGAGGGGACAGGCGCGACCAGATGGTCGAGGGGAAAGGGCAGGGGAAGCATCCCGGGCCCTCCGGACCCCGCCCCGGGCACCCTGCCACATGGCAGGACCCTGGACGGAGCCCGGGGCGGGGGGGAGTTCGCCCTCCCCGGGGTCCCCAGGGACCCGGCCGTAGCTCCTGAACCCAGACGAGCGAGGGGAGGCTCCCCGGACACAACGTAAGCCCGTCCCAGGCCTTTGGGAGTGCTGCAGGCCGGGGGACGGGGCCCGGGGACGGAGACCCCGACCCGGGACCCGGCCGGATCCCTGGACCCAGCCGGGGCCCGCAGGTGCAGGGGAAGCATCCGCGGGCCCTCCGGACCCCGCCCCGGGCACCCTGCCACGCAGCAGGACCCATGACGGAGCCCGGGGCGGGAAGCCCCCCTCCCAGGGGCCCCCAGGGGCCCGGACGGAACCCCTGAACCCAGACGAGCGAGGGGAGGCTCCCCGGACACAACGGAAGCCCGACCCGGGCCTTTGGGAGTGCCGTAGGCCGGGGGCCGGAGCCCGGGGCCGGAGACCCTGACCCGAGGCCCGGCCGGGCCCCTGGACTCAGCCGGGGCCCCCAGGCCCGCAGGCACAGGGGAAGCCTCCCCGGGTCCTCTGGAACCCGCCCCGGGCACCCTGCCATGTGGCAGGACCCATGACGGAGCCCGGGGCGGGGAGGCCGCCCTTCCCGGGGCCTTCAGGGGCCCGGCCGGAGCTCCTGAATCCAGACGAGCGAGGGGAGGCTACCCGGACACAACGGAAGCCCGTCCCGGCCCTTTGGGAGTGCCGCAGGCCGGGGGAGGGTCCCCGGGGCCGGAGACCCCGACCCAGAGCCCGGCCGGGCCCCTGGACCCAGCCGGGGCCCCCAGGTCCGCAGGTGCAGGGGAAGCTTCCCCAGGCCCTCCGGACCCCGTCCCGGGCACCCTGCCACGCGGCAGGACCCAGGACGGAGCCTGGGGCGGGGAGGCCGCCCTCCGCGGGGCCTTCAGGGGCCCGGCCGGAGCTCCTGAACCCAGCCGAGCGAGGGGAGGCTCCCTGGCCACAACGGAACCCTGTCCCGGGCCTTTGGGAGTGCCGCAGGCTGGGGCACGGGGCCAGGGGCCGGAGCCCCTGCCCGGGGCCTGGCTGGGCCCCTGGACCCAGCCGGGGCTCCCAGGACCACAGGCGCAGGGGAAGCCTCCCCGGACCCTCCGGACCCCTTGTCCCGGGCACCCTGCCACGCGGCAGGCCCCGGGACAGAACCAGGGCAGCATCCGGGCCCGTCCAGGCGCTGCCTTCCCCGTCTCGCAGTCGCCGGACCTCACGGAGGTCTGACCCAGCAAACCCGGAGAAAAAAGGACCATCGGGAAGGGGCTGAGAGGCAGGTGCATACCCGGGCCCCTGGGGGCCCCGGCGGGCGGGCCCGGGTGCTGCCTTCCCCGTCTCGCGATCGCCGGACCTCACGGAGGTCTGACCCAGCAAACCCGGCGAAAAAAGGACCATCGGGAAGGGGCTGAGAGGCAGGAGCGTACACAGGCCCCTGGGGGCCCCGGCGGGCGGGCCCCGGGTCTGCCTTCCCCCGTCTCGGGATCGCCGGACCTCCCGGAGGTCTGGCCAAGCAAACCTGGTGAATATAGGACCATCGGGAAGGGGCTGTGAGGCAGGAGTACACCCGGGCCCCTGGGGGCCCCGGAGGGCAGGCCCCGGGTCTGCCTTACCCCGTCTCGGGATCGCCGGACCTCACGGAGCACTGACCCAGCAAACTCGGAGAAAAAGGACCATCGGGAAGGGGGCCGAGAGGCAGGTGTGCGTACCCGGGCCCCTGGGGCCCCTCTTTGGGCGGGCCCGGGTGCTGCCTTCCCCTGTCTCGGGACCCACGGACGTCACCAGGCTCTGACCCAGAAAACTCAGAGAGAAAGGACCATCGGGAAGGGGCTGAGAGGCAGGAGCGTACCCGGGCCCCTGGGGGCCCCGGCGGGCGGGCCCCCGGTCTGCCTTCCCCTGATTCAGAATTGCCAAACCTCATGGAGGTCCGACTGACCCTCTCTCTAGTAATCCGGAGGAAAATTACCCCCCTTTCTTGTAATCCGTACGCACGAGGTGACAGAGGGGACCCAAGGCGCGAATGTACACGACCTCCTGGAGCCCTCGCTGGGATCCGAAAGGCAAATGGACCCTCATCAAGACTTCCAGGCAAGCTCGGCCATCTGGTCGCCCCATTGGAAAGCATTGTGCGCGACCAGATGGCCGAAGGGACGTGCGCGAATAGCTGGCCGAAGGGACGTGCGCGACCAGATGGCCGAGGGGACAGGCGCGACCAGATGGTTGAGGGGAAAGGGCAGGGGAAGCATCCCGGGCCCTCCGGACCCCGCCCCGGGCACCCTGCCACATGGCAGGACCCTGGACGGAGCCCGGGGCGGGGGGGAGTTCGCCCTCCCCGGGGTCCCCAGGGACCCGGCCGTAGCTCCTGAACCCAGACGAGCGAGGGGAGGCTCCCCGGACACAACGTAAGCCCGTCCCAGGCCTTTGGGAGTGCTGCAGGCCGGGGGACGGGGCCCGGGGACGGAGACCCCGACCCGGGACCCGGCCGGATCCCTGGACCCAGCCGGGGCCCGCAGGTGCAGGGGAAGCATCCGCGGGCCCTCCGGACCCCGCCCCGGGCACCCTGCCACGCAGCAGGACCCATGACGGAGCCCGGGGCGGGAAGCCCCCCTCCCAGGGGCCCCCAGGGGCCCGGACGGAACCCCTGAACCCAGACGAGCGAGGGGAGGCTCCCCGGACACAACGGAAGCCCGACCCGGGCCTTTGGGAGTGCCGTAGGCCGGGGGCCGGAGCCCGGGGCCGGAGACCCTGACCCGAGGCCCGGCCGGGCCCCTGGACTCAGCCGGGGCCCCCAGGCCCGCAGGCACAGGGGAAGCCTCCCCGGGTCCTCTGGAACCCGCCCCGGGCACCCTGCCATGTGGCAGGACCCATGACGGAGCCCGGGGCGGGGAGGCCGCCCTTCCCGGGGCCTTCAGGGGCCCGGCCGGAGCTCCTGAATCCAGACGAGCGAGGGGAGGCTACCCGGACACAACGGAAGCCCGTCCCGGCCCTTTGGGAGTGCCGCAGGCCGGGGGAGGGTCCCCGGGGCCGGAGACCCCGACCCAGAGCCCGGCCGGGCCCCTGGACCCAGCCGGGGCCCCCAGGTCCGCAGGTGCAGGGGAAGCTTCCCCAGGCCCTCCGGACCCCGTCCCGGGCACCCTGCCACGCGGCAGGACCCAGGACGGAGCCTGGGGCGGGGAGGCCGCCCTCCGCGGGGCCTTCAGGGGCCCGGCCGGAGCTCCTGAACCCAGCCGAGCGAGGGGAGGCTCCCTGGCCACAACGGAACCCTGTCCCGGGCCTTTGGGAGTGCCGCAGGCTGGGGCACGGGGCCCGGGGCCGGAGCCCCTGCCCGGGGCCTGGCTGGGCCCCTGGACCCAGCCGGGGTTCCCAGGACCACAGGCGCAGGGGAAGCCTCCCCGGACCCTCCGGACCCCTTGTCCCGGGCACCCTGCCACGCGGCAGGCCCCGGGACAGAACCAGGGCAGCATCCGGGCCCGTCCAGCTGCCGGCTGAGGACCGAGAGGGGTCCCAGAGTACCCTGTCCCTAGTAATCCGGAGGAAGGCTACCCCCCTTTCTTGAAACCTGCGCGCTCTGAGTGACGGAGGGGACCCTTGGGGCGAACGCGCCCGGCCTCCTGGAGCCCTGGTTGGGATACGGGAAGGATCCCTCATCGGGACTTTCCAGGCCAGCCCAGCCATCTGGCCCCCCTTATAGGAAAGCATTGCGCGCGACCAGATGGCCGAGGGGAAAGGAGTGACCAGATGGCCGGCAACTAAAAGGACTCCCGTCTGCCCGCCCAGAGCCGGGCCATAGCGGTAGGGCTCTCGCCTGATCCAAGGGCTCGGTGGGCTCTGCTTCCCGGGGGGCTCGGGGACAGCGGCTGGGCCTCAGGCACGGGGAGGACCGACGGAGCTCTCGGGCCCGGGCGCCCCAGGGGGAGGACTGCCCGGGACCCGTGGAGCCCGTCCCTGGGCACTTTGCCACGCCGCGGGCTGGAGGAGGGAGCACCAGACGCCCCGGGAGGATGTTGCCCGGGCGTAGCCCATCTGGTCCCCGCCTGAGAACCGCCATCCCGAGGAGGGGTGTCCCGGCATACCCTGCCCCTACTAATCCGGAGGAAGGCTACCCATCTTTCTTGTAACCCTCGCGCTCCGAGTGACGGAGGGGATCCAAGGCACGGATGCGCCCGACCTCCTGGAGCCCTGACTGGGATCCGGGAGTCAAATGAGCCCTCATCGGGACTTCCAGGCTGGCCCGGCCATCTGGTCGCCCCATTGGAAAGCATTGCGCGCGACCAGATGGCCGAGGGGAGAGGTGCAACCAGATGACCGGGACTGAAAGGACTCCCATCTGTCAAACCCCGAGCCTTCGCGCTAGGGTTCCCGCCTGCCCGCGCAGGGCTCCGTGGCTGAAGGGCTCCGGGGCTGCAGGGCTCCAGGGCTGCAGGGCCCCGGGGCTGCAGGGCTCCAGGGCTGCAGGGCTCCGGGGCTGCAGGGCTCCGGGGCTGCAGGGCTCTGGGGCTGCAGGGCTCCAGGGCTGCAGGGCTCCGGAGCTACAGGGCTCCGGGCCTGCAGGGCTCCGGGCCTGCAGGGTTCCAGGACCGCAGGGCTTTGGGGCTGCAGGCCTCGGGGGGCTTGTAGACCCCACGCTGGCCCTCAGGCATGGGAGGCCCGGCGGAGCTCCCGGGGCCCGGACGCCTGGAGGACCCATGGAGCCCATCCTGGGCACTTTGCCTCGCCGCGGGCTGGAGGAGGGAGCACCGGATGCCCCGGGGAAGTGTCGTCCGGGCTTGGCCCATCTGGTCCCCGCCTGAGAACCGCCATCCCCAGGAAGGGTGTCCCGGCATACCCTGCCCCTACTAATCTGGAGGAAGGCTACCCACCTTTCTTGTAACCCTCACGCTCCGAGTGACGGAGGGGATCCTAGGCGCGGATGCGCCCGACCTCCTGGAGCCCTGACACGCAGGGCTCCGTGGCTGCAGGGCTCCGGGGCTGCAGGACTCCAGGGCTGCAGGGCTCCGGGGCTGCAGGGCTCCGGGGCTGCAGGGCTCCGGGGCTGCAGGGCTCCGGGGCTGCAGGGCTTCGGGGCTGCAGGGCACCGGGCCTGCAGGGCACCGGGCCTGCAGGGCTCCGGGCCTGCAGGGCTCCAGGGCTCCGGGCTGAAGGGCTGCAGGGCTTTGGGGCTGCAGGCCTCGGGGGGCGGGTCATAGACCTCACGTTGGGCCTCAGGCATGGGAGGCCCGGTGGAGCTCCCGGGGCCCGGACGCCCGGGGGACCCATGGAGCCCGTCCTGGGCACTTGGCCTCACCGCGGGCTGGAGGAGCGAGAACCGGACGCCCCGGGAAAGTGTCATCCGGGCTTGGCCCATCTGGTCCCCGCCTGAGAACCGCCATCCCCAGGAGGGGTGTCCTGGCATAACCTTCCCCTACTAATCTGGAGGAAGGCTACCCACCTTTCTTGTAACCCTCGCGCTCCGAGTGACGGAGGGCATCCTAGGCGCGGATGCACCCGACCTACTGGAGCCCTGACTGGGATCCGGGAGTCAAATGAGCCCTCATCGGTACTTCCAGGCTGGCCCAGCCATCTGGTCGCCCCATTGGAAAGCATTGCGCGCGACCAGATGGCCGAGGGGAGAGGTGCGACCAGATGGCCGGGACTGAAAGGACTCCCATCTGTCCAACCCCGAGCCTTCGCGCCAGGGTTCCCGCCTGCCCACGCAGGGCTCCGTGGCTGCAGGGATCCGTGGCTGCAGGGCTCCAGGGCTGCAGGGCTCCGGGGCTGCAGGGCTCCGGGGCTGCAGGGCTCCAGGGCTGCAGGGCTCCGGGGCTGCAGTGCTCCAGGGCTGCAGGGCTCCGGGGCTGCAGGGATCCGGGGCTGCAGGGCTCCGGGCCTGCAGGGCTCCGGGCCTGCAGGGCTCCAGGGCTCCGGGCTGAAGGGCTCCAGGGCTGCAGGGCTTTGGGGCTGCAGGCCTCGGGGGGGCTCGTAGAGCCCACGCTGGGCCTCAGGCATGGGAGGCCTGGCGGAGCTCCCGGGGTCCGGACGCCCGGGGGACCCATGGAGCCCGTCCTGGGCACTTTGCCTCGCCGCGGGCTGGAGGAGGGAGCACCGGACGCCCCGGGGAAGTGTCGTCCGGGCTTGGCCCATCTGGTCCCGCCTGAGAACCGTCATCCCAAGGAGGGGTGTCCCGGCATACCCTGCCCCTACTAATCTGGAGGAAGGCTACCCACCTTTCTTGTAACCCTCGCGCTCCGAATGACGGAGGGGATCCTAGGCCCAGATGCGCCCGACCTCCTGGAGCCCTGACTGGGATCCGGGAGTCAAATGAGCCCTCATCGGGACTTCCAGGCTGGCCCGGCCATCTGGTCGCCCCATTGGAAAGCATTGCGCGTGACCACTTGGCCGAGGGGAGAGGTGCGACCAGATGGCCGGGATTGAAAGGACTCCCATCTGTCCAACCCCGAGCCTTCGAGCTAGGGTTCCCGCCAGCCCACGCAGGGATCCGTGGCTGCAGGGCTCCGGGGATGCAGGGCTCCAGGGCTGCAGGGCTGCAGGGCTGCAGGGCTCTGGGGCTGCAGGACTCCGGGGCTGCAGGGCTCCGGGACTGCAGTGCTCCAGGGCTGCAGGGCTCCGGAGCTGCAGGGCTCCAGCGCTGCAGGGCACCGGGGCTGCAGGGCTCCGAGCCTGCAGGGCTCCGGGCCTGCAGGGCTCCGGGCCTGCAGGGCTCCGGGCCTGCAGGACTCCAGGGCTCCGGGCTGAAGGGCTCCAGGGCTGCAGGCCTCGGGGGGGCTCGTAGACCCCACGCTGGGCCTCAGGCATGGGAGGCCCGGTGGAGCTCCCGGGGTCCGAACGCCCGGGGGACCCATGGAGCCCGTCCTGGGCACTTTGCCTCGCCGCGGGCTGGAGGAGGGAGCACCGGACGCCCCGGGGAAGTGTCGTCCGGGCTTGGCCCATCTGGTCCCGCCTGAGAACCGCCATCCCAAGGAGGGGTGTCCCGGCATACCCTGCCCCTACTAATCTGGAGGAAGGCTACCCACCTTTCTTGTAACCCTCGCGCTCCGAGTGACGGAGGGGATCCTAGGCCCAGATGCGCCCGACCTCCTGGAGCCCTGACTGGGATCCGGGAGTGAAATGAGCCCTCATCGGGACTTCCAGGCTGGCCCGGCCATCTGGTCGTCCCATTGGAAAGCATTGCGCGTGACCACTTGGCCGAGGGGAGAGGTGCGACCAGATGGCCGGGATTGAAAGGACTCCCATCTGTCCAACCCCGAGCCTTCGAGCTAGGGTTCCCGCCAGCCCACGCAGGGATCCGTGGCTGCAGGGCTCTGGGGATGCAGGGCTCCAGGGCTGCAGGGCTGCAGGGCTGCAGGGCTCTGGGGCTGCAGGACTCCGGGGCTGCAGGGCTCCGGGGCTGCAGTGCTCCAGGGCTGCAGGGCTCCGGGGCTGCAGGGCTCCAGCGCTGCAGGGCACCGGGGCTGCAGGGCTCCGAGCCTGCAGGGCTCCGGGCCTGCAGGGCTCCGGGCCTGCAGGGCTCCGGGCCTGCAGGGCTCCAGGGCTCCGGGCTGAAGGGCTCCAGGGCTGCAGGCCTCGGGGGGGCTCGTAGACCCCATGCTGGGCCTCAGGCATGGGAGGCCCGGTGGAGCTCCCGGGGCCCGGACGCCCGGGGGACCCATGGAGCCCGTCCTGGGCACTTTGCCTCGCCGCGGGCTGGAGGAGGGAGCACCGGACGCCCCGGGGAAGTGTCGTCCGGGCTTGGCCCATCTGGTCCCCGCCTGAGAACCGCCATCCCCAGGAGGGGTGTCCCGGCGTACCCTTCCCCTACTAATCTGGAGGAAGGCTACCCACCTTTCTTGTAACCCTCGCGCTCCGAGTGATGGAGGGGATCCTAGGCGCGGATGCGCCCGACCTCCTGGAGCCCTGACTGGGATCCGGGAGTCAAATGAGCCCTCATCGGGACTTCCAGGCTGGCCCGGCCATCTGGTCGCCCCATTGGAAAGCATTGAGCGCGACCAGATGGCCGAGGGGAGAGGTGCGACCAGATGGCCCGGACTGAAAGGACTCCCATCTGTCCAACCCCGAGCCTTCGCGCTAGGGTTCCCGCCTGCCCACGCAGGGCTCCGTGGCTGCAGGGCTCCGGGGCTGCAGGGCTGCAGGGCTCCGGGACTGCAGGGCGTATAGGGGTGGGCAGAAAATTCTGCTCCGAAAGCGTAGCAGATAAAGCCAGCCACCCCTGCTCACCGGCCCGGTCCCTGCTTCTGAAAGCAGCCAGGCCGGGGAGAGCCTCCTCGGGCACCGGTGGACCCCTGTCTCCAGCGCCCGGACCCTCGGCTGGCTTGCAGGACAGGGGGCTCCCGCACCCCGGGGCCTGCCGGACGGAGCACGAGCCCTGGGCCCGGTCCCAGCTTCAGAACCCTAGCCAGGCCGGGGAGAGCCTCCCTGGGCCCCGTGGGACACCCTATCCCCAGTGCACGGACCCTCGACTGACTTGCAGGACGGGGGAATCCTGCACCATGGGACACTGTGACGGAGCACAAGCCCCGGGTCCGGGCCCAGCCTCCGAAGCCTAGCCAGGCTGGGGAGAGCCTCCCCGGGCCACGGTGGACACCCTTCCCCAGCGCACGGACCCTCGGCTGGCTTACAGGACGGGGGCTCCCCACCCTGGGACACTGGGACGGTGCACAAGCCCGGGTCCGGGCCCAGCTTCTGAACCCTAGCCAGGCCGGGGAGAGCCTCCCCGGGCAACGGTGGACACCCTTCCCCAGCGCACGGACCCTCAGCTGGCTTGCAGGACGGGGGGCTCCCGCACCCTGGGACACTGGGACGGAGCACAAGCCCTGGGTCCGGGCCCAGCTTACGAACCCTAGCCAGGCCGGGGAGAGCCTCCCCAGGCCACGGTGGACACCCTTCCCCAGCGCACGGACCCTCGGCTGGCTTGCAGGACGGGGGAATCCCGCACCATGGGACACTGTGACGGAGCACAAGCCCCGGGTCCGGGCCCAGCCTCCGAAGCCTAGCCAGGCTGGGGAGAGCCTCCCCGGGCCCCGGTGGACACCCTTCCCCAGTGCACGGACCCTCGGATGGCTTGCAGGACGGGGGGCTCCCACACCCTGGGACACTGGGACAGAGCACAAGCCCCGGGTCCGGGCCCAGCTTCCGAACCCTAGCCAGGCCGGGGAGAGCCTCC
Source organism: Triturus cristatus (assembly GCF_964204655.1). Classification (NCBI taxonomy): domain Eukaryota; kingdom Metazoa; phylum Chordata; class Amphibia; order Caudata; family Salamandridae; genus Triturus; species Triturus cristatus. Next base: position 723,237,360 of record NC_140579.1, read on the forward strand.
CCGGGCCACGGTGGACACCCTTCCCCAGCGCACGGACCCTCGGCTGGCTTACAGGACGGGGGCTCCCACACCCTGGGACACTGGGACGGTGCACAAGCCCGGGTCCGGGCCCAGCTTCTGAACCCTAGCCAGGCCGGGGAGAGCCTCCCCGGGCAACGGTGGACACCCTTCCCCAGCGCACGGACCCTCAGCTGGCTTGCAGGACGGGGGGCTCCCGCACCCTGGGTCACTGGGACGGAGCACAAGCCCTGGGTCCGGGCCCAGCTTACGAACCCTAGCCAGGCCGGGGAGAGCCTCCCCAGGCCACGGTGGACACCCTTCCCCAGCGCACGGACCCTCGGCTGGCTTGCAGGACGGGGGAATCCCGCACCATGGGACACT
>NC_140579.1:723242740-723262740 GCF_964204655.1 Triturus cristatus
ATCCAGCGACCGCTGCTTGCTTTGCGACTGATCCTACGGGGGATGACTGCAGAGACTGACCAGCGCCAAGACTTCCAGACACCTCTGACCCAGATCCACATCTACAGCGAAGCTGAGACCCGTGGAGGCGACTAGGGACGTGGGACCGGCGACTTGGGAAAAGTGGCTAGTACCTGACTAGCGCAACTTCCGAGGCTCCCTCGAGGCTGTGCTTGGGGAATTGAGAAGCCCCCATCCCGAGCACCATCTGCAAAGAAGACCAGCTCCCCACACTTCACGTGTTCTGCATGGGGCCCTTCTGCACCTGAGTTGCTCGACGTGTTGTCCGGTTGCTGGCCCATTGGCTAGTGACCTCTGCGACGACGAACCTTTGATTTCACCTTGCTGGTCCGGCTTTTCCAGACTGGCACCCGCTCCTCTGTGAAAGAGAAGCATCCCAGACCTTCCTGGTCTGCACCAGAAGCAAGTCCTCCATCTTGCGTGTGTTCCGTTTGCCAAGGCTTGTTGGGTCCTGAGTAGACTTCGACGCCGACGACAGCAAGAGCCTTCGTGGGACAGCTCACCTCCTGGTCCTGGTCGTCCTCGACGCCTCCTGGTACCTGTGGATGCTGCGACAAGCTTCACCTCTTCACCTGCATCTTCACGACATCGCCTGGTTCCTTCCCGGCTCCTGGCTGGTGACCTAGACTCTGTCCCTTCTGCTTGCAGGTATCCTTCCTTCTTGATCCCATCCTTGGGATCCACCGGACACTCTTCACTGACTGCCTGTCAGCAACTTTCCTTCAGGCATCCATAGGAGTCAACCCGACGCAAGTTCAAACCTATGCACCTGCAGCCCGTGGGCTAGGTAACTTGAGTACTCCGGTGCTCACAAGGGTATTGACTATCCAAGGGTCTAGTTTCCGAGTCTCGACTTCCTAGCTATACCAGAAGTGTCCTAAAACTGTTAATTTCTAACAACTTCCATTTCTATCGACTTTTACGCATTACGTGTGAGTGTTTCCACTCTGCACCTGAATCCCGTGGGCCTCCCACTTCCTAAACTTTAGTAGTATAGTGTAGCCCCAGCGATTCCCTTGGCCTAGGCCTATCCTGTGTTCGTGACAGTGGTTCTTATACCACTTACTTAGTATATGGTTTGCGTGGCCCCTAGGGCCTAACTGAATTACTTACCTGTGTGACTTAATGTATGCTTAATTAAGACTGTGTTGTACTTACCTCGAATCTCATAAAGAGTGCTGAGGGTTTGACTAGAATAAATACATTCTATTTTTATATATATCTGTTGTGGTGTCCTTTCATTTGGTATTCAAGGGATTACATATGGTATAACAGCTGGCTTCACATGCCATTCAGAGTTTAGCCTAAGACTGCTCTTGTCCATGCTACCACTAGGATAGCTGGTCTAAAAGGTTGACTTTACAACCAATCACCATAAGGGTTGTTTGGACTGATACAAGGTGTACACTAGAATTAGTGACATCATATATCAGGCCAACTTCTCACATTGGTGAGCAGCGGTTGGGATCTGAGCTTGCTGTTGTAATACCATTGTAATCTTGAGATACTAAATTGAAAGATCACATAAGATATTGTTAGGTACATATAAAATAGATTATAAATACTTAAGTCCTACTGGACTTAGTTGTTGTAGGTTGAAGGGCCTAGCACACCCTGACTACAACTACTAGAGAGGTTAAGTAGATACAACTAGTGTAGGTAGGTGCACACACCACACCCTCACTAGATCATGTCTCTGAGAGGAGATCAAGTTGATTCTCTCCCAGGAGGGGTAGATCCTAGAAAGATCCCCTCTAGATATGATACCCTAACTTTTCAGGAGATGAGACAATTGTGTACCTCCAGAAAGTTAAAACAGGGTTCAAACCCTACCCTCATTCAGCTAGTAGAGATCCTAGAGGAGTATGATGCTCGTAGGGCCTCCCAGGCTAGTACCCTAGGTACAGGTGAGGGTCTGCCCACTACAGATGAGTCAGATGGGACTTCAGAAGATGAGGTAGACAGCCAGGTCAAAGTTGGGAGACTTAGCCAGGCTAACTTAAGCCTACATGGGAGTCTGACTGGGGTGCCCCCATTCAGACCCTCAAGTGGGCTTAACCAGAGAAGCAGGAGAGACAGATCCCCTTCAAGGGAATCCATCCACTCCCATGTCTCTAACAGCTCCAATGCCTCTTCTCACAGGGGAATGACTTCCCCACAGAGATAAGAGCATAAGGCCAGAAAGAGGGAAGCTAATCTGAGGATTGAGAGGGAAGAACTTGCCCTTGCCAAGGAGAAGCTTGCTCTGGCCAGAGAGCAGAAGTTAAGTGGGTTAGAGCCCACTGGTGGCAGCAATATCCCTAAGGATAGAGACAGGACCTATGATAAGAGGGCTTGCCAAGTACAGCAGGTACCCCAAAGTCAGTGGGCAGCTATCTTGTGGCTCTCCTTCTCTGAGAAAGGTAGACAAGCTCCTCACAGTTAGTGATGAGGATGCTGACAATTACACTGTCCTGAAGAGTGCTCTGATTGATGGGTTTGGCCTAACCACTGAACAATACAGGTTGTTGTTCAGGAATACCCAGAAGACACAGACTCAGGACTGGACTGACTTTGTAGATTGTGCCACTAAGGCTCTGGAAGGCTGGTTATTGGGTAGTAAGGTTACGGAATATACAGGATTGTATAATTTGATCATGAGAGAACAAATCCTTAATAACTGTCAAAACTAGCTGTTGCATCAACACTTGATTGACTCTGACCTAACTTCTCCCCAGGAATTGAGAAAGAAGGCAGATAGGTGGGTCAGGACTAGAGTTAAGCAGAAAAACCAGAACCAGGGTGGTGATCAGAAAAAGGCAGACCAGAAGGGTAATGATCAGAAACAAAAAGACCAGAAGTCTTCACCAGGCCCCCAAAAGGCTCAGGGGGAGGGTGGTTCCAAAAAGGATAAGAAGAAAGATGGCCAAAAGAAACCCTGGTGCAACTATTGTAAGTCAAACTCACATTGGTTTAGTGAGTGCACCAAAAAGGATAAGCCCCCAGCCACCATTGCCCCTAAGGCAACTGTACCCCCTTGTCCAGCTGTAAGTGGTGGTTCCCAGAAAAAGGGTGTAGTAGGGTTAACCCTGGGAACTAAGGAGGATTGTGGCCTAGTCAGGATACCTACTCAGGCTGTTCTGATCTGTGATGGGGACATAGCTTTGTCCTCTACTATAGGTCCCAGTAACCTGGGCAAGTACAGACAGACTCCTTTTATCAACCATAGAATGGCTCAGGCCTACAGGGACACTGGGGCTAGTGTCACAATGGTGACACCTGCCTTTGTGGACCCTGGACAGATCATTGTAGGTGAGAATTACCTAGTGACCAACGCTAGCAATGCCACTACTTCCCATAGTGTGGCAATTGTTAACTTCTCCTGGGGAGGGGTAACTGGCCTCAAGAAAGTTGTGGTAAGTTTAGACCTTCCTGTAGAGTGTTTGTTGGGAAATTACCTTGAAACTTCAGTTTGGTCTGAAGTGGAGTATAGGACCCATGCAGAAATGCTGGGGATAGATGCACATGTCCTTGCTGTGACCAGGTCACAGGCCAAAAAGTGTAACACTGAACAAGTGCTGGATCCTGGGACAATGGTCCAGACACAACCCAAGAGAAAGAGCAGTAGGGTAAAGGCTGTGCCTTCCCCCCTGCCTCAGGTGGTGGATCAGCCCTCACAGAAGGATGATTCTGAGAGTCCTGAAGGAACTGTCCTAGAAGAACTGGAACCTGATCAGGTTGAGTTTCTTGGGACAGGGGGACCTTCAAGGGCAGATCTGAGGCAGGCACAATTAGACTGTCCTTCTCTTGAACCCCTCAGACAGCAGGCTGCTGCTGAGGCTGCAGGGAATGCTCAAGGTACCCATAGAGTGTATTGGGATGAAGGGCTACTGTACTCAGAGGCTAGAGACCCCAAGCCTGGTGCGTCCAGGAGGTTGGTCATACCATTGAGTTTCAGAGGCTTCCTTCTTACCTTGGCCCATGATATTCCCCTTGCAGGACACTTAGGCCAGAACAAGACTTGGGACAGGCTTGTCCCTCACTTTCACTGGCCTCATATGTCAGAAGATACCAAGGAGTTTTGTCGGTCCTGTGTCACCTGCCAAGCCAGTGGCAAATCAGGTGGCACCACAAAGGCCCCCCTCATACCACTACCTGTGGTGGGGGTTCCCTTTGAGAGAGTGGGGATAGACATTGTAGGACCAATGGACCCCCAAACAGCATCTGGGCACAGATTCATGCTGGTGATAGTGGACCATGCCACCAGGTATCCAGAAGCTATACCCCTAAGGACCACAACAGCTCCTGTTGTGGCAAGGGCCCTACTTGGAGTATTCTCCAGAGTGGGCTTTCCAAAGGAGGTTATTTCTGACAGAGGTGCCAATTTCATGTCAGGATATTTGACTGCAATGTGGAAGGAGTGTGGTGTGAACTACAAGTTCACCACACCCTATCACCCACAGTGCAATGGGCTTGTGGAGAGATTCAACAAGACCCTAAAAGGGATGATAAAAGGTTTACCAGACAAGCTTAGGCGAAGATGGGACATCCTTTTACCCTGCCTTCTGTTTGCTTACAGAGAGGACCCACAAAAGGGGGTTGGCTACAGCCCTTTTGAGCTTTTGTTTGGGCATCCTGTAAGAGGACCCCTGTGTTTAGTAAGGGAAGGATGGGAGAGACCACTCAGACAACCCAAACTGGACATAGAGGATTATGTACTTGGCCTCCGCTCCAGGATGGCAGAGTATATGAAGAAGGCTTCTAAAAACTTTGAGGCAAGCCAAGAACTTCAAAAAGCTTGGCATGACCAAAAGGCTGTGCTGACTGTTTACCAGCCAGGGCAGAAAGTGTGGGTGTTGGAGCCAGTGGCCCCAGCAGCACTCCAAGACAAATGTTCTGGACCCCACACTATTGTTGAAAAAAAGGGAGAAGTCACCTACTTGGTGGACCTTGGGACTCCCAGAAGGCCCCACAGGGTGCTTCATGTCAACAGATTGAAGGCATATGCTGACAGGGCAGACATGGGCTTACTCATGGCTAGAGATGAGGGGCAGGAGGAAGAGAGTGACCCTCTCCCAGACCTGTTGACTAAGAACCCTGATGATGGCTCAGTTGATTGTGTGGTCTTTTCTGACAGCCTCACTGATCATCAGCAACAGGACTGCAGACAAATTCTGCAATCCTACAGACATATGTTCTCTCTGACCCCAAGTCAGACAAACTGGTGCACCCATGAGGTGGACACTGGTGACAATCTGCCTGTGAAGAGTAAAATCTAAAGGCAACCTGACCATGTCAGGGACTGCATAAAAGTTGAGGTACAAAAGATGTTGGAGCTGGGAGTCATTGAACCTTCAGAGAGCCCTTGGGCTAGTCCTGTAGTTCTTGTGCCAAAACCTCACACCCAAGATGGTAAGAGAGAGATGAGGTTTTGCGTGAACTACAGAGGTCTTAATGCTGTCACTAGGACAGATGCCCACCCAATACCTAGGGCAGATGAGCTCATTGACAGATTGGCAGCTGCCAAGTTTTTGAGCACATTTGACCTGACAGCAGGCTACTGGCAAATCAGGCTAGCTGAGAATACAAAGGCCAAAACTGCTTTCTCGATCCCAGGAGGACATTATCAATTTGTGGTAATGCCCTTTGGTTTGAAGATTGCACCTGCCACTTTCCAAAGATTGGTGAATCAAGTCCTTACAGGCCTGGATGACTACTGTGCAGCTTATCTTGATGATATTGCTGTCTTTAGCTCCACCTGGGAGGATCACCTGGTCCACCTGAGGAATGTTTTAGAGGCCCTGCAAAAGGCAGGCCTCACTATCAAGGCCACTAAGTGCCAGATAGGGCAGAGCAAGGTTGTATACCTGGGCCACCTAGTCGGTGGGGGTCAGGTTCAACCACTGGAGAGCAAGATCCAGACCATAAAGAACTGGACTCCTCCAATTACCAGACTCAGGTCAGAGCTTTCTTGGGCCTGACTGGGTACTACAGAAAGTTTGTTAAGAACTATGGGTCCATTGTGACACCACTTAATGACTTGACCTCTAAGAAGATGCCAAAGAAAGTTCAGTGGACAGTGAGCTGTCAAAAAGCATTTGATGACCTGAAGCAGGCCATGTGCAGTGCACCTATTCTGAAAAGTCCAGACAATCAGGCGCTGATCCAAGGCGCCTACCGAAAGTACAGCCGGACTACATCTCCCAGAAATCCCGGCTGTAAGAAGGCGTGGTCACAGCTGATAAGTACGGGCGACGAGAACCAATCGAAGCGCGTAATACTGGAAAGTGTTGTCAGGTTGTGAGACCACACGGACGAAGTGAGGAGTCGCTGGAGCTCGCAGTGGAGGTATCGAAGTGCACGCGTTCCACTTTGTCTTTGCGGAACCGCCGTGGGGTATGCGGCCGACGAGATTCCGTTTCCATACCCAATGATTTCATTCGTGGGACGCTGACGTAAGCGTCACCGCGTTTTCCTGGCATCGGAGGTTTGAAGGGATCATCTCCTTCGCGGGACGCTGACGTAAGCGTCACCGTGTTTCCAGTGCTCCGGAGGTGCGACGGGAGCATCTTCGACGCGGAGTGCTGAGCTAAGCCTTGCGCACATGACTGTCGGGAGAGTAGGAGCGGACGCTTCCTACTCGGACTTCGAGGCAGAGACAAACTCGGCGAGAGGCTGCCACCCGTACAGCTTACAGGTAGCATCGAGGGGGTTGCCCTGTGCGTGACTATTGAAGTGGTTAAACCCGATGCAAACGAGTGTAGAGTGCTGGGGTGTGCGTGACATTTAACATTACTCCCCGCTCTCACTTTGCGAGGATATCTACTGTAAACCGATCTTTACATGCTATCAATGTTAGAGTAGTATTGTTTGAGGTTCAAGCATTTGTGCAGTAGAAATTAAGAGACGCTCATCAAAGCCCATGAATGCCCATGAATACTGGGGGGGGGGTTAAACAGAAAAACGAAAGCAGAGAGTGAAAGGTCTTAACCCTGTTGTTGTTAGAAGGGGGGGGTCCCCTTGTTGGAGCCACATTCCCTAATGTGGCAAACTTGTTGATGCATATGCGTGACTGAGGTGACACATTGATGAGGCACATTTAGTGAGACCTAACTGAGAGTAGGTTGTCTTGTGTAACTCTTTTCTATGTTATGTTATTCCTGATGTTACAGATATCCCCATCCCAGCTGTTCCTTTCCTAATTCCCTTTCCCTCGCCTGATTGCCCTAGTACTCTGTGTTTCTATATGCAGAGCTGGGGACGTCTGGAGGGGGAACCCTTGTGCTTCACTCAACTCTACAGGAACCCCAGTGGACCGTGACAGAATTACGCGCCCAAGAATTGCTTCCGTGGGGTTCGTGTGACGCACAAGCATGGCCTCTTTGGACAATGTGTTACAAGCCCTCCTGTTGGTGCAACAGGAATTGGCCGCCTCCAAGATAGAAACAGCGGCCCTGAAAGACAGGGTGGAACGACAGGGTCGCAATTCGTTCGACGCCACACAGTCGTTGGCACCCATACAGGTGAACGTGTCCCCACCCATACCCCTTGCGAGCCCGGAGAGGTTCGCGGGTGACCCCCACAAAATCCAAACATTCCTGACACAAATCGCTTTGCACTTTTCGTGCAAACCCGCTTCCTTTCCATCAAATCATTCACGGGTGGCTTTCGCGATTTCGTATATGACGGGGGACGCCGCCAATTGGGCGGTACCCTTGGTCAAATACGACGATCCCTTGCTGTCGGATTGGAACGCGTTTAGGAGCGAGTTCGAGAGGGTGTTTGATCGAAGAGCCACCACCTTCTCTGCGGATAGAGAATTGTTGGAACTCAGACAGGGTAAGCATGACTTAGTGACGTATCTGACACAGTTCAACCGTCTCATCGCTGAGACAGCGTGGCCCGAGGAAAAACGAATGTCCCTGTATTACCAGGGTTTGCGTGACGATATGAAGGATGTATTGGCCCAAATCGATCCGCAGCCCTCCACGTATACGTATCTAATGAACCTTACGTTAAGGTTAGATCATAGATTGTCTGAGCGGAAGGGAGAGAGGGTTCATGCCCACGTCGATAAAACAGAGCGAGGACCCAGAACCGCCGGGGCTTCCACGGAATCACAGGCGCAACCCATGGAGGTGGGTGCGATCCGGACCCCCTTATCTCGAGCGGAGAGAGAGAGTCGCCGACTCGCTGGTCTCTGCATGTATTGCGGCAAGAAGGGCCATTATGTACGGGATTGTCCCGTCAAACCCAAGAAAAGTGGGTATGCAGGTACGAAGAAAGTGGCGGTGGCCGCGTGGCGTGCGTCACTCCCCGATCCGTTGACCCCGGAAGAGAGGGTCCAGACATCCGAGCCGCGTGCTTTACAGCTGCCTTCTTTGGCGGTCGTGGAGTCGGTTGCCTCCGAATCGCACGTGGTGTTGACCATGCGATTGACGGTGGGAACACGAGAGCACGAGGTAGGAGTGATGGTGGATTCCGGGGCCACCGGGAATTTTGTTGATAGTGGGTTAGTGCAACGGCTAGGGTTAAGACGCATCCCTAGAACAAGTCCCGAGATGGTGTGGGCGGTGGATGGGAAGCCTCTTAAATCTGGGCCCATCACGGAGGTCACCGAAACCTTAACACTGACCAAACCAGGACCCCTTTGGGATCATGTGGAAGAGGTAGCATTAAACATCATCGAGGCTCCCCAATATGAAGTGATACTAGGCATGCCTTGGTTGACAACTCATAATCCCACTATAAATTGGAAGAAGAAGACGGTGGCCTTTGACACCGAGTATTGCCGAGAGGGGTGTGCTAGCACTCATAGAACACGTCTTCTAGCCCTCACTCAGGGGTATCACCTCAGTACAGCAGCAGAGAAAGAGACGGTTCTTCAAACCGCCTATGTCGAATATAAGGAGGTGTTCAGTGAGAGTAAGGCGGAAATCCTGCCGCTGCACCGCGTTTATGACTGCCAAATAGACCTGATCCCTGGGGCAATCATGCCCTCTTGCCGGGTTTACGCCTTGTCGGAGCCTGAAACAGAACATCTGCGACATTACTTAGAGCATTACGTAAACATAGGATTTATCAGGCCGTCCCGTTCTCCTGCCGCTTTGCCCCTTTTCTTTATCAAGAAAGCCAATGGTGAATTGAGGACGTGCATCGATTATCGGGTATTGAATAAAAATACAGTGCGCAACCGATACCCTCTTCCACTCATTCCGGTATTACTGGATCAGGTGAAGGAGGCAACCATCTACACTAGGTTGGATATGAGAGGGGCCTATCACCTGGTCCGGATAAGGGAGGGTGATGAGTGGAAAACGGCGTTTAAAACGCGGTATGGTCTATTCGAATACAGGGTAATGCCTTTTGGGCTGTGTAACGCCCCGGCAGCGTTCCAATACTTCCTCGATGACGTCCTCAAAGAATATATTGATAAAACAGCGGTGGTATACACAGACGATATACTGATTTACTCCTCGGATCCTAGAGAGCACACCACACACGTGTCCCAAATCTTACACAAACTGGGAGAGAACAATTTGTTTTGCAAGTTGAACAAGTGCGAGTTTCACGTGGAGAGGGTGGAATTCCTGGGAGTGGTCCTGAGTCCTTCTGGGTTGAGTATGGCTGAGAGAAAGGTGGCTGCAGTACAGGATTGGCCGATCCCAAAAACAGTACGGGACGTACAGTGTTTTCTGGGCTTTTCCAATTATTATAGACGATTCATCTCTCACTTTTCACAGCTTGTCTCACCCCTCACCCGTTTGCTACGCAAAGGGCATCTGTTTTCATGGACTCAGGAGGCCATGCAGGCGTTCTGCGATTTGAAACAGGCTTTCACTACCGCCCCGATCCTACAACATCCCCAATCGGAAGCGCCCTTCATGGTAGAAGCGGATGCTTCAGACATAGCCGTGGGGGCCGCGTTATCGCAACAAGAAGCTTTGTCCGGACAATTGCATCCCATCACCTTTCTGTCCAGGAAACTGACCCCAGCTGAGGCAAACTACACAATCGCCGAAAAGGAGCTGCTGGCAGTCAGAAAGGCGTTCCAGGAATGGAGGCACTACCTGTGGGGGGCCAAACATCCGGTAAAGGTGTATACCGATCACAGAAATTTGCAGTATCTAAAAACAGCATGGCATCTCACGCAACGGCAGATGCGCTGGATGCTGTTTTTTGCTGGCTTTGACTTTATCATCACGTACCGACCTGGGTCGGAGAACAGGAAAGCGGATTCGCTATCTCGACAAGAAGGGGGACAGGAACACCGCTTCGAGGTCATCAAGGCCATCATACCCCCGGAGAAGGTGATGTGTGGCCAGAGCAGACACGTTTCTGGATTCTGTAAGATCGCAACGCACAATGGTGCAATGGCTTCAATGGGCTGAACAGGAGACGGAGAGGCACATAAGAGGGGGATTGCCTTTTTACAGAGGTCGTCTGTTTGTGCCGTCAGAGGAGCTGCAACGTCAGGCTTTCGTGTGGTGCCATGAGTCACTGATGGCAGGTCACCCCGGATGCACGAAAACTCTTTAACTCATGCAACGACAGTTTTGGTGGGAACACATGGACAAAGACGTCCGTCGATGGATACAACAGTGCGACATGTGCGCTAGGGCTAAAGGAGATCATTCAAAGGCCAAAGGCAAGTTGGTCCCAATGCCGACTCCAGCAGGGCCCTGGCAAAACATAAGCATGGACTTTGTGGTGGGCCTACCGATGGACCAGGGATGCAATGCGATTATGGTGGTGGTGGACAGCCTCACCAAAATGGGTCATTTCGTCCCGTGCAGGAACTTACCCTCAGCCAGTCAGACAGCCCAGTTGTTGCTGTCTCATGTGGTGCGACTGCATGGATTTCCAGGAGTGATAGTATCGAACAGAGGCCCGCAGTTTGTTGCCCGGTTTTGGAAAACATGGTGTACAGCCTTGCAAGTGGAGGTGGCTACATCCACCAGCTTCCATCCACAGACGGACAGTCAGACCGAACGTCTTAATCAAACGCTGAAGACGTACCTCCGGTGCTACGCCAAAGAAGCAAGCACGTCGTGGGTGTCGCTTCTATGGTTGGCCGAAATCTCATACAACAATGCGTGGCACAGCTCCATCAAGGAATCCCCCTTTCGGGCTAACTATGGCTATCATGCCAAGATTCTACCTTTGTCCTTTCCCTCGGAAGTGTGGGACCAGCCCGCTCTCGCTGATCAGCTACGAGTTCTGGGAGACGCACACCAACGAATAAGGATGGCTCTCGAGCGGGCCAAGGGCGTATACAAGACCTGGGCAGATCGTCATCGTCAAGAAGGACCATCGTACCAGCCAGGCGACCGTGTGTGGTTGTCCACGAAGTATCTCCAGTTTAAGTTGCGCAGCATCTTCCATCCTCGATTCATCGGTCCCTATCCAGTGTTGCGCCGAGTCGGTGCGATGGCGTACAAGTTGGCTTTGCTCGCCTCTTTGCGCATCCATCCGGTGTTCCACTGTAGTCTGCTGAAACCGGCAGTGGGGGCTCGGAGGGTGGCAGCCCCACCGGTGGTCCGGGACGGCCATTTGGAATACAAGGTGTGTAAGGTATTGGATTCGCGGTATAGGAGGGGACGGCTATGGTTCCACGCCCGCTTCCCGGACAAGCCTGGTTCTAGGAGGCGCGCGGGCGGGGGGCATCCTGTCAGGCGCTGATCCAAGGCACCTACCGAAAGTACAGCCGGACTATATCTCCCAGAAATCCCGGCTGTAAGAAGGCGTGGTCACAGCTGATAAGTACGGGCGACGAGAACCAATCGAAGCGCGTAATACTGGCAAAGTGTTGTCAGGTTGTGAGACCACACGGACGAAGCGAGGAGTCGCTGGAGCTCGCAGTGGAGGTATTAAAGTGCACGCGTTCCACTCTGTCTTTGCGGATCCGCCATGGGGTATGCGGCCGACGAGATTCCGTTTCCATACCCAATGATTTAATTCGCGGGACGCTGACGTAAGCGTCACCGCGTTTTCCTGGCATCGGAGGTTTGAAGGGATCATCTCCTTCGCGGGACGCTGACGTAAGCGTCACCGCGCTTCCAGTGCACCGGAGGTGCGATGGGAGCATCTTCGTCGCGGAGTGCTGAGCTAAGCCTTGCGCACATGACTGTCGGGAGAGTAGGAGCGGACGCTTCCTACTCGGACTTCGAGGCAGAGACAAACTCGGCGAGAGGCTGCCACCCGTACAGCTTACAGGTAGCATCGAGGGGGTTGCCCTGTGCGTGACTATTGAAGTGGTTAAACCCGATGCAAACGAGTGTAGAGTGCTGGGGTGTGCGTGACATTTAACATTACTCCCCGCTCTCACTTTGCGAGGATATCTACTGTAAACCGATCTTTACATGCTATCAATGTTAGAGTAGTATTGTTTGAGGTTCAAGCATTTGTGCAGTAGAAATTAAGAGACGCTCATCAAAGCCCATGAATGCCCATGAATACTGGGGGGGGTTAAACAGAAAAACAAAAGCAGAGAGTGAAAGGTCTTAACCCTGTTGTTGTTAGAAGGGGGGGGTCCCCTTGTTGGAGCCACATTCCCTAATGTGGCAAACTTGTTGATGCATAGACAGACTGTGCTCTTGAGGCGGAAAGCCGAGAGCTTTTTTAACTTGTTCTACAACTTATTTTTAAAAAACTTTATTGTCACTTTACCTGTGTGCACTTGCTTCTTGGCTTCTTTGATTTCCTGCGCAGCCGAGTTTCGCTGCCGCAGCCCCCACAAGCTTTTCCCGCCGCCAGCTCGGCGAGGACCGAGGCCACGCCCCTTGCGAGGCCACGCCCCCCTGCGAAGCCACGCCCCCCACGCCACCCTTCAAAAGCGCTGATTGCTAGCGCTCGCAGCCCAGACAGACTGTGCTCTTGAGGCGGAAAGCCGAGAGCTTTTTTAACTTGTTCTACAACTTATTTTTAAAAAACTTTATTGTCACTTTACCTGTGTGCACTTGCTTCTTGGCTTCTTTGATTTCCTGCGCAGCCGAGTTTCGCTGCCGCAGCCCCCACGAGCTTTTCTCGCCGCCAGCTCGGCGAGGACCGAGGCCACGCCCCCTTGCGAGGCTACGCCCCCTGCGAAGCCACGCCCCCCACGCCACCCTTCAAAAGCTCTGATTGCTAGCGCTCGCAGCCCAGACAGACTGTGCTCTTGAGGCGGAAAGCCGAGAGCTTTTTTAACTTGTTCTACAACTTATTTTTAAAAAACTTTATTGTCACTTTACCTGTGTGCACTTGCTTCTTGGCTTCTTTGATTTCCTGCGCAGCCGAGTTTCGCTGCAGCAGCCCCCACAAGCTTTTCCCGCCGCCAGCTCGGCGAGGACCGAGGCCACGCCCCCTTGCGAGGCCACGCCCCCACGCCATCCTTTCACTCCCAATAAATAATGTGCATCTCTCGGACGCGCAGCGGACGAGCGCAGCGGGCGCGCCGTCTGCGCGCCGAAGGCGCGCCTAAGGCAAGCCCGTCTGCGCCCGTCCGCGCCAGACCGAGCCATGGGGCATGGCACTCTGTTCCGCCCATCACTTATTCAGCCCAATCCCTTAGGGATCTTCAATATCCCGCATTTACGGCTCCCCCTACCGCCATCCGACGTACAACTGCCCTTGGCATCTCGCGCCATAACCAACTCTGCTTAGATGGACATCTACTCCCAGGTACGCCTAGCAGGAGCTCCACTTCAATCAGGGTACTCTACCTAAACACCCGCTCGCTAGTGAAACACTCCGAGGACATTTTTGTTCTCCTGTCTAACTCCAACCCCGACCTGCTCTTGCTTACGGAGACCTGGCTAACCTCCGAGGCTCTCCCTGATATCCTGGCAGCCCTCCCCCCTGATTACTACATTCTCCATACCGACCGCCCTGACGACCGGCCAGGGGGAGGGGTGGCAGCCATTATATCTAAACGTCTTACCTCTATCTCCTCTAATTCCCTTGTCTTACCGGGGGTTGAGAATTTACTTTTTAGTGTACAAACCGACACTGGCACCCTCACCTTTCTCCTATTATACCGACCTCCCCACTCTATGCCCAACTTCCCCTTCATCCTGAGTGAACAACTATCCGCGTTATTAACAGTGCACTCTGACTTCGCCATTTTCGGTGACCTAAATTATTGGTTCAACAACCCCAATGCTGGCCCTCACGCCACTGAGCTCTTTGAGACTCTTGCGAACCTGAACCTCACTCAGCATGTCTCTCATCCTACCCATATCAAGGGCCATATTTTAGACCAGATTTGGTCCTGTAATCTGGCCCTGTCTTCACCAGCTATTCTCCCCTGTACCTGGTCTGACCACCACTTGGTGTATACTACCATCACAGTCACCGGCCAGACTTTCACTCCCCTAATGGCCGGGGGACAGTCACGAAAATGGAACACCTATGATGCCCAGGGCTTTCTTTCCGCCCTTATCGAAACTTGTCCCGATCCTCACCCTTCCAGCGACATCGATCATCTGGAACAGGAAATAGGTTCCTGGCTGGAGTCCGCCAGCGACCAGTTCGCCCCCCTGGTCACTTTCCCTTGTACCAGGCATCGGTACTCTCACAGGTGGTTCTCCGACGACCTTAAGACTCTGAAATTAAAAACTCGCCAGTCAGAACGCACTTGGAGGCGCGACTATTCTGACTCAGCCAGACAGGCCTACCTGGCTACACGTAATAACTATAAATCTGCTATTAGGTCAGCAAAAATGGAACACTTCTCCAATCGGATTGCTTCAGCTACAAATAAATCCAAGGAAGTGTTCAGAGTTCTAAAAGAGCTAACCACTGATGAAAGATCTCTTCCAGCTCAGACCCCTACTCAGGCCACCTGTGATACTTTGAACTCCTTTTTTTTGAAAAAAGTCATCAAAATTAAAAAATCTATCCCTCCCCCCGCCCAGCTTCCTCCTCTGGACCCTTCCCTCAATAACACCTTGACCTTCACTTCCTTTCCTGTCTTAGACACGACCTCCTTAGCGGAACTTGCCACCCGTGTGAAATCGGGCTCCCCTAATGATTGCTGCCCTCCCTATGTTCTGTGTAGCATCTGCCTTAATCTGCCAGATAGCATCTTACACTTACTCAATAGATCACTCACCAGTGGCAGTGTCCCCACCTCTTTTAAGGAGGCCATCTTAGTGCCCCTTCTTAAGAAGCCGGGTGCTGACCCTGCCGAGCCATCGAACTATCGTCCCATCTCCCTCCTTCCCTATTTCTCTAAAATCTTGGAGGCCCATGTCACCCGCTGCCTATCAAACTTTGTTGAATCTTCCCAGTACCTCGAGCCTAACCAGGCGGGCTTCCGACCTGCCCACTCGACCGAGGCGGTCATTCTGGCAGTTCTTGATACTCTCAGGAGCAACGCTGACGTCGGGAATCCCCAAGCCCTCGTCCTTCTGGATCTGTCCGCCGCGTTCGACACGGTGGACCATAACATCCTTCTCCACAGTGTCGGGCAGGCTGGCATCCGAGGCCCTGCTCTCGAATGGGTCAGATCCTTCCTTACTGGAAGAACACAGGCAGTTTGCCTGGGCCCTTATACGGCCAAAAAATCTTCTACGCCCTGTGGAGTCCCTCAGGGCTCCTCCCTCTCTCCGCTTCTATTTAATTTGTATCTCCGGCCACTGATTCAATCCCTCCTCAAATGGGACATCACAATCTTCAATTATGCTGATGATTTGCAGCTCGTTTTCTCACTTAATTCCCCACTAGCTATCAATACGTTCCACGCAGTAATGATCCACATACAACTCTGGATGGACCAGAATCAATTAAAATTGAACCCAGGAAAAACTGAGCTCCTTCTCCCCGGCCTAAGCCACACTCATTGGGGCCCTCAGTTCTGGCCGCCGGAGCTTGGTTCCCCTCCTACCCCAGCTAAAACAATAAAAAGTCTGGGTGTAATTATCGACGTTGAACTTTCCCTCAAAGCCCAAGTTGGAGTGGTAATTTCATCATGCATGTTCCAACTTCGGAGGATTCGTAAAGTCCGTCACCTTCTCCCCTCTGCGGCACTCACTCAATCTGTCACCTCACTTGTACTCTCTCGTCTTGATTTTTCCAACTCTATTTACCACGGTCTCCCACTCTATCTGCTTAACCGCCTTCAGGTCGTACAAAATCAGGCAGCCCGCTTGATCCACGGATTACCTAGATGGCAATCCGCTAAACCCCTGCTTCACAGCCTCCATTGGCTCCCAATGAATCAAAGGGTCGCCTTTAAGGTGGCATGTCTCACCTTTAAATGTCTTCACTGCCCCAGTCCAGGGTTTCTCAACTCCCTCATCCGACCCTACCGCCCTACACGCAATCTTCGTTCTGCCCGCAATGACTTACTAATTATCCCTAAAAACAAAACCAAGAAATTTGGTGGTCGCCGCTTCTCTCAGTTGGCCCCCACTTTTTGGAACTCCCTCCCACTGTCTATCAAATCTTCCCTCTCTCTACTTTCATTCAGAAAACTCTTAAAGACCCATCTCTTCCCACCCCTATGTTAGGTTGCTCTGTATTCCGTTTTCTCCTTCCCTGTCTAGCAGCGCCAGGAAGCTTCGGCGTTAGTGCGCTTTACAAATGGCACCTAACATAACATGCATATGCGTGACTGAGGTGACACATTGGTGAGGCACATTTAGTGAGACCTAACTGAGAGTAGGTTGTCTTGTGTAACTCTTTTCTATGTTATGTTATTCCTGATGTTACAGGTATCCTCATCCCAGCTGTTCCTTTCCTAATTCCCTTTCCCTCGCCTGATTGCCCTGGTACTCTGTGTTTCTATATTCAGAGCCGGGGACGTCTGGAGGGGGAACCCTTGTGCTTCACTTGACTCTACTGGAACCCCAGTGGACCATGACACAGACTACTCCAAAGAGTTCATAGTCCAGACAGATGCTTCTGAGTTGGGTGTGGGAGCTGTTCTTTCACAACTGAATGTAGATGGTCAAGACCAGCCCATTGCTTTTATTAGTAGAAGGCTAACCCCTAGAGAGAAACGTTGGTCAGCTATTGAGAGGGAGGCCTTTGTTGTGGTTTGGGCCCTGAAGAAGCTGAGGCCATACTTGTTTGGCACTCACTTCAAGATTCAGACAGACCATAAGCCCCTATTGTGGCTAAATCAGATGAAGGGTGAAAATCCCAAACTTCTTAGGTGGTCCATTTCCCTACAGGGGATGGACTTCACAGTGGAACATAGACCTGGGACTGACCATGCCAATGCAGATGGACTCTCCAGATATTTCCACTTAGAACATGAAGACTCAACTGGTCAAGGTTAGTTTAATGTCCCTAAGTTTGGGGGGTGGTTGTGTAGGAGAGTAGGGTCTGCTTTATATGTTCACCCCCACTTGTTGCTTTTGCTTTACTGGTTTTCGACTTAGATGTGGCTGTGGGCCTGCCAATCAGACCCACAGCCCAGCTGTTCTCTCTCTAAATTCATACTATGTACTTTAGGTGCATAACCCAATTGGTTAGGATCACCTTATTGACCCCTGTACAGTGTACCTTAGGTACCCAGGGCATAGGTGTACCCTAGGCCTACCAGGGGCTGCAGCATGTATTGTGCCACCCCTGGCCTGGCCTTCCATTATGACACAACTGGCTGATCACTCAGCTGGGGCAAGGTTGTGTAATCACTCCTTGCTTAGGTGTAGTATTCCTATACCTACCTTATATATAGACACATTTGTACCTATCAGCCACTCCTATGGCAGGCCTTAACAATCCTGGAGGCAGAGTGCTTGGTAACATGTGAGATGGTGCTCTAGCATGAGCTGAGCCTGTCTGCAGCTTTCGGAACCATGTCCTTATAGCTGTTCTATTATATAGCCTACCATATACTCTTAAAGTACCTTATAATCTTAAACGGTTATGGTAACTATGGTTTGGCTTTATCAAAACATGTCGTGTAAGGTGTCCAACACTTTGGAATAATACCCCCATACCATTTCTGGCAATGAGGATATTATTCCTCCCTTCTAGAGGGAGAAGACATGTTGAAACCTACTTACCCGGTTAAAGTTAACCAGAGCCCCAGCATCACAAAATGGATGCTGCTGCCACAGACGCAAGTCTGACCTCCTGCTGCTGGGAGTCCATCCAGCGAGGGAGGCTTGGACAATAGGTTTCCTGCCTTGGGAGGTGCGAGCACCACCCCAGACAGGATTTAGTGTATTGGGGCAGGGAGGGTTGAAAGAAACTAGACACTGCCTGGGGCACACAAGGTGTCCCATGCATAGTCCAGTTCAAACCGGCGCTGGGGCACTCCAGCCCCAGCTCTGCCGCGAAACTGGACAAAGGAAAGGGGGTGTAACCACTCCCCTTCCTGGTCCCACCCATAGGAGGGACCTTGCAGGTAGCCCAGCCCACTAGCCCAGTATATCAGTAGGTAGCTGAGCCCTGCAGAAATTAGATTAACCTGAATCTGCAACTTGTAAAGAAACTCTGGACCTTTGACATTCGACCTCAGGAAGAAGACTGAAGAAATCTCCCTTGTGGCCAAGGAGTGACCACGCTGGGCAACCAGGCACCATCCAGCGACCGCTGCTTGCTTTGCGACTGATCCTACGAGGGACGACTGCAGAGACTGACCAGCGCCGAGACTTCCAGACACCTCCGACCCAGATACACATCTATAGAGAAGCTGAGACCCGTGGAGGCGACGAGGGACGTGGGACCGGCGACTTGGGAAAAGTGGCTAGTACCTGACTAGCGCAACTTCCGAGGCTCCCTCGAGGCTGTGCTTGGGGAATTGAGAAGCCCCCATCCCAAGCACCATCTGCAAAGAAGACCAGCTCCCCACACTTCACGTGTTCTGCGTGGGGCCCTTCTGCACCTGAGTTGCTCGACGTGTTGTCCGGTTGCTGGCCCGTTGGCTAGTGACCTCTGCGACGATGAACCCTTGTTTTCACCTTGCTGGTCCGGCTCCTCCAGACTGGCACCCGCTCCTCTGTGAAAGAAAAGCACCCCAGACCTTCCTGGTCTGCACCAGAAGCAAGTCCTCCATCATGAGTGGGTTCCGCTTGCCAAGGCTTGTTGGATCCTGACTCGACTTCAACTCCGCCGACAGCAAGAGCTTTCGTGGGACAGCTCACCTCCTGGTCCTGGTCGTCCTCGACGCCTCCTGGTACCCGTGGCTGCTGCGACAAGCTTCACCTCTTCACCTGCATCTTCACGACATCGCCTGGTTCCTCCCTGGTTCCTTCCCGGCTCCTGGCTGGTGACCTAGACTCTGTCCCTTCTGCTTGCAGGTACCCTTCCTTCTTGATCCCATCCTTGGGATCCACCGGACACGCTCACTGACTGCCTGTCAGCAACTTTCCTTCAGGCATCCATAGGAGTCAACGACGAAACCCGACGCAAGTTCACACCTATGCACCCGCAGCCCGTGGGCTAGGTAACTTGAGTACTCCGGTGCTCACAAGGGTATTGACTATCCAAGGGTCTAGTTTCCAATCTCGACTTCCTAGCTATTCCAGAAGTGTCCTAAAACTGTTACATTCTAATAACTTCCATTTCTATCGACTTTTACGCATTACGCATGAGTGTTTCCACTCTGTACCTGAATCCCGTGGACCTCCCACTTCCTAACCTTTGGTAGTATAGGGTAGCCCCAGCGATTCCCTAGGCCTAGGCCTATCCTGTGTTCGTGACAGTGGTTCTTATACCACTTACTTAGTATATGGTTTGCGTGGCCCCTAGGGCCTAACTGTATACTTACCTGTGTGACTTAATGTATGCTTAAATAAGACTGTGTTGTACTTACCTCGAATCTCATAAAGAGTGCTGAGGGTTTGACTAGAATAAATACATTCTATTTTTATATATATCTGTTGTGGTGTCCTTTCATTTGGTATTCAAGGGATTACATATGGTATAACAGCTGGCTTCACATGCCATTCAGAGTTTAGCCTAAGACTGCTCTTGTCCATGCTACCACTAGGAAAGCTGGTCTATAAGGTTGACTTTACAACCAA
>NC_140579.1:723267740-723307740 GCF_964204655.1 Triturus cristatus
AGTGACCATTCCTCTTGTTCTTGATGGACCTCTGTGGACAGTCTGTGGAGGTGTTCAATTGCTTTGTAGACTGAGGGTGAGTTATCCGGTACGTAGGTACAACAGCTGGACCCAATGATGCGGCATGCTCCTCCGCGGTCAGCCAGAACCACATCTAGAACAAGGCGGTTCTGGAGAGCCACCAGGCGGACGGCCTGAAGCTCAGCGGTGTTGTTGGCGAGGGCGCCAGCTGTAATGTTCATTGCTGTTTCGACTGCCTGGGTTAAGTGGCGGATGGCACGGCTGTTTGCCATCGGACCCCAGAGCGGAACAAGACCCTTTACTGCGTCCATGAACTGTGCTCTGGTGGAGTCGGTTTGTACAATGTCTTTGGCACGTTTCTGTCGGTGATGGTTTGCTGGAGCCACATACGTCGGAGGAAGGACAAAGGCGATGTAGCAGGTGCCTCCCCAACCTTTCGGGAGCCAGGTGTAGGCCTTAGTACCACACACGAAGTACATATTCGGGGAGGCAACAAAGGAAGGTGGGTCAACTGAGTCCAATGTTCGGGTGATGAGGCAGGAGCTGTGGCCCACCAGCTGTGCCCCCAGGCCTTCGAGGCATACAGATCCAGTGATGTTGATGACGGACAGGGCCACTGTTAGGGTGGCGGCCGTCCGTTTTCGGAGGTAAGAGAAGGTGGGTCTGGCTGGATTGTTGAACACTTGCATTTCAACTCGTTCTTTGGCAGGGATGTCCATGTGAAAGGAAGTGTTCGATCTCAGAGGGCAGAAGAGGGCGGAAGTTCTACCAGTTTTGTTCAGCCAGAACCCATGGTAGAAGTGTGACATGGTTCTGCCGGAAGTGGCATTGTCCTTGTAGCTCTCCTGCAGGAGGATCAGCCAGGCGAGGCAGGAACCATGGACAGAAAAAGGTGAAGGGATGAAAGGGATTGAGTGCCCAGTGGCATGTGGTAGCAATCCACAGATCCAGCAGTTAGTGGCGTTGGTGGCAAGATTGTGTTGGTGGAGTAACTGCACAAAAGAGTTATTCCAGAACTCCTTACGCCTTTCTCGGAGTTGGGGTGAAAGTGAGATCAGATGGTGTTCTTTCGTGGTGGTAGGTTGAACGGTAGTCAGCAATGTCTTATGAGCGGGTGTGCTCTCCTCCATGATCCAGAAGGTAACCACGAGGAGAAGGCAAAAGAGAAGGGAAATTAAAAGTGCTATTGTCTTAAAGCTGTGCATTCGGTCAGTCTTTGGGTTTTTGAAGTGGATCTTCGGACGTCCGGTTGCTTCCATCACCTTCATGTCGGGCGCTTCCATCACCTTCAAGAGACTCGGTAGCGGGCAGAACCACAGACTTTGTTTTAGTTTCTCTCCTGGTGGCCTTTGAGGTGACTAGGCTACCGTTCTGAGATTTCCACTTAGCCTGTGGTCTGCTTAGCCGAAGTTCTCTCCTTTCGTCGCAAGTTATACCCTTCTTTGGATGGCACAGTGGGATCGGGATATTCAATCAACTCAAGTGTCTCTGTATCCGGGCAGCGGCTCAGGGATGGTCGGTCTTTGTCCAGTAGTTCCTCTTGGGCGGTGATGTTGTCCGTGGTTGTCAGGGTCGGTGATACCTTCTTGCAGTGGTGTGCATGCAGCCAATTGCGTTTCCCCTCCACTCGAAGAGCTGTCCGGGTGGTGATCAGGACTTGCAGGGGGCCCGTCCACCGGGGCTCCAGACTCTTGGTGCGCTGGAAGTTACGCACTAAGACGAAGTCACCGGGTTGGATGTCGTGTCCCGGGCCCCTGGAAACATCGGGAATGGCGTGCAGCACCTGCTGATGGATAACAGACAACGTCTTAGTTAGGTTATACAAATAGTCAGACATGAGGACGTCCGGGACGTCGTGGATGGATGATGGTTTTGGTGCAGTCCAAAGGTTCATGGGCCGCCCAAAGACGACCTCGTAGGGGGTTAAGTGGTGTTTGGTGGGGGTGGAACGCATTGATAGCAATGCTAGTGGGAGAGCGTCTGGCCATCTTAGTCCTGTGGTGGCGACTATTTTTGCTATCTTAAGCTTCAATGTGGCATTGTGTCGCTCAACCAGGCCTGCAGATTGGGGATGGAAGACCGCATGGAACTTCTGTTTTACACCCAACCCTTTTAAGATGAGTTGGATAACTTCGGCTACGAAGTGGGGGCCATTGTCGCTCCACAAAATTCGACAAAGGCCGTATCGGGGGAAGAATTCCTTCAGTAGTACTTTTGCAGTAGTCATAGCGGTGTTGTCATGGGTCGGGTAGGCTTCCACCCACTTGCTGAAGGCACACACAACGACAAGCACATACTTTAAACCTTGGCACCTTTCTAGCTGGACGTAGTCCATTTGTAGGACTTCAAAGGGGTGATTGGGGACCCCAAACCCTCCCCGGGGTACAGCAGTTCCTTTCCCAGGGTTGTGTTGGAGGCATACTAGGCATTGTTGGACCAGACGTTTGGCTGAGTCTGGTATTCTGTCGTTGTGCCAGACTTTGGAGATGAGTTCGATCATGGGGGCAGACCCTATGGGTGCGGGGGAGTGTGCCATGGTCAGCATGGGGATCAAGTATGAGTCGGGTAGCAACCATTTGTTCGAGTCTTTAGTTCGCCAACAACCGTCATCGTCCTTCAATCCTACCCGGGCCCATTCAGTTAATTTGTGTGGTGTGCTGGCTAGTTGGATATCCCTAATCGTTTCCCTAGCATCCTTCCATTTCTCAGTTTGTGACCTGGTCACGTACATGCGGGTCGTGGACCTATTCTCGGCTGTGGTTCGGGCAGTAATGTCAGCTAGTGCATTTCCCTGACCTATAATGTCTGTCACCTTCTTGTGTGCCTGGCATTTGATCACAGCTATCCGTGTGGGGAGGAGGACTGCTTCGGTCAGGGCAGAGACTAGATCTCCATGCAGGATGGGTGTGCCATGAGAAGTCAAGAATCCCCTCTCTTTCCATAAGAGCCCGAAGTGGTGAACTACCCCAAAGGCATACTGACTGTCTGTGTAAATGTTTGCGGTTGTCCCTGCTGCCAGGATGCAGGCTCGTGTGAGGGCAATTAGTTCAGCCGCCTGTGCGGATCGCTGTGTGATGCGGGCTGTCTCAACAACTGTTCGAGCTGTGGTGACTGCATAGGCAGCTGAGGTGGTGCCATCAGGGAGCTTGATGCATGAGCCATCCACCCACAGTTCTCCGTCAGGGTCCGGGAAGGCAGTATCGCGGAGGTCAACCCTACTCTTGGTTTGTTCGTCGGTGAGGGTCACGCAGTCATGTATAGGGGATGCATTGGGGTCAGCGTCAGGGAGAGGTAGTAGAGTAGCTGGATTCAGAGTGGTGCATCGTTTCAATGTGATATGGGGTGCAAGCAGAGTCAGTTCATACCCAGTCAGTCGTGCGCTAGTCAGGTGTTGAGTCTTGGTTTGGTTCAGGAGGGTATCAACAGCATGGGGTACCAATACTGTGAGGGGGTTCGAGAGCACGATCCCCTCACTTTGTCGGATAGAGACAGCAGCGGCGGCTACTGCTCGAAGGCAGGCGGGCAAGGCTCTGGCTACGGGGTCGAGAGTGGCAGAGAAGTAGGCACAAGGGCGTTGCTTAGGGCCTATGGACTGGGTTAGGACAGACAACGCACATCCCTCCCTTTCGTGGGTGTAGAGGGAGAAAGGTTTAGTGTAGTCTGGGGTTCCTAGGACTGGGGCCGAGCAGAGGGCGTCTCGTAATTCTTTGAAGGAGGATTGGCATTCGGGTGTCCAGGGGAGGGGGAAGGGGACATCCTTAGCCAGCAGGGAAAGCAGAGGCTTTATGGTGAGACTGAAGTTTGGCAACCATTGTCGACAAAAAGGGGTGAGGCCCACTAGGGATCGTACTTGCTTCTGAGTTTTGGGAACAGGGGTTTCTAGGATGGTTTGAATTCGGTCAGGGGTAAGTTTCCTCCCGTCTTTGGATAGTAGGTGGCCTAGATAAGTTACCTGGGGCTGGCAGAATTGCAATTTCTTTCTGGAGACCTTGTGACCGTTCTCCGCAAGGAAGCGGAGGAGGTGAATGGTGGCTGTGACGGCAAGAGGAGTGGTGTCGGCCGCCAAAAGAATGTCATCGACGTACTGTATCAACACCACTCCATCGGGTAGTTGGACTGCATCCAGTTGCCTCTTGAGGGCTTGGCTGTAAATACTGGGACTCTCAGTGTAGCCTTGGGGTGCCCTGCAGAATCTGTACGAACGGGCTTTTAAAGTGAAGCCGAACAGGTAGCGGCTGTCTGGGTGGATGGGGATGGAAAAGAATGCGTTCTTGAGGTCAATAACAGTAAAGATGGTGGCAGTGGATGGAATCAGGGTGAGGATGGTGGTGATGTCTGAGACTACGGGGTACTGGGGTATGACTACTTTGTTAACCTCTCGCAAGTCAACAATGAAACGGTAGGCTTTCTCATCCCCCTCGCCTTGCTTCTTTACAATGGGTAGGATAGGGCTGTTGCAAACATTACTCACTACTTCTTCTACCACTCCTGCCTCGACCAGGGACTCGATGATTTCCACCAATGCCTTCTCGCCTTCGGGTGATATCCGATACTGTGGAAGCTTTGGGAGCACTGCGTCCGGTCGGACGGTTATGTGTACTGGGTCGATCACCATGCGCCCTACATCTGAGTCGGTTTTAGCCCATAGATGTGAAGGTAATGTGTCGAGTAGGGACATATCAGCATCGGTTATAGAGAGCATACGCCGTGTGTGACAGGGTCTGGACAGATCTGGGTTATCGTGTAGGATGACTCGAACTCCGTCTGGGGAGCATCTGATGGTGGCTCGAAAATGTTTTAGCAAATCAAGTCCCATAATAGCATCGGGGGTGTTGGAGGAGAGCAGAAAGGTCGTGTCAGTGGTGTTATCTTCTAAGTCAAAGGAGATTGGTGCTGATAAGGGGTTAGTGGAGGGCGTTCCGTCAAAGCCTATTGAGGTTACGTGTGAGCCAGACAAGGGTGCCCTAGGAATCAGTCGTTTAGATAACGCACTACGTGTCGCCCCAGTATCTACCAGGAATGGAGATTTTGTGCCCAAGACCTTAGCGGTGACGTAAGGACCTTGCTGGTCAACACGGAGTTCGACTGGATCCCTCCCTTGCCCCTGGCGGTCCTATGCGAAGTCATGAGTGCTCTCATAGTCGGACTGCTGACACTGGTTTTGGCGGGGGCGATCAAAGGTGTTTGGTCTGCCTGGCCTGTCGTTGATGGTGTTGTTCGTGTGCCCTCGTCCCTGTCCTCTATTTCTGGGGTCATATGCTGTGTCTCTGGGATCCCTATTCTTGTTCATTTCCAGAAGGACCGGGCACTGGGATTTCCAGTGTCCGAACCCTCTACAGAACGCACATTGATTTCCATCTAAGTCTCTCCGTCCGTTGTAGGGTGTAGGTGTATGGTCTCTAGGGGGTAGCTTTCTAGGGGCGGTTGGTTGGTAATTCTCTTTTGGGGGTTCCCTTCCTATGGTCACCCCTTGCAACTGTGCTATCATCACCCTCTCCTTTAATTCCTTTTTCTTCTTCTCTGACGCCCTATCGTTCTCGTTCTTCTGGTTTTCGTAGTATTGGGCCATCTGGAGAATCGCTGCGGGTTTGGAGGCTGCCCAACTGCTCTCGCTGGTCTGTAGCTTCTGGGAAACTTCTTGAGACAGACCCTTTACGTAATTCTGGACAAAGAGGTGGTGTCCGGTTGCGGTGGTCATGTCTTGGCCACTGTAATCGGAAAACACAGTCTCGAATCGGGAGAAGTATTCAGACACATCCTCCTGGGGTTTCTGGCGGCAAGCCGTCACTATCGACCAGTCTACCTTTCTTTCTGGGATTAGAGTCTTCAGCTTTTGTACAATCTTGTCTGGGAGCTCTAAGATGGCTTTCGGGGGTTTCTGTCCTGGTTCTCGCTGTTTATCTATGGTATCGAGTTGTATCCAGGTATATCCGAACGGCTCAGCGTGGTCAACTTTCCGGATTTGTTTCCACACATCAGCCGGCAGGCATAGCCCAAAGAACAAGTCGATATCTGCTAACGTCATTATCGTTGAGCCTAAGGCTGTACCCAATTCAGTGTAGAAGGCAGTCGGGTTCTTTCTCAAGTCGGGTAGAGTCTTTCTAAAGGTCAAAATATCTTGCCGGTCCCACGGCTGGTAGACCCAGTTATATACAACCCTTCCCTTCGCATCTTGGTGGTTGATGTCGTCGTGTGTTCCCTGACCCCGTGGGGGGACCCAGTAGGGGGCAGCTTCCTTAATGGGCATCATCGCATCGGCCCTTCCTCCCTGGGGCTTAGTTGCTATGGGGGTTTCTGTTTTGGTGGTCTGTCCATGTTCTTTAAGGTGTCGGTAGACCTCGAGTGTACGAGTGAAGAGGTTCGTTACATCGCCCTCTCCTTCTTCCCCAATGTCTACCTTCCTATATAGGGCCGCTAAGCCTTCGGGACCTTTATCGTGGTATCTGTCCTCATATGCATTCAGGGCGTGATAACAGAGCCGTACGACGAAGTGTCGTCTGCGGCTGTCGGCATACGAGCTATACACGTCTGTTATATACTCCTCACTTTCTTTTCGCTCCACCAGCGTCCCTACTATCCTATCGATTCCTGCTCGTTCATCCTTAGTTAATCGATTCATTCTGGTGGACTCTTTCTTTCCCATCTCATGGTCATCTAGCGTTGTAGTCGACATTGGGTTCAGTACAAGAGGCTCAGCCGGCGCGGAGGCCGTGAGGGCCGAGGCCCCTGTACTGCTTTCGCTCGTGTTCGGGGGTTGTGGGTGTTGCACTACTGATTGGGAGGGTGCATACGGAGGGGGCATGTAAATGATCGGGGGACCTAACAGTAATTCGTCATTCGTTCGCTGCTTGGAGGACAACTCAGGGTAGAGCAAAGAAGGGGTCCTAACAGCGTACTGGCCTGAGGTTTCGGGCTCCTGTCTTAGTTTAGTTTCCCTTCTCTCCTTTATGTCTTCTTCTAACTTTCTAGCGGCAAGGTGAGCTGCCTTTCGTAATTCCTTTTCTGCTTTTACTTCTTCCCTCTTTTTTCCGTTGCGTCGCTTCTTTGCGCCACATGCCAATACTGTCAAGCATAGTAGGCGTCGTCTTATTGCTACGCAGAGCTACTTCTAGCGCTTCTATCTTGCGGTCGTCGAAGGATCCCATCAGTGGCCACTGACTTTCGGGGTCCTTCTTGGTATATTTATGCCACAGCTTGCTATAAGCTACGGCGACTAGTCCATATTTAGTGAACATGTCCTTATTAGGGGTGCCTTCCAGTGGAGCCGGGTGGTTCACCTCTAATAAGCGGTCCGGGCAGAACCAACTACCAATCAGTGGGGAGAAGATAGGCATGACGGGTTTCAACGGGGACAAAAGTCAGCACTACCTATCTTTTCACTGCTTGCAAAGACTAGACAGAATATCTCTATTCTTCGTTATTTGTAAGCAGAGAATACCTCCAAAGAACCAATATCGAACAACTAGTGTTCGGACAATCAATCAATCAATCAATGGGGAGATAAAGATAGGCACGACGGGTTTCAACGGGGACAAAAGTCTGCGTTACCTACCCTTCACTATTTGCAAAGACTAGACAGAATATTCCTATTCTACGTTATTTGCAAACAGAGAATATCTCAAAAAGCACTATTCTTCAAAACAATCAATGTTCGGACAATCAATCAATGGGGAGATAAAGATAGGCACGACGGGTTTCAACGGGGACAAAAGTCTGCGTTACCTACCCTTCACTATCTGCAAAGGGAGAGAGAGAGAGTATTTCTACTCCTCCCCGTTTGTAGACAGCGAATATCTCAAAGAGAACAATCAATGAGCAATACTAGTATTCAAACAATCAATCAATTATTTCGCACTTTTGTCGTATTTCACGACCTTACCCGGACCGCGTGGACAGTTTCTCGTCTTCCGCCTCCAGCGCCCGATCGTCCTCTATTCTCCGTATTTGCCGCGGCACTCCTGATGGTTCCCAGTCAGGACCGTAGATCACTCGAGAGAGGTCTGCTCGGAACCAGTGAAGTTCGGATGATCGGCTGCCAGACGAGGGTCTATTGGGCAGGAGCTCTCCCGATCGTTGCAGTCGTTCACTCTGTCGGCGGGACCTCTCCCACTGGATCCACGTGTCGCTGATGGGCCCCACGTTTGGGACGCCAATTGTTAAATGGTAGCGGCAGTTTCAGTCGATAACCTTTCAAGTATTTGCCCGGCGGTAATCGCCTCTCATACCACTCGATAATTTACCAATAAAAGAGGCAGGCGCCGGAGACTGGAAGGCAGGAAACAAGGTTTTATTCCGTCGGAGCAGAACACATCAGATCAGACAGCAAGGTATCGTCACGAGGTGCTCTAACTGCATCTCTGAGACCTGGTCTCTTATACACTGGTTTATTGCTTTATTACACATAGTATATTCTTGAGATTCCCTTGATGCCTGAAAGAACATCCCCTGAAGCCCCGGCTCAGATCCGATCCCACACATAGATACAGTAGAAGTTCCCACCCTACCCGCAGTGGGAGATAGCTATCGCGCAGCAGGGAATTCCGCTAATTCCCGGGGGTGTGTGCAACCGGCCGGGTCTCAGGGGGTAGGGGCTTTGATCTACTGTAATCCCTTTGATGTGGGGTGTTTCCCTTACAGTAGGGGCAATAAACTGCATCCGCAGGGCTAGGTGATGGCCTGGGACTAGTTCAGACAATGGGGCGCAGAGGAAGGGGGTTATCAAAGGAGAGGCATGACCATGTATGGGTTGTCGGTCGGAAGTGGTTCCGTAGCAGGGTCGCGCAGAAGGAGAGGGTTTATGGCCTGTATGAGAGAGCGGGGGTGGCCAGCGCGCGGGGGATGCTTGCAGCGCCAGGGGAAAGCGCTGGTGGTCGAGAGTGAGCGGGGAGAGAGTGGGGTGCCTAAAATGGCGGCCGTGCATTCGCTGTGCGTGGCGCTGGGGAGAGGCAAGATGGCGCAGATAATGTTCAGTTTGCACGCTAAATTTCCACACTCTCCCTAGTAATCTGGAGGAAAATTACCCCCCTTTCTTGTAATCCGTGCGCACGAGGTGACAGAGGGGACCCAAGGCGCGAATGTACCCGACCTCCTGGAGCCCTCGCTGGGATCCGGGAGGCAAATGGACCCTCATCGAGACTTCCAGGCAAGCTCGGCCATCTGGTCGCCCCATTGGAAAGCATTGTACACGACCAGATGGCCGAAGGGACGTGCGCTGTAGGAGAGTAGGGTCTGCTTTCTATGTTCACCCCCACTTTTTGCTTTTGCTTCACTGGTTTTCGACTTAGATGTGGCTGTGGGCCTGCCAATCAGACCCACAGCCCAGCTGTTCTCTCTCTAAATTCATACTATGTACCTTAGGTGCATAACCTAATTGGTAAGGATCACCTTATTGGCCCCTGTATAGTGTACCTTAGGTACCCAGGGCATAGGTGTACCCTAGGCCTACCCGGGGCTGCAGCATGTATTGTGCCACCCCTGGACTGGCCTTCCATTATGACACAACTGGCTGATCACTCAGCTGGGGCAAGGTCGTGTAATCACCCCTTGCTTAGGTGTAGTACTCCTATACCTACCTTATATAGACACATGTGTACCTATCAGCCACTCCTATGGCAGGCCTTAACAATCCTGGAGGCAGAGTGCTTGGTAACATGTGAGATGGTGCTCTAGCATGAGCTGAGCCTGTCTGCAGCTGACGGAACCATGTCCTTATAGCTGTTCTATGATATAGCTTACCATATACTCTTAAAGTACCTTATAATCTTAAACGGTTATGGTAACTATGGTTTGGCTTTATCAAAACATGTTGTGTAAGGTGTCTAACACTTTGGAATAATACCCCCATACCATTTCTGGCGATGAGGATATTATTCCTCCTTTCTAGAGGGAGAAGACATGTTGAAACCTACTTACCCGCTTAAAGTTAACCAGAGCCCCAGCATCACAAAATGGATGCTGCTGCCACAGACACAAGTCTGGCCTCCTGCTGCTGGGAGTCCTTCCAGCGAGGGAGGCTTGGACAATAGGTTTCCTGCCTTGGGAGGTGTGAGCACCACCCCAGACAGGACTTAGTGTATTGGGGCAGGGAGGGATGAAAGAAACTAGACACTGCCTGGGGCACACAAGGTGTCCCATGCATACTCCAGTTCAAACCGGCGCTGGGGCACTCCAGCCCCAGCTCTGGTGCGAAACTGGACAAAGGAAAGGGGGTGTAACCACTCCCCTTCCTGGTCCCACCCATAGGAGGGACCTTGCAGGTAGCCCAGCCCACTAGCCCAGTATATCAGTAGGTAGCTGAGCCCTGCAGAATTAGATTATCCTGAAGCTGCAACTTGAACAGAAACTCTGGACCTTTGACATTCGACCTCAGGAAGAAGACTGAAGAATCTCCCTTGTGGCCAAGGAGTGACCACCCTGGGCAACCAGGCACCATCCAGCGACCGCTGCTTGCTTTGCGACTGATCCTACGAGGGACGACTGCAGAGACTGACCAGCGCCGAGACTTCCAGACACCTCTGAACCAGATCCAACTCTACAGCAAAGCTGAGACCCGTGGAGGCGACGAGGGACGTGGGACCGGCGACTTGGGAAAAGTGGCAAGTAACTAACTAGCACGACTTCTGAGGCTTCCTCGAGGCTGTGCTTGGGGAATTGAGAAGCCCCCATCCCGAGCACCATCTGCAAAGAAGATCAGCTCCCCACACTTCACGTGTTCTGCGTGGGGCCCTTCTGCACCTGAGTTGCTCGACGTGTTGTCCGGTTGCTGGCCCGTTGGCTAGTGACCTCTGTGACGACGAACCTTTGATTTCACCTTGCTGGTCGGGCTCCTCCAGACTGGCACTCGCTCCTCTGTGAAAGAGAAGCACCCCAGACCTTCCTGGTCTGCACCAGAAGCAAGTCCTCCATTCTGCGTGGGTTCCGCTTGCCAAGGCTTGTTGGGTCCTAACTCGACATCGACGCCGCCCACAGCAAGAGCCTTCGTGGGACAGCTGGCCTCCTGGTCCTGGTCATCCTCGACATCTCCTGGTACCCGTGGCTGCTGCGACAAGCTTCACCTCTTCACCTGCATCTGCACGACATCGCCTGGTTCCTTCCTGGTTCCTTCCCGGCTCCTGGTTGGTGACCTAGACTCTGTCCCTTCTGCTTGCAGGTATCCTTCCTTCCTGATTCCATCCTTGGGATCCACCGGACACTCTTCACTGACTGCCTGTCAGCAACTTTCCTTCAGGCATCCATAGGAGTCAATGACGAAACCCGACGCAAGTTCCCACCTATGCACCCACAGCCCGTGGGCTAGGTAACTTGAGTACTCCGGTGCTCACAAGGGTATTGACTATCCTAGGGTCTAGTTTTCAAGTCTCAAACTCCTAGCTATTCCAGAAGTGTCCTAAAACTCTTAATTTCTAATAACTACTATTTCTATTGACTTTTACGCATTACGCGTGAGTGTTTCCACTCTGCACCTGAATCCCGTGGGCCTCCCATTTCCTAACCTTTGGTAGTATAGTGTAGCCCCAGCGGTTCCCTAGGCCTAGGCCTATCCTGTGTTCGTGACAGTGGTTCTTATACCACTTACTTAGTATATGGTTTGCGTGGCCCCAGAGCCTAACTGTATTACTTACCTGTGTGACTTAATGTATGCTTAAATAAGACTGTGTTGTACTTACCTCGAATCTCATAAAGAGTGCTGAGGGTATTTTGACTAGAATAAATACATTCTATTTTTATATATCTGTTGTGGTGTCCTTTCATTTGGTATTCAAGGGATTACAAATGGTATAACAGCTGGCTTCACATGCCCTACAGAGTTTATCCTAAAACTGCTCTTGTCCATGCTACCACTAGGATAGTAAGGTTGACTTTACAACCAATCACCATAAGGGTTGTTTGGACTGATACAAGGTTTACACTAGAATTAATGACATCATATATCAGGCCAACTTCTCACATTGGTGAGCAGCGGTTAGGATCTGAGCTTGCTGTTGTTAATACCATTGTAATCTTGAGATACTAAATTGAAAGATCACACAGATATGGTTAGGTACATATAACATAGATTATAAATACTTAAGTCCTACTGGACTTAGTTGTTGTAGGTTGAAGGGCCTAGCACACCTTGACTACAACTACTAGAGAGGTTTAGTAGGTACAACTAGTGTAGGTAGGTGCACACACCACACCCTCACTAGATCATGTCTCTGAGAGGAGATCAAGTTGATTCTCTCTCAGGAGGGGTTGATCCTAAAAAGATACCCTCTAGATATGATACCCTAACTTTTCAGGAGATGAGACAATTGTGTACCTCCAGAAAGTTAAAACAGGGTTCAAACCCTACCCTCATTCAGCTAGTAGAGATCCTAGAGGAGTATGATGCTCGTAGGGCCTCCCAGGCTAGTACCCTAGGTACAGGTGAGTGTCTGCCCACTACAGATGAGTCAGATGGGACTTCAGAAGATGAGGTAGACAGCCAGGTCAAAGTTGGGAGACTTAGCCAGGCTAACTTAAGCCTACATGGGAGTCTGACTGGGGTCCCCCCATTCAGACCCTCAAGTGGGCTTAACCAGAGAAGCAGGAGAGACAGATCCCCTTCAAGGGAATCCATCCACTCCCATGTCTCTAACAGCTCCAATGCCTCTTCTCACAGGGGAATGACTTCCCCACAGAGATAAGAGCATGAGGCCAGAATGAGGGAAGCTAATCTGAGGATTGAGAGGGAAGAACTTGCCTTTGCCAAAGAGAAGCTTGCTCTGGCCAGAAAGCAGAAGTTAAGTGGGTTAGATCCCACGGGTGGCAGCAATATCCCTAAGGATAGAGACAGGACCGATGACAATAGAAACCTGAGCAAGATTGTCCCTCCCTACAAGTGTGGGGATGACATCCACAAATGGATAACTGCGTTGGAGAGAGCCTGCAAAGTACAGCAGGTACCCCAAAGTCAGTGGGCAGCTATCTTGTGGCTCTCCTTCTCTGAGAAAGGTAGAGACAAGCTCCTCACAGTTAGTGATGAGGATGCAGACAATTACACTGTCCTGAAGAGTGCTCTGATTGATGGGTTTGGCCTAACCACTGAACAATACAGGTTGTTGTTCAGGGATACCCAAAAGACACAGACTCAGGACTGGACTGACTTTGTAGATTGTGCCACTAAGGCTTTGGAAGGCTGGTTATTGGGTAGTAAGGTTAAGGACTATACAGGATTGTATAATTTGATCATAAGAGAACAAATCCTTAATAACTGTCAAAACCAGCTGCTGCATCAACACTTGATTGACTCTGACCTAACTTCTCCCCAGGAATTGGGAAAGAAGGCAGATAGGTGGGTCAGGACTAGAGTTAAGCATCAAAATCAGAACCAGGGCGGTGATCAGAAAAAGGCAGACCAGAAGGGTAATGATCAGAAACAAAAAGACCAGAAGTCTTCACCAGGCCCCCAAAAGGCTCAGGGGGAGGGTGGTCCCAAAAAGGATAAAAAGAAAGATGGCCAAAAGAAACCCTGGTGCAACTATTGTAAGTCAAACTCACATTGGTTTAGTGAGTGCACCAAAAGGATAAGCCCCCAGCCACCATTGCCCCTAAGGCAACTGTATCCCCTAGTCCAGCTGTAAGTGGTGGTTCCCAGCAAAAGGGTGTAGTAGGGTTAACCCTGGGAACTGAGGAGGATTCTGTCCTAGTCAGGATACCTACTCAAGCTGTTCTGATCTGTGATGGGAACATAGCTTTGTCCTCTACTGTCGGTCCCAGTAACCTGGGCAAGTACAGACAGACTCCTTTTATCAACCATAGAATGGCTCAGGCCTACAGGGACACTGGGGCTAGTGTCATAATGGTGACACCTGCCTTTGTGGACCCTGGACAGATCATGCTAGGTGAGAATTACCTAGTGACCAACGCTAGCAATGCCACTACTTCCCATAGTGTGACAATTGTTAACTTCTCCTGGGGAGGGGTAACTGGCCTCAAGAAAGTTGTGGTAAGTTCAGACCTTCCTGTAGAGTGTCTGTTGGGAAATTACCTTGAAACTTCAGTTTGGTCTGAAGTGGAGTATAGGACCCATGCAGAAATGCTGGGGATAGATACACATGTCCTTGCTGTGACCAGGTCACAGGCCAAAAAGTGTAACACTGAACAAGTGCTTGATCCTGGGACAATGGACCAGACACAACCCAAGAGAAAGAGCAGTAGGGTAAAGGCTGTGCCTTCCCCCCTGCCTCGGGTGGTGGATCAGCCCTCACAGGAGGATGATTCTGAGAGCCCTGAAGGAACTGTCCTAGAAGAACTGGAACCTGATCAGGTTGAGTTTCTTGGGACAGGGGGACCTTCAAGGGCAGATCTGAGGCAGGCACAATTAGACTGTCCTTCTCTTGAACCCCTCAGACAGCAGGCTGCTGCTGAGGCTGTAGGGAATGCTCAAGATACCCATAGAGTGTATTGGGATGAAGGGCTACTGTACTCAGAGGCTAGAGACCCCAAGCCTGGTGCATCCAGGAGGTTGTTCATGCCATTGAGTTTCAGAGGCTTCCTTCTTACCTTGACCCATGATATTCCCCTTGCAGGACACTTAGGCCAAAATAAGACCTGGGACAGACTTGTCCCTCACTTTCACTGGCCTCACATGTCAGAAGATACCAAGGAGTTTTGTCGCTCCTGTGTCACCTGCCAAGCCAGTGGCAAATCAAGAGGCACCACAAAGGCCCCCCTCAGACCACTACCTGTGGTGGGGGTTCCGTTTGAGAGAGTGGGGATAGACATTGTAGGACCAATGGACCCCCAAACAGCATCTGGGCACAGATTCATACTGGTGATAGTGGACCATGCCACCAGGTATCCAGAAGCTATACCCCTAAGGACCACAACAGCTCCTGTTGTGGCAAGGGCCCTACTTGGAGTATTCTCCAGAGTGGGCTTTCCAAAGGAGGTTATTTCCGACAGAGGTGCCAACTTCATGTCAGGATATTTGACTGCAATGTGGAAGGAGTGTGGTGTTAACTACAAATTCACTACACCCTATCACCCACAGTGCAATGGGCTTGTGGAGAGATTCAACAAGACCCTAAAAGGGATGATAAAAGGGTTACCAGACAAGCTTAGGCGAAGATGGGACATCCTTTTTCCCTGCCTTCTGTTTGCTTACAGAGAGGTCCCACAAAAGGGGGTTGGCTACAGCCATTTTGAGATCCTGTAAGGGGACCCCTGTGTTTAGTAAGGGAAGGATGGGAGAGACCTCTCAGACAACCCAAACTGGACACTGTGGATTTTGTACTTGGCCTCCGCTCCAGGATGGCAGAGTATATGAAGAAGGCTTCTAAAAACCTTGAGGCAAGCCAATAACTACAAAAAGCTTGGCATGACCAAAAGGCTGTGCTGACTGTGTACCAACCAGGGCAGAAAGTGTGGGTGTTGGAGCCAGTGGCCCCAGCAGCACTCCAAGACAAATGGTCTGGACCCCACACTATTGTTGAGCAAAAGGGAGAAGGCAACCACTTGGTGGACCTTGGGAAACCCAGAAGCCCCCACAGGGTGCTTCATGTCAACAGATTGAAGGCATATGTTGACAGGGCAGACATGGGCTTACTCATGGCTACAGATGAGGGGCAGGAGGAAGAGAGTGACCCTCTCCCAGACCTGTTGACTCAGAACCCTGATGATGGCTCAGTTGATGGTGTGGTCTTTTCTGACAGCTTCACTGATCATCAGCAACAGGACTGCAGACAAGTTCTGCAGTCCTACAGACATATGTTCTCTCTGACCCCAAGTCAGACAAACTGGTGTACCCTTGAGGTGGACACTGGTGACAGTCTGCCTGTGAAGAGTAAAATCTACAGGCAACCTGACCATGTCAGGGACTGCATAAAAGTTGAGGCACAAAAGATGTTGGAGCTGGGAGTCATTGAACCTTCAGAGAGCCCTTGGGCTAGTCCTGTAGTCCTTGTGCCAAACCCTCACACCCAAGATGGTAAGAGAGAGATGAGGTTTTGCGTGGATTACAGAGGTCTCAATGCTGCCACTAGGACAGATGCCCACCCAATACCTAGGGCAGATGAGCTCATTGACAGATTGGCAGCTGCCAAGTTTTTGAGTACATTTGACCTGACAGCAGGCTACTGGCAAATCAGACTAGCTGAGAATGCAAAGGCCAAAACTGCTTTCTCAACCCCAGGAGGACATTATCAATTTGTGGTAATGCCCTTTGGTTTGAAGAATACACCTGCCACTTTCCAAAGGTTAGTGAATCAAGTCCTTACAGGTCTGGATGACTACTGTGCAGCTTATCTTGATGATATTGCTGTCTTTAGCTCCACCTGGGAGGATCACCTGGTCCACCTGAGGAATGTTTTAGAGGCCCTGCAAAAGGCAGGCCTCACTATTAAGGCCACTAAGTGCCAGATAGGGCAGAGCAAGGTTGTATACCCGGGCCACCTAGTTGGTGGGGGTCAGGTTCAACCACTGGAGAGCAAGATCCAGACCATAAAGGACTGGACTCCTCCAACTACCCAGACTCAGGTCAGAGCTTTCTTGGGCCTGACTGGGTACTACAGAAAGTTTGTTAAGAACTATGGGTCCATTGTGACACCACTTAATGACTTGACCTCTAAGAAGATGCCAAAGAAAGTTCAGTGGACAGTAAGCTGTCAAAAAGTATTTGATGACCTGAAGCAGGCCATGTGCAGTGCACCTATTCTTAAAAGTCCAGACTACTCCAAAGAGTTCATAGTCCAGACAGATGCTTCTGAGTTGGGTGTGGGAGCTGTTCTTTTACAACTGAATGTAGATGGTCAAGACCAGCCCATTGCTTTTATTAGTAGAAGGCTGACCCCTAGAGAGAAACTTTGGTCAGCTATTGAGAGGGAGGCCTTTGCTGTGGTTTGGGCCCTGAAGAAGCTGAGGCCATACTTGTTTGGCACTCACTTCAAGATTCAGACAGACCATACGCCCCTCTTGTGGCTAAATCAGATGAAGGGTGAAAATCCCAAACTTCTTAGGTGGTCCATTCGCCTACATGGGATGGACTTCACAGTGGAACATAGACCTGGGACTGACCATGCCAATGCAGATGGACACTCCAGATATTTCCACTTAGAACATGAAGACTCAACTGGTCAAGGTTAGTTTAATGTCCCTAAGTTTGGGGGGGGGGGGGGTTGTGTAGGAGAGTAGGGTCTGCTTTCTATGTTCACCCCCACTTTTTGCTTTTGCTTCACTGGTTTTTGACTTAGATGTGGCTGTGGGCCTGCCAATCA
Organism: Triturus cristatus; assembly: GCF_964204655.1. Classification (NCBI taxonomy): domain Eukaryota; kingdom Metazoa; phylum Chordata; class Amphibia; order Caudata; family Salamandridae; genus Triturus; species Triturus cristatus. The sequence goes on from NC_140579.1 coordinate 723,284,999, forward strand.
GACCCACAGCCCAGCTGTTCTCTCTCTAAATTCATACTATGTACTTTAGGTGCATAACCCAATTGGTAAGGATCACCTTATTGGCCCCTGTATAGTGTACCTTAGGTACCCAGGGCATAGGTGTACCCTAGGCCTACCCAGGGCTGCAGCATGTATTGTGCCACCCCTGGCCTGGCCTTCCATTATGACACAACTGGCTGATCACTCAGCTGGGGCAAGGTCGTGTAATCACCCCTTGCTTAGGTGTAGTATTCCTATACCTACCTTATATATAGACACATGTGTACCTATCAGCCACTCCTATGGCAGGCCTTAACAATCCTGGAGGCAGAGTGCTTGGTAACATGTGAGATGGTGCTTCAGCATGAGCTGAGCCTGTCTGCAGCTTACGGAACCATGTCCGTATAGCTGTTCTATGATATAGCCTACCATATACTCTTAAAGTACCTTATGATCTTAAACGTTTAAGGTAACTATGGTTTGGCTTTATCAAAACATGTCGTGTAAGGTGTCTAACACTTTGGAATAATACCCCCATACCATTTCTGGCGATGAGGATATTATTCCTCCCTTCTAGAGGGAGAAGACAAGTTGAAACCTACTATCTCGGTTAAAGTTAACCAGAGCCCCAGCATCACAAAATGGATGCTGCTGCCACAGACACAAGTCTGGCCTCCTGCTGCTGGGAGTCCGTACAGCGAGGGAGGCTTGGACAATAGGTTTCCTGCCTTGGGAGGTGCGAGCACCACCCCAGACAGGACTTAGTGTATTGGGGCAGGGAGGGATGAAAGAAACTAGACACTGCCTGGGGCACACAAGGTGTCCCATGCATAGTTCAGTTCAAACCGGCGCTGGGGCACTCCAGCCCCAGCTCTGGCGCGAAACTGGACAAAGGAAAGGGGGTGTAACCACTCCCCTTCCTGGTCCCACCCATAGGAGGGACCTTGCAGGTAGCCCAGCCCACTAGCCCAGTATATCAGTAGGTAGCTGAGCCCTGTAGAATTAGATTATCCTGAATCTGCAACTTGAACAGAAACTCTGGACCTTCGACATTCGACCTCAGGAAGAAGACTGAAGAATCTCCCTTGTGGCCAAGGAGTGACCACCCTGGGCAACCAGGCACCATCCAGCGACCGCTGCTTGCTTTGCGACTGATCCTACAAGGGACGACTGCAGAGACTGACCAGCGCCGAGACTTCCAGACACCTCTGAACCAGATCCACCTCTACAGCAAAGCTGAGACCCGTGGAGGCGACGAGGGACGTGGGACAGGCGACTTGCGAAAAGTGGCTAGTAACTGACTAGTGCGACTTCTGACGCTTCCTCGAGGCTGTGCTTGGGGAATTGAGAAGCCCCCATCCCGAGCACCATCTGCAAAGAAGATCAGCTCCCCACACTTCACGTGTTCTGCGTGGGGCTCTTCTGCACCTGAGTTGCTCAACGTGTTGTCCGGTTGCTGGCCCGTTGGCTAGTGACCTCTGTGACGCCGAACCTTTGATTTCATCTTGCTGGTCCGGCTCCTCCAGACTGGCACTCGCTCCTCTGTGAAAGAGAAGTACCCCAGACCTTCCTGGTCTGCACCAGAAGCAAGTCCTCCATTCTGCGTGGGTTCCGCTTGTCAAGGCTTGTTGGGTCCTAACTCGACATCGACGCCGCCCACAGCAAGAGCCTTCATGGGACAGCTCGCCTCCTGGTTCTGGTCGTCCTCGACATCTCCTGGTACCCGTGGCTGCTGCGACAAGCTTCACCTCTTCACCTGCATCTGCACGACATCGCCTGGTTCCTTCCTGGTTCCTTGCCGGCTCCTGGCTGGTGACCTAGACTCTGTCCCTTCTGCTTGCAGGTATCCTTCCTTCCTGATTCCATCCTTGGGATCCACCAGACACTCTTCACTGACTGCCTGTCAGCAACTTTCCTTCAGGCATCCATAGGAGTCAATGACGAAACCCGACGCAAGTTCCCACCTATGCACCCGCAGCCCGTGGGCTAGGTAACTTGAGTACTCCGGTGCTCACAAGGGTATTGACTATCCTAGGGTCTAGTTTCCAAGTCTCGAACTCCTAGCTATTCCAGAAGTGTCCTAAAACTGTTAATTTCTAATAACTACTATTTCTATCGACTTTTACGCATTACGCTTGAGTGTTTCCACTCTGCACCTTGTTGCAGGGATTCTGCTTATGCGCAGAACTATGCGCAGGAACCCAGGCCCTCAGTGAATTGCGGTGTACCAAAAACTCACCTCTGAACCTAGAACCCCTATCCGGCCAGCATCAGTGTCCCATTCGTTATCCGAGGTTTAGCTTGGCGGTCCCAATGTATAGACAACCCAGAACAAGCGACTTAGTATATTTCTCAGGAATGGTGGGAATCAGAAACACCTTTTCGTAATTATTCTCGTACCAGTCCACAACAGAATAAACAGAGACACGGGAAAAGTTTAAAGCGTTTATTTTATAAACCTCGTGTCCTAATATGCAGCAGTTTGGATAACATTAGCAGACAAACAATTAAAATCAAAACCATCAGCGTAGTTACAATACCATAGAAAATGAAAGGAGCAATCATACTAAAATGACAGTGGCTCTAGACCACCTTCCTTTCTCTAACACACCAACAGTATTATTAGACTAATAAAAGGTCTCTAGGCTTGAATGGGGAACCCCATACCGTATAGATCAGCTCAGAGAGTTCACATCACAGGATCAGCTATGCTCTGCTCCTAGGAACGCTCTTCTTCCGAATGAATTGAAAACATGTAACACTGCAATATTAAAATCATTTGACTTTCAGGTATTTGCAGCTGCGTGCATGTTATGGCTAAACTAGTGGGCCGATCAACCTGAACTCAACAACATGCACCGTCTAGCGATCCAGACTGTTTCTGTTACACTGTGTACAGACCAAGGTCGCTATTCACTGTTCGAGATGTTAACAACAGACAGTTCTCATGTGAAGCAAAGTCGAGTAAGCATTTCTCACTTCTAATAACATGTGACTACAGTGTCGTGTGCAAAAGCAGCAAAAGCGGCAAGATGGCTTACTAACATTAAACGCGGTTATGCTAACTTAGCGTTGTACATAGGTAGATAACGATCATCACTACACCCCCCCATGATCGGACCACTAACCACTAGGGGCGCATGGACAGAACGCAGAGTTCAAGTTTGACAGAACGGAACCAAGGGCATGAACTATAAGTCCATATAAGGAAAGTGAAAAAGTTCAAAAGAAAAAATCAATGGAAAAAGATAAATCGAAGAGAAAAAAATAAAACCATGTAGAAGACCAAAAATCGATGACGGACTGAGGACTGAACGAAAGTTCAAAAGTCAATCCATTAATGTATAGGCACAATAAGTTGCAACTGCTTCCAAGAGGAAATCATTGGAACGTTCCGCAAAATTATCTGCCATCCAGTTCAGGACGGGGAAAGAACAAACATGTTCCTCAACCACCGGAGCCTCCAGCACCTGGCGAGGACAACCGGGGTGCACGTCAAGATAACTGTTCGTTAAGAAGTCAATCGCTGCATCTCCGATGTCACAATTACCAAGAACTCCATGCGCTGCAGCACAGGCCATAATCCCGACACCAGAACAGTCCGACTCGTGGGCCACTAAGGGGCTCATAAGCCGATCATAATCCGGATCAGGAGACACCGGGTTTGACAGACAGAAATCCAGAGCCCATTGGAACGGACAATCTAGGCAGTGAAAGACAGGCTGCACACAAGAAAAGTAGGCAAACCGGAAGGACAATCCATAGGCCACGCTCAGAGTCGCCAGTGGTAAGGCGCCATAGAATTCAATCATCTGTTTACGAAGATGGTTCAGCCGGGACATGTTGTTGTGCCACGCAAGTTGTGCATCCATAGCGCAAGGCACAGAACAATAATAATATTCCAGCTACGAGGGCAAGAAGTAAAGGCAGACCTCCAAAGACACTGGAAAAAATAGAATGAAAAAAGGCCGGGGTCACTCCAAAAATAGTTTGAAAAGAGGTCACGAGGTCGGAGCCCACGAGTTTAAAAAAATGAGCTATGCCACTTGTAGAAGAGGCATTAAAGATAGTCTGTATCAAGGTCCCAAAATGAAGTGGGAGATCAGTATTTAAAAGCACTTGCACCTCAGTGCGGGTGATAGCGACGTGAAGGACAAATGTTTCCCGGGATGAAGTCAATGCGACCTCTTTCTGAGACAAAAGAGCCCTTATTCTGCTCATCTTGTTGAACTCTGCTTTCAAGGTCGGAATCGAAGGCCAAATGGAGACATCCAGCCGGCCATGCGGGGGTGGGAAAAGGACGTTATTACAGCAAACTACCCTCTGTGACACAGTCACGATGTAGGGAATTCCCACTAACATCCCACAGCAAGCTTCATTATTTAACAGCAAAGAACTACCGTTAGCAAGCAGCGTAAAAGATGGAGTAATAACTGGCACTGGAATCCCTTTCAGGACGCAAGATAAATTAGGGGCATGGACATTACATGCACCATGCAATTGAATGTGTCTACACACAACAGAGTGATCCGGGGCGGAAGTGCACTCTTCACCTTTCAAGTAAACCTCCTTGCCGTCCCTCACACATCTGTACGTGAAAGGGAGCGACCAGACTTCATGTAAGAAGGCAGTACCCAACTGTTCGTACCTGCCTGAAGCATAATGTTTCATGCACAAACTAAACTTAAACAAGGGAAACGGTAAAGTGATCAACCCATGTACTAGCCACACGGCCGAATTCAGTTCGGCAACAGAGAAAGGCAAAGGTTCTAACTTTTCAATGTGCAGCAATGAATATGTAGCATCTTTCATGGACATGAATTGCTGTTTCGCAGTCAAATTAAAGGGAAGGAATAAAGATGAAGTATTCATGTAATCCCAAGGGACTTTCCCTGCCTTCAACGTTTGCAATGTCCATGCAAACTGCATAATAGATCGCAATTGGTTTTGACCATGATACAAAACAGACAAATCATCCTGCACAATGTCTACCACAGATGAAACAATATTATCTAAAGTATAGATTCTGGAAGACAGGGTGTTAATGCTATTATCTATAACAGCCAATACTTTTTCCATATTGGCTTGATCAATAGCACGTAATCTGGAAGCAGCCTCAATTTGTGACAGCTTCCAAACCTCGTTATAAACAGCATACACCCATCTCTTGGGTCTGCCAACTGCAGGACCCTTAACAAAATCATTCAAATCTATTTTGTCATTTAATCGCGCTGGAGTTTAAAAGACGCTAAAGTGGAATGTTGCAGCCGAGACTGGCATAACTTTCCTACTGAGTAGGTAGTGACAGTGTGAGAGGATTCAAAACGGGGGTCCACACGAACCTGTGTATACCCCTGTTTCAAATATAGAAACCTATGTTGGCAGGAGTCCGAACTCGTTTGCCACACCAACCAACCCTTTGGATTCAATGCAGAAATATTGAAGGACGTGTTGGAAACCTGTGTCTGCAACATGTCAAGGGATAGATCAGTATGATTACCCCAATTGGGATAAGCACCCAGATCCGGCATGGAGGGAGAATTTAATTTTTTAGTCGTAGCCAATCCAAAACAGGTAGTCTGAAAAATCGAGGAATTTAAAAATAACATGTGATTCGGGACAAGACAGGCACGATGCAAAGCTTCTGTTCCCTGTACTTGCCAAGGTTTGGAACCCCAAACCGATTTAAGATCGACTGTAGCCTTCCACAGATCATACCCGCCAATTGCCAACTCGTCCATAAAGGACTTGGACTACAATAATTTGGTGTGTGTTAGTCTGACTTTAGAAGCAGCCTCAGGCGCAACCTTAAAATAAAAGGACGCTGGATGGGCCACACTAAAATCAGAAAAATAAGTGAATTTTTCCACTAACGTGGGAGAGCTGCCCATCCTAGGGGCGGGGCAGTGTTCCCAATGTGTAAAATTTACAAAGTTCCTAAACGTATTTGCCTTGTGCAGGAAATGTGTGCCATAATGTTGATAACAAAATTGTTCATCATAATTAGCAGTATCTAAATACAAATCCTCAGCATCAAAAGCAGCATAATATTTCAAATCAGAAAACAGTGCTTCTATGGCTTGAACATCCCAATCATCCGAGTGAATGTTCTGTTTAACGACATCACCCATAGAAACACGAAATACATTTGGCACATTAATCACTTCAGTGGGGCCATGAATTTGAAATTTAACAGCATCCCAAGCGATCCCATCACGTACAGGCCAGGCAGTAATGTTCACAAAAGTCTGGTCCCTCTTCATTATGTGTGATGAGGAGTGGGGGCCCAAAGTTCCATTAATTAGTCGAATTGTAGAACGTTCATTCAGGTAGTGTCCATTGATAAGTCTAAAAAACACTACCACAAAGCCAATGGACATAAACAAAAAAACACATATGAGCACCAGCCAAACGTAAGTCCAAGGGGGTATCAAAAAATGTCTCTTGAACCAAGCCACAAAAATCGAAACCTTGGACGGGGCAATGGAAGTCACTGAACGAGAATCAAAAGAGTCTTGTGAGAGGGCAACTGTGGTGGATTGTAAAACAGGCAAGGTAACATCCGCAGGATAAGCATACTCAACTTCTTCAAGCACGCCACTAGGTGTTCGTGGCAACAAGGGACCAGTAACGGCATGCATCTCGACGGCAACATCAGGCACTATGTCAGAAGCTCGGGCCACAACAGAATTTCTCAGCATCGAAGGGCATGAAACTGCCGGAGTCATACTAAGAAGAATCGGCCACTCGTTGTAGTTTGACATTGTCAATCGAAATGTACCTGTTATCCTTACGACCAGGAAGAGGAGGTAAAATGACAGTTCTTGTACCCTGCACTCCAAGCACTGGAACCGGTGCACGATAAGAGGGGCCGAACTCCTTCTTGTTCTCCACCTTCTCACGGACCAGATCACCAACTCGGGGTAGCCAGCCGACAACCGGAATCTGAACCTCAGCTTCAGATGAGGAGGGTACATGTTCCTTCGCTAGACTGTTTCTGGCTTCCTGTAGAGTCTGCAATACAACACAGTGTTCATCTACGTCAAAGGGTGTGGCTGACGCCGCCATGTCTAGACCATCAAGGTCTGGAACAAACATTCAAACACCAAAGAGCATCATGTATGGGGTCTGCCCACCCAGAGACCTTCTAGGGAGATTATTAAGTGCACGTTGTACGTCATACAAGTGGGCAAGCCAGTTCCGACCAGTACCCAAAACTCTGGCTGTCAAGGATTGCTTTAAGTCACGGTTCATTCGCTCCACGACACTATTGCCCTCAGGCCGGTATGGAGACGAAAATTTGACTTGGACCCCCAAATTTCTCATGGCCTCTTTGTACGCCTTAGAGGCGAACGCCGGGCCCTGATCAGAATGAAAGGTACCACACGCAATACTTCCAACAAAGACACGCAAATCCTTAATGACAGTGCGAGAATCAGCACTCCTTTGTGGCCATACCCACAGAAAACGTGTGCACGAATCCACTGCAACCAAGATGTATTTGAAAGCAGTATCAGAGGTAAAAGGACCGCAGTGATCTAAATAAACGCAACCCAATGGTTTACTAGATATGTACAACTGAGTTTGTGGTGGGCGTGCCGCAGAAGAAGGTTTAATCTGCTGGCAAATGTCACAATTAAGAACATAAGCCCTGGCCTGTTTATACAAACCGCACCACCAGTAACGTTGTTGTAACAAAGATACAGTAGCCGCAACGCCGGCATGCGCGGACGCCATTCCCTCGTGGGCTGCTAATATCAAAGAAGGTCTGCTGTCCGCGTTGGGAATCAATCTGTCACCAACGTCATTAATCCTCACTAATGGGACTTTATCAGGACTTAAGCGATAATGCTAACGAGCAGGGAAACCTTTCGGTGGCTTCGTGCCCTGCTCTGTAGCAGCAATAGCTGCCAAGATGTCATCATCGATCTTACTTTTGGATCTTGTAACTGCTGCTACTAAGTATGTTGTCACTGCTGTTTTAGCTGCCTCGTCAGCTAAGCTGTTGCCAACAGCATGGACACCAACGCGTTGGTGACCAAGAGTGTGAATTACATTCACGAGGGGCAGACGTTCTTAAGATCTGCCAATCGAACCCAAAGCAATTTATGCTTAATCGTGCTACCTTTGGAATCATGGAAGTCATTCTGAGACCAGAAATGCAGATTGTCGTTGTAAGATTGAACACAATAGAAGGAGTCACTCACAATAAGAGTAGTGACCCGGGGATCAGCAAATTCCAGTGCAAGCACCAGAGCACGAAGCTCCGTCAACTGAGCGGTACAATCACCCAATGACTGCGTGTGCACGACATCGGTCAGGAATTCACCATTTACGAAAGTACCGGCTACAATTGCGCAAGCCGCTGAATAGGCGTGCTTTGATCCAGTTGCGGGTTGCGCAGACCCGTCAGTGTATATGACACAATGGTAATCCTCGAGCGGGCGCAAGGACAGAGGAGCCGGATGAACGAATTCATACTGCAAAAACTCCTGAGTCTGATGTGCCGCGTCAAATATAAAAGTGACATCCGGCGAGGTCAAGGAAGTGGCCCATTGTATCCACCTTGGATGCAAAGCTTTAGAATTCGGTACACTGGCTTTCGTCACCGCCTCTAGGGCAGGATAAGGTGTAACCACCAACATGCGTTTCCCTTGCGACAGCGCTCGTTCTTGCAGAATCGCCATCTGCACTGCTGTCAGAACTTTCTCGACAGCGGAAAAACGTAGTTGAGCTGAAGTGTACAAATGAGATTTGTAAGCAATGGGGACGGTGTCGCCCTCATTGAACGTTAAGTATGTGAAACCAACTGCGCCGGGCACTATTCTTATGACCAGGTTAGTGTGGTTATCACGTGTCAGTAAGTACTTAGAAGCAAGAAGATCAGCTTGCAATAGCTGCAATATAGCTGAATGTTCAGGCAGCCAACAGTATTTGGAAAAAGTAGGTTATACCAAGGCGTAAAGCGGCTTGATACGCTGGGCATAATCCGGGATATAAATTCGACCGAAATTCAGAAAACCCAGCAGGTATTGTAATTTCTTCAGTGAAGTAGGAGCACGGAGGCATGCGACTTTTCTAGAAAGTGCGGAGCCAATACTCGACCTTCATTGTTGAGTTCGTACCCCAAGAACAACACCGTATACTCCGCAATGTGCAACTTCGCAAAATTGAATTTGTAACCGAAGTCTGCAAACAAAACAATAATGCGATCAACGCGCCGAAGATGCGGGTCTAACTCGTCATCTGTGAGATAAATGTCATCCACGTACGAGTACGCATCCGGGTCTATACCCTCTAAGAGGGAGACCACGCGAGCGGCAAAGACTCCCGGGCTGTTCTTGTAGCCCATTGGTAATCTTTTGAATTGTTTTTGTTTGCCACCAGAGGTGAGCCGTCCACTCACTACTAAGAGAGGACAGGTTATGGCTGTAAAAGCCATTGGAAATGTCAAGTGTGGTTTTAAACCTTTTTCTCACAAGACTATCGACGAGAGCCGAACTGTGGGTGTTCTGTACTGCACAGGTCCGGCAATGAGAGTTAAGATGCCGGTAATCCAAAACTAGGCGGTACGACCCGTCAGGCTTCGTCACAGTAAATAAGGGATTATTCATAGGTGACACACATGTTGCGATTACTCCCTGATATTCCAATTGTTCAAGGATAGATGCTACGTGAGATCTAGCTTCACAACGCATGGGGTATTGGGGTTGTGGCTGGGGCGTAGTCCGCAACGTAATCTCATGGCCGGGGGAAAATTTATCCCAGCCCACCTGAGTCCGATATAACGCAGGCGCTTGCACCTGAGCCCATTCCCCGGCATACTTATCAGCTAGGACCTTAGGCACCGTGTGCGCAAAGGACGGGAGGATTACTTCCTCCCCTCTAAGAGCAGCCAAAACAAAACCCGGTGGCCAATCTGCCTCCGCCAACAGAATATCATAGGTAGTGGTCAGATTATCCCAAAAAAAACCTTGAATTGTACGTTGTATGTCACCTTCAATGTGAAGGACTATATTATATAGTCAATCAGGGGGGAGACACACGAGTGTCGGCAGTTTCAATATTCACGAATATATCAGTTGCTGTCGCCACCAGATATGGACGCAGTGCTTGTCGCACTACTGTAACTTCCGCCACGCTGTCCAGCAGCGTTAGCGCCCATGTTAGGTTCTGAAGCTGCGTCCATACCATCTGAGGCATACCTCGCTGTCAGAGCAGCAACTTTCTTCTTCTGAAACGGGGGTCTTTGACGTGCAGAGTCTTCTTGCTTGCCTTTGCCGTCAGTCTGTCGGGATTGCTCACGTGCTTGCGGTGCACCCCGACTTTTCCCAGCGCCTCCGCCACCGGATTGTGAAGCCGATGTTTCCTGTGAAGAACGAGGAGAGCGTTGTTCAGAAACCTGAAATCTATCAGGTGACTTAATAGTAGCACGATCGCGCAAATCATAAGTGGGTTCACTACTTGACTGAACAGGAGAGGCAGGACGGGACCCCTGTTTCTGTTGCTGTTTTTCTTGTTTTTTCGCCCTCCAACTTTGTTCAGGAAAGCTAGGGCGCTCGTCCTTACCAGACGAATTTGCCTTTGTCTGCTGAAAATCAGGATTTTTCACAGTTGGCTTAACCCCTAAAGCGCTACGACCAACCTGTTTATAGGCCATCGCAATAATCTTTGCGAATTCCCTCGGCTTGCCGTCTTCATCCACTGCGTCTCATTTATTAAGCACCTGGAACTGCATTGCATCTCCTTTGAGGTTGCCCAATATCATGGTAGCAACCACATCAAAGACCCCGACAAGACGCATACCTAATTCAATAGCAGCCTCCGCACCATGATTCTCCTGAACACGTTTTATAACGGAGGGCAGTACCGACAGAGACGGAGTGCCATAGCACTTCGAGTATGTCGCTGCAAAGACCTTACCCCAGTTTTCACAATCTGCCATATCCGGGACTAAGTCTTTAGGCAAAGAAATGGTAAGGATCCTGTGTTTCTCCACAGGAGATGTACGCGGATAAACCGCTTCTATTTGATCAAATTTCTCAGCAAGCCAATAAGGGAAATCATCCCTATTCTGGGGTCGCTTGCCTACCACCGAATTGAGCATAACAGGACTAATAACCACCGCGTGGTGGTCCGTCGGTTGTCCCGCAACAGCAGTAGCGACCACCTGCACGTTGCGTGACACGTACTGCACTAGAGCCCTATGTACTGTAATCATGGCAGTGTGCAGGACGCGTAACTCAGCCACCGCTACCTGCAGGTAACGGGGATGAGGCATAAATCCGGCCAACTCCGGCCACGTGGCCCCTGGGATTGACAAAGGGCCCATTCTCGCCGGTGTCACCGCATGGGGAAGGGCGCCATTAAACCAAATGTTATGCTGCCAGGCAGAAATAGGAATTTCTTGAGTCCTATATGGCGTATAGTTGGCTGGTAACGCCGTGTGAGTATAACTGTGGTACGTATCATCGTCATCACTTATCGCCGGCAAAGTAACCCAAGAGTAGAACAACTCAAACGGAAACAACGCATCGGCACTCACTACAAAAATCACAGCCATACCATCGTCTGGCATCCCATAATTCGCCAAATGACGTTTCAGGGGTGCCCGGCTATGAGCCGGTATATCGACCGCCATTAGGACACCAACAGTAAATCTACAATATATCAGTAGCACTAGGGTTCAGATTAAATAACCTTTTTAATGATCAAGCTTGAATGAACCTATTTAGTCGAAACACAGGTAGGTTAAACCGTCACTCCCGTTATCCGGAAACCAGAGTGAGGGTGTTGTGGACCAATACAAGCACGACTAAGGCGTCTCAAATCAATAGACCAAACGTTAGGTGCGCCATGTTGCAGGGATTCTGCTTATGCGCAGAACTATGCGCAGGAACCCAGTCCCTCAGTGAATTGCGGTGTACCAAAAACTCACCTCAGAACCTAGAACCCCTATCCGGCCAGCATCAGTGTCCCATTCGTTAGCCGAGGTTTAGCTCGGCGGTCCCAATGTATAGACAACCCAGAACAAGCGACTTAGTATATTTCTCAGGAATGGTGGGAATCAGAAACACCTTTTCGTAATTATTCTCGTACCAGTCCATAACAGAGTAAACAGAGACACGGGAAAAGTTTAAAGCGTTTATTTTATAAACCTCGTGTCCCAATATGCAGCAGTTTGGCTAACACTAGCAGACAAACTATTAAAATCAAAACCATCAGAATAGTTACAATACCATAGAAAATGAAAGGAGCAATCATACTAAAATGACAGTGGCTCTAGACCACCTTCCTTTCTCTAACACACTAATAGTATTATTAGACTAATAAAAGGTCTCTAGGCTTGAATGGGGAACCCCATACCGTATAGATCAGCTCAGAGAGTTCACATCACAGGATCAGCTATGCTCTGCTCCTAGGAACGCTCTTCTTCCGAATGAATTGAAAACATGTAACACTGCAATATTAAAAGCATTTGACTTTCAGGTATTTGCAGCTGCGTGCATGTTATGGCTAAACTAGTGGGCCGATCAACCTGAACTCAACAACATGCACCGTCTAGCGATCCAGACTGTTTCTGTTACACTGTGTACAGACCAAGGTCGCTATTCACTTTTCGAGATGTTAACAACAGATAGTTCTCATGTGAAGCAAAGTCGAGTAAGCATTTCTCACTTCTAATAACATGTGACTACAGTGTCGTGTGCAGAAGCAGCAAAAGCGGCAAGATGGCTTACTAACATTAAACGCGGTTATGCTAACTTAGCGTTGTACATAGGTAGATAACGATCATCACTACAACCTGAATCCCGTGGGCCTCCCACTTCCTAACCTTTGGTAGTATAGTGTAGCCCCAACGATTCCCTAGGCCTAGGCCTATCCTGTGTCCGTGACAGTGGTTCTTATACCACTTACTTAGTATATGGTTTGCGTGGCCCATAGGGCCTAACTGTATTACTTACCTGTGTGACTTAATGTATGCTTAAATAAGACTGTGTTGTACTTACCTCGAATCTCATAAAGAGTGCTGAGGGTTTGACTAGAATAAATACATTCTATTTTTATATATATCTGTTGTGGTGTCCTTTCATTTGGTATTCAAGGGATTACATACAGAGTTTAGCCTAAGACTGCTCTTGTCCATGCTACCACTAGGATAGCTGGTCTATAAGGTTGACTTTACAACCAATCACCATAAGGGTTGTTTGGACTGATACAAGGTGTACACTAGAATTAGTGACATCATATATCAGGCCAACTTCTCACAAAATGTACTCAAAAACTTGGCAGCTGCCAATCTGTCAATGAGCTCATCTGCCCTAGGTATTGGGTGGGCATCTGTCCTAGTGACAGCATTGAGACCTCTGTAATCCACGCAAAACCTCATCTCTCTCTTACCATCTTGGGTGTGAGGTTTTGGCACAAGAACTACAGGACTAGCCCAAGGGCTCTCTGAAGGTTCAATGACTCCCAGCTCCAACATCTTTTGTACCTCAACTTTTATGCAGTCCCTGACATGGTCAGGTTGCCTGTAGATTTTACTCTTCACAGGCGGACTGTCACCAGTGTCCACCTCATGGGTGCACCAGTTTGTCTGACTTGGGGTCAGAGAGAACATATGTCTGTAGGATTGCAGAACTTGTCTGCAGTCCTGTTGCTGATGATCAGTGAGGCTGTCAGAAAAGACCACTCCATCAACTGAGCCATCATCAGGGTTCTGAGTCAACCGGTCTGGGGGAGGGTCACTCTCTTCCTCCTGCCCCTCATCTGTAGCCATGAGTAAGCCCATGTCTGCCCTGTCAACATATGCCTTCAATCTGTTGACATGAAGCACCCTGTGGGGGCTTCTGGGAGTCCCAAGGTCCACCAGGTAGGTGACTTCTCCCTTTTTCTCAAGAATAGTGTGGGGTCCAGACCATTTGTCTTGGAGTGCTGCTGGGGCCACTGGCTCCAACACCCACACTTTCTGCCCTGGCTGGTACACAGTCAGCACAGCCTTTTGATCATGCCAATCTTTTTGGAGTTATTGGCTTGCCTCAAGGTTTTTAGAAGCCTTCTTCATATACTCTGCCATCCGGGAGCGGAGGCCAAGTACATAATCCACTATGTCCAGTTTGGGTTGTCTGAGAGGTCTCTCCCATCCTTCCCTTACTAAACACAGGGGTCCCCTTACAGGATGCCCAAACAAAAGCTCAAACGGGCTGTAGCCAACCCCCTTTTGTGGGACCTCTCTGTAAGCAAACAGAAGGCAGGGTAAAAGGATGTCCCATCTTCGCCTAAGCTTGTCTGGTAAACCTTTTATCATCCCTTTTAGGGTCTTGTTGAATCTTTCCACAAGCCCATTGCACTGTGGGTGATAGGGTGTAGTGAATTTGTAGTTAACACCACACTCCTTCCACATTGCAGTCAAATATCCTGACATGAAGTTGGCACCTCTGTCAGAAATAACCTCCTTTGGAAAGCCCACTCTGGAGAATACTCCAAGTAGGGCCCCTGCCACAACAGGAGCTGTTGTGGTCCTCAGGGGTATAGCTTCTGGATACCGGGTGGCATGGTCCACTATCACCAATATGAATCTGTGCCCAGATGCTGTTTGGGGGTCCATTGGTCCTACAATGTCTATCCCCACTCTCTCAAAGGGAACCCCCACCACAGGTAGTGGTATGAGGGGGGCCTTTGTGGTGCCAGCTGATTTGCCACTGGCTTGGCAGGTGACACAGGAGCGACAAAACTCCTTGGTATCTTCTGACATGTGAGGCCAGTGAAAGTGAGGGACAAGTCTGTCCCAAGTCTTGTTCTGGCCTAAGTGTCCTGCAAGGGGAATATCATGGGCCAAGGTAAGAAAGAAGCCTCTGAAACTCAATGGTATGACCAACCTCCTGGATGCGCCAGGCTTGGGGTCTCTAGCCTCTGAGTACAGTAGCCCTACATCCCAATACACTCTATGGGTACCTTGAGCATTCCCTGCAGCCTCAGCAGCAGCCTGCTGTCTGAGGGGTTCAAGTGAAGGACAGTCTAATTGTGCCTGCCTCAGATCTGCCCTTGAAGGTCCCCCTTTCCCAAGAAACTCAACCTGATCAGATTCCAGTTCTTCTAGGACAGTTCCTTCAGGGCTCTCAGAATCATCCTCCTGTGAGGGCTGATCCACCACCTGAGGCAGGGGGGAAGGCACAGCCTTTACCCTACTGCTCTTTCTCTTGGGTTGTGTCTGGTCCATTGTCCCAGGATCCAGCACTTGTTCAGTGTTACACTTTTTGGCCTGTGACCTGGTCACAGCAAGAACATGTGCATCTATCCCCAGCATTTCTGCATGGGTCCTATACTCCACTTCAGACCAAACTGAAGTTTCAAGGTAATTTCCCAACAGACACTCTACAGGAAGGTCTGAACTTACCACAACTTTCTTGAGGCCAGTTACCCCTCCCCAGGAGAAGTTAACAATTGCCACACTATGGGAAGTAGTGGCATTGCTAGCGTTGGTCACTAGGTAATTCTCACCTAGCATGATCTGTCCAGGGTCCACAAAGGCAGGTGTCACCATTGTGACACTAGCCCTAGTGTCCCTGTAGGCCTGAGCCATTCTATGGTTGATAAAAGGAGTCTGTCTGTACTTGCCCAGGTTACTGGGACCCACAGTAGAGGACAAATCTATGTCCCCATCACAGATCACAACAGCCTGAGTAGGCATCCTGACTAGGCCAGAATCCTCCTCGGTTCCCAGGGTTAACCCTACTACACCCTTTTGCTGGGAACCACCACTTACAGCTGGACTAGGGGGTACAGTTGCCTTAGGGGCAATGGTGGCTGGGGGCTTATCCTTTTTGGTGCACTCACTAAACCAATGTGAGTTTGACTTACAATAGTTGCACCATGGTTTCTTTTGGCCATCGTTCTTCTTATCCTTTTTCGAACCACCCTCCCCCTGAGCCTTTTGGGGGCCTGGTGAAGACTTCTGGTCTTTTTGTTTCTGATCATTACCCTTCTGGACTGCCTTTTTCTGATTACCGCCCTGGTTCTGGTTTTTCTGCTTAACTTTAGTCCTGACCCACCTATCTGCCTTCTTTCCCAATTCCTGGGGAGAAGATAGGTCAGAGTCAATCAAGTGTTGATGCAGCAGCTGGTTTTGACAGTTATTAAGGATTTGTTCTGTCATGATCAAATTATACAATCCTGTATAGTCCTTAACCTTACTACCCAATAACCAGCCTTCCAAAGCCTTAGTGGCACAATCTACAAAGTTAGTCCAGTCCTGAGTCTGTGTCTTCTGGGTATCCCTGAACAACAGCCTGTATTGTTCAGTGGTTAGGCCAAACCCATCAATCAGAGCACTCTTCAGGACAGTGTAATTGTCAGCATCATCATCACTAACTGTGAGGAGCTTGTCTCTACCTTTCTCAGAGAAGGAGAGCCACAAGAGAGCTGCCCACTGACTTTGGGGTACCTGCTGTACTTTGCAGGCTCTCTCCAAAGCAGTTATCCATTTGTGGATGTCATCCCCACACTTGTAGGGAGGGACAATCTTGCTCAGGTTTCTATTATCATAGGTCCTGTCTCTATCCTTAGGGATATTGCTGCCACCAGTGGGATCTAACCCACTTAACTTCTGCTCTCTGGCCAGAGCAAGCTTCTCTTTGGCAAGGGCAAGTTCTTCCCTCTCAATCCTCAAATTGGCTTCCCTCATTCTGGCCTGATGCTCTCTTCTCTGTGGAGAAGTCATTCCCCTGTGAGAAGAGGCATTGGAGCTATTAGAGACATGGGAGTGGATAGATTCCCTTGAAGGGGATCTTCCTCTCCTGCTTCTCTGGTTAAGTCCACTTGAGGGTCTGAATGGGGGGACCCCAGTCAGACTCCCATGTAGGCTTAAGTTAGCCTGGCTAAGTCTCCCAACTTGGACCTGGCTGTCTACCTCATCTTCTGAAGTCCCTTCTGACTCATCTGTAGTGGGTAGACCCTCACCTGTACCTAGGGTACTAACCTGGGAGGCTCTCTGAGCATCATACTCCTCTAAGATCTCCACTAGTTGAATGAGGGTAGGGTTTGAACCCTGTTTTAACTTTCTGGAGGTACACAATTGTCTCATCTCCTGAAAAGATAGGGTATCATATCTAGAGGGTATCTTTCTAGGATCTACCCCTCCTGAGAGAGAATCAACTCGATCTCCTCTCAGAGACATGATCTAGTGAGGGTGTGGTGTGTGCACCTACCTACACTAGTTGTATCTACTAAACCTCTGTAGTAGTTGTAGTCTGGGTGTGCTAGGTCCTTCAACCTACAACAACTAAGTCCAGTAGGACTTAAGTATTTATTAATCTATGTTATATGTACCTAACAATATCTATGTGATCTTTCAATTTAGTATCTCAAGATTACAATGGTATTAACAACAGCAAGCTCAGATCCCAACCGCTGCTCACCAATGTGAGAAGTTGGCCTGATATATGATGTCACTAATTCTAGTGTACACCTTGTATCAGTCCAAACAACCCTTATGGTGATTGGTTGTAAAGTCAACCTTATAGACCAGCTATCCTAGTGGTAGCATGGACAAGAGCAGTCTTAGGCTAAACTCTGAATGGCATGTGAAGCCAGCTGTTATACCATATGTAATCCCTTGAATACCAAATGAAAGGACACCACAACAGATATATATAAAAATGGAATGTATTTATTCTAGTCAAACCCTCAGCACTCTTTATGAGATTCGAGGTAAGTAGAACACAGTCTTATTTAAGCATACATTAAGTCACACAGGTAAGTAACACAGTTAGGCCCTAGGGGCCACGCAAACCATATACTAAGTAAGTGGTATAAGAACCACTGTCACGAACACAGGATAGGCCTAGGCCTAGGGAATCGCTGGGGCTACACTATACTACCAAAGGTTAGGAAGTGGGAGGCCCACGGGATTCAGGTGCAGAGTGGAAACACTCACGCGTAATGCGTAAAAGTCGATAGAAATAGTAGTTATTAGAAATTAACAGTTTTAGGACACTTCTGGAATAGCTAGGAGTTCGAGGCTTGGAAACTAGACCCTAGGATAGTCAATACCCTTGTGAGCACCGGAGTACTCAAGTTACCTAGCCCACGGGCTGCGGGTGCATAGGTGTGAACTTGCGTCGGGTTTCGTCGTTGACTCCTATGGATGCCTGAAGGAAAGTTGCTGACAGGCAGTCAGTGAAGAGTGTCCGGTGGATCCCAAGGATGGAATCAAGAAGGAAGGATACCTGCAAGCAGAAGGGACAGAGTCTAGGTCACCAGCCAGGAGCCGGGAAGGAACCAGGAAGGAACCAGGCGATGTCGTGCAGATGCAGGTGAAGAGGTGAAGCTTGTCGCAGCAGCCGCGGGTACCAGGAGGTGTCGAGGACGACCAGGACCAGGAGGCGAGCTGTCCCACGAAGGCTCTTGCTGTCGGCGGCGTCGATGTCGAGTTAGGACCCAACAAGCCTTGGCAAGCGGAACCCACGCAGAATGGAGGACTTGCTTCTGGTGCAGACCAGGAAGGTCTGGAGTGCTTCTCTTTCACAGAGGAGCGAGTGCCAGTCTGGAGGAGCCGGACCAGCAAGGTGAAATCAAAGGTTCGTCGTCGCAGAGGTCACTAGCCAACGGGCCAGCAACCGGACAACACGTCGAGCAACTCAGGTGCAGAAGGGCCCCACGCAGAACACGTGAAGTGGGGGGAGATGGTCTTCTTTGCAGATGGTGCTCGGGATGGGGGCTTCTCAATTCCCCAAGCACAGCCTCGAGGAAGCCTCAGATGTCGAGCTAGTCAGTTACTAGCCACATTTTCCCAAGTTGCCGGTCCGACATCCCTCGTCACCTCCACGGGTTTCAGCTTTGCTGTAGAGGTGGATCTGGTTCAGAGGTGTCTGGAAGTCTCTGCGCTGGTCAGTCTCTGCAGTCGTCCCTCGTAGGATCAGTCGCAAAGCAAGCCGCGGTCGCTGGATGGTGCCTGGTTGCCCAGGGTGGTCACTCCTTGGCCACAAGGGAGATTGTTCAGTCTTCTTCCTGAGGTCGAATGTCGAAGGTCCAGAGTTTCTGTTCAATTTGCAGATTCAGGATAATCTAATTTTGCAGGGCTCAGCTACCTACTGATATACTGGGCTTGTGGGCTGGGCTACCTGCAAGTTCCCTCCTATGGGTGGGACCAGGAAGGGGAGTGGTTACACCCCCTTTTCTTTGTCCAGTTTCGTGCCAGAGCTGGGGCTGGAGTGCCCCAGCGCCGGTTTGAACTGGACTATGCATGGGACACCTTGTGTGCCCCAGGCAGTGTCTAGTTTCTTTCATCCCTCCCTGCCCCAATACACTAAGTCCTGTCTGGGGTGGTGCTCGCACCTCCCAAGGCAGGAAACCTATTGTCCAAGCCTCCCTCGCTGGAAGGACTCCCAGCAGCAGGAGGTCAGACTTGTGTCTGTGGCAGCAGCATCCATTTTGTGATGCTGGGGCTCTGGTTAACTTTAACCGGGTAAGTAGGTTTCAACATGTCTTCTCCCTCTAGAAGGGAGGAATAATATCCTCATTGCCAGAAAGGGTATGGGGGTATTATTCCAAAGTGTTAGACACCTTACACAACATGTTTTGATAAAGCCAAACCATAGTTACCATAACCGTTTAAGATTATAAGGTACTTTAAGAGTATATGGTAGGCTATATCATAGAACAGCTATAAGGACATGGTTCTGAAAGCTGCAGACAGGCTCAGCTCATGCTAGAGCACCATCTCACATGTTACCAAGCACTCTGCCTCCAGGATTGTTAAGGCCTGCCATAGGAGTTGCTGATAGGTACACATGTGTCTATATACAATGTAGGTATTGGAATACTACACCTAAGCAAGGGGTGATTACACGACCTTGCCCCAGCTGAGTGATCAGCCAGTTGTGTCATAATGGAAGGCCAGCCAGGGGTGGCATAATACATGCTGCAGCCCCTGGTAGGCCTAGGGTACACCTATGCCCTGGGTACATAAGGTACACTATACATGGGCCAATAAGGTGATCCTTACCAATTGGATAATGCACCTAAAGTACATAGTATGAATTTAGAGAGGGAACAGCTGGGCTGTGGGTCTGATTGGCAGGCCCACAGCCACATCTAAGTCGAAAACCAGTGAAGCAAAAGCAAAAAGTGGGGGTGAACATAGAAAGCAGACCCTACTCTCCTACAACGGGCACCCGGACCCTCACCAGGCCACAGGACGGGTGCTCCCGCACCACATGGTCGTATAGCGGTGGGCAGAAAATTCCGCTCCGCCAGCGTAGCAGATAAAGCCAGCCACCCCTGCTCACCGGCCCGGTCCCTGCTTCTGAAAGCAGCCAGGCCGGGGAGAGCCTCCCTGGGCCCCGGTAGACCCCTGTCTCCAGCGCCCGGACCCTCGGCTGGCTTGCAGGATGGGAGCTCCCGCACCCCGGGGCCTGCCGGACGGAGCACGAGCCCCGGGCCCGGTCCTAGCTTCAGAACCCTAGCCAGGCCGGGGAGAGTCTCCCTGGGCCCCACTGAACACCCTTTCCCCAGCGCACGGACCATCGGCTGGCTTGCAGGATGGGGCGCTCCCGCACCATGGGACACTGTGACAGAGCACAAGCCCCGGGTCCGGGCCCAGCTTCCGAACCCTAGCCAGGCTGGGGAGAGCCTCCCCGGGCCCCGGTGGACACCCTTCCCCAGCGCACGGACCCTCGGCTGGCTTGCAGGACGGGGGGCTCCCGCACCCTGGGACACTGGGACGGAACACAAGCCCCGGGTCCGGGCCCAGCTTTCCGAACCCTAGCCAGGCCGGGGAGAGCTTCCCCGGGCCACGGTGGACACCCTTTCCCAGCGCACGGACCCTCGGCTGGCTTACAGGACGGGGGCTCCCACACCCTGGGACACTGGGACGGAGCACAAGCCCAGGGTCCGGGTCCAGCTTCCGAACCCTAGCCAGGCCGGGGAGAGCCTCCCCAGGCCACGGTGGACACCCTTCCCCAGCGCACGGACCCTCGGCTGGCTTGCAGGACGGGGGGCTCCCGCACCCTGGGACACTGGGACGGAGCACAAGCCCCGGGTCCGGGCCCAGCTTCCAAACCCTAGCCAGGCTGGGGAGAGCCTCCTCGGGCCACGGTGGACACCCTTCCCCAGCGCACGGACCCTCGGCTGGCTTGCAGAACGGGGGGCTCCCGCACCCTGGGACACTGGGACGGAGTACAAGCCCTGGGTCCGGGACCAGCTTCCGAACCCTAGCCAGGCCGGGGAGAGCCTCCCCAGGCCACGGTGGACACCCTTCCCCACCGCACGGACCCTCGGCTGGCTTACAGGATGGGGGCTCCCGCACCCTGGGACACTGGGACGGAGCACAAGCCCCGGGTCCGGGCCCAGTCTCCGAACCCTAGCCAGGCTGGGGAGAGCCTCCCCGGGCCCCGGTGGACACCCTTCCCCAGCGCACGGACCATCGGCTGGCTTGCAGGACGGGGGCTCCTGCACCCTGGGACACTGGGACAGAGCACAAGCCCCGGGTCTGGGCCCAGCTTCCGAACCCTAGCCAGGCCGGGGAGAGCCTCCCCGGGCCACGGTGGACACCCTTCCCCAGCGCACGGACCCTCGGCTGGCTTACAGGACTGGGGCTCCCGCACCCTGGGACACTGGGACGGAGCACAAGCCCCGGTTCCGGGCCCAGCTTCCGAACCCTAGCCAGGCTGGGGAGAGCCTCGCCGGGCCATGGTGGACACCCTTCCCCAGCGCCCGGACCCTCGGCTGGCTTTCAAGACGGGGGGCTCCCGCACCATGGGACACTGTGACGGAGCACAAGTCTCAGATCCGGGCCCAGCTTCCGAACCCTAGCCAGGCTAGGGTGGGGAGCCTCCCCGGGCCCCAGTGGACACCCTTCCCCAGCACCCGGACCCTCGGCTGGCTTGCAGGACGGGGAGCTCCCGCACCCCGGGGCCTGCCGGACGGAGCACGAGCCCCGGGCCCGGTCCTAGCTTCAGAACCCTAGCCAGGCCGGGGAGA
Source organism: Triturus cristatus (assembly GCF_964204655.1). Lineage (NCBI taxonomy): Eukaryota > Metazoa > Chordata > Amphibia > Caudata > Salamandridae > Triturus > Triturus cristatus. The sequence goes on from NC_140579.1 coordinate 723,306,980, forward strand.
GTCTCCCTGGGCCCCAGTGAACACCCTCTCCCCAGCGCACGGACCATCGGCTGGCTTGCAGGACGGGGGGCTCCCGCACCATCGGACACTGTGACAGAGCACAAGCCCCGGGTCCGGGCCCAGCCTCCGAACCCTAGACAGGCTGAGGATAGCCTCCCCGGGCCCGGTGGACACCCTTCCCCAGCGCACGGACCCTCGGCTGGCTTGCAGGACGGGGGGCTCCCGCACCCTGGGACACTGGGACGGAACACAAGCCCCGGGTCCGGGTCCAGAGTCCGCACCCTAGCCAGGCCGGGGAGAGCCTCCCCAGGCCACGGTGGACACCCTTCCCCAGCGCACGGACCCTCGGCTGGCTTGCAGGACGTGGGGCTCCCGCACCCTGGGACACTGGGACGGAGCACAAGCCCCGGGCCCGGGCCCAGCTTCCAAACCCTAGCCAGGCCGGGGAGAGCCTCCTCGGGCCACGGTGGACACCCTTCCCCAGCGCACGGACCCTCGGCTGGCTTGCAGAACGGGGGGCTCCCGCACCCTGGGACACTGGGACGGAGTACAAGCCCTGGGTCCGGGACCAGCTTCCAAACCCTAGCCAGGCCGGGGAGAGCCTCCCCAGGCCACGGTGGACACCCTTCCCCACCGCACGGACCCTCGGCTGGCTTACAGGATGGGGGCTCCCGCACCCTGGGACACTGGGACGGAGCACAAGCCCCGGGTCCGGGCCCAGTCTCCGAACCCTAGCCAGGCTGGGGAGAGCCTCCCCGGGC